>NC_141102.1:35259105-35351605 GCF_041138505.1 Cibotium barometz | reverse complement strand
ACAAGTAAGTTAGAGGGGCCAATATTATGCCACCCTTTAAGAAAACACCAAAAAGAGTTCTGATGATGAAGGGGCACTTTTTAACCAATTTCAAGTCTAGGTGATATTCTAAGTCACTGAGATGGTGTGACCTAAAATCTTTCATAGTGCTTAATGATTGACTTCTTATTATGTTATGAACGATTACATAAACAAAAAATGCTAATCGAAACCAATCCACACCAACTCTTTAAAAATGCAAAAAAAAACATAAATTTTATTTCACTGTTAGATCCCTTGATTATTGACCGCAACGTGCTTTGATCGATATTTCTTACATAGTCCCACCTATAGGCAGGACCAACAAATATTCATTTCGAGCACTAGTTCGCCCTCATTGGAATTCACACAAGGTTAGAATGGCCACTTTGAAAGGAGTCCAAACTGCTCCAAAAAAAAAACGACATTCTAGTGTTTTTGTACCAAGTAGGAAACGGGCTAAGAATTTAAGTGGCTCGTATTTTAAAGAATGATTTTTCATATATTTGAGTATTTTAAGGAATGATTTTTCATATATTTGAGTTATAAAACCGACATATATAGTAGAGATTCTTGAAACATAAACAACTAGATAGATTTAAGAGCCGTCTTTATTGTGATTGGTTGAAAGATCTGTTTTGGTGGAGCACTGGTCCAAAGGGGATGTCTTGGCCCGTGTGGGGTGTGGTAGACGGAAGGGGGGCACCACCAGCGATTGGATGGCTCCACGTGAGAACAGGCCCCAGTGTTGCCCACCATGGACCTTTAGTCCTTGACGTTGATAGGCCGGCCTACAGATCATGAAAACAGCCTATAGATCATCGCGTGGCTGGTCACGCTTCCATTTTGGGCATACGTTTGCTTGGTGGGGATTAATAATCCAGTAATGGACAATTCTGGATGGAAATTGTCCATTTGGAAAAGCTGCTTTTTTTTTTTTGGGCCGCCGGGAGAGAAGGACGACCATTCTTCTCAAATTTCTAACCTCTCCATCCACAACCTATATCTCAACTCAATGTTTGTTCCGCTTCATCTTCATGGTGCTTTATATTGCCTTCATCCACAACCTAAATTCATGTCATTCAACTCAATGTCTGTTTGGCTTGATCTTCATGATCTCCCTCAAATATAGAAGCTTTATTGTACCCAATAAATAAGACCCCATCATCTTTTTTTTTCCATTAATTACTACTAGTATTGCACCCGCGCATTGCTGTGGCCAACCAAGGTTCTAGAAAAGAACTATTCCCTCTCTACAACCATCTCTCTCTCTCTCTCTCTCTCTCTTTCACACACACACACATGCACATGCACATGACCCTCTCCCTCTCTCTGTCACGTACACACACTCTCAAATGTTGAAACTCTCTCTCTCACACACACACGTGCACACACATATACACACCCTCTCTCTCTCTCTCTCTCTCTCTCTCACACACACACACGCACACACACACATATGCTCACACTCCCTCTCTCGTCTTACACTCTCCAACGCTCTCTCTCTCTCTCTCTCTCTCACACACACACACACACACACACGTATGCACACATACATACACACACACACTCTCTCTCTCTCTCACGTATACATACACACATGTAAATATATAGTATATACAATATTATGTTTTAGATACACATACCTATACATAGACACATATACTTATACATATATACATGTATTTAAAAATATAAATACAAACATCGATATTATTTAATTAATTTTGATTAAATTTTAATGTGCACGTGTGCATGAGAAAGAAGTATGTTTGTGTGTGTGCATGAATGTATGTAAGAGAGAGAGAGAGAGAGAGAAACACGGAGAGAGATAGAGACATGGAAGTCTATGTGTGAGAGTGTGTGTGGGGAAAGAGTATATATATATATATATATATATATATATATATGTATATATATATATATATATATGTATATATATATATGTGTGTGTGTGTGTGTGTGCATGAATGTATGTAAGAGAGAGAGAGAGAGAGAGAGAGAGAGAGAGACAGAGAGAGATAGAGACATGGAAGTCTATGTGTGAGAGTGTGTGTGGGGAAAGAGTATATATATATATATATATGTATATATATATAGACTTATACTTGTATATACATGTGCATTTATAAAATAAATAAACACTTGTACACATATATTTTTTATTATTATTAAATTTTAATACGTGGGGATGCACGTGAGGTGTGTTCACTCTTAAATAAGTGTATCTTATATACAATGTCTTTTGTCTTCTCTTTTACATACATATGTGTGTGATTGTGTACTATCTTCATGCGTGCATGCGTCGTGCAAGTCTCTTGATTGTGTGTATGTGTTAGTGTGTGTATTTGTTGTGTGTGCGTACATGGTGTGTATGTTTTTATTTATGTGTATCCATAGCGAGTGTCTGCATGTACGTGTGTGTGAGCATGTGAATATACTCATGTGTACATCTATATGTGTGCACGTGCAGGTGCATATGTGTGTGTGAGTGTGCATGTTCATGTGTGTGCACATGTACTTGTGTATGTGAGTGTATTTATGTGCTTGTGTGCATGTATACACATGTTGTTAAAATGAGTGATGCTAGAGTGCCAAGTCACCTAGCCAAGATTATCCCACATAAGCTATCATAGCTTTGTTGTACTTTCCTCATATAAAAGGAGGACATTTGAAGCATTGAAATACAAGCACAACATCTCAAGTCTTTCTATGAGTACAAGTTTCCATCTTGTAACCTAACTGAACTTGAGTCCAAACTTAATCAGCTCACACTCATCACCATGAGTATTGTTCATTTTTATCCACCTTAGATTAGTGTTGTTGTTGGATTAGATTAGGATTATGATCTAATTAGGTAGTTGATTAGGGAGCTTGATCCATGATTTCAACACGTGTATATGCAAGCTTGAGTATGTGTGCAAGTGTGCATATCTCTATGTGTTGCACGTGTGTCCATGTGTGCGAGTGTGTGTATGTGTTTGTATGCATCTGTGCACGTGTGTCCATGCGTGCGAGTGTGCGTATGTGTGTTTGTATGCATCTGTGCACGTATCACGTGCTTGTGTATGTGTGTGCATGAACATACATGTGTGTGCGTCGACATACATATAAATCTATTTATATATACATGCTTACATACCTATAGATACACATACATACATAATATATATATGCGTGTGTGTATAATCTCTCTCTTACACATGCACATAATATATACGCGTGTGTGTATAATCTCTCTCTTACACACGCACATAATATATATGTGTGTGTGTGTATATATTCTCTCTTACAAATGCACATAACATAATATTAGAAGATATGTATGTGTGTGTGTGTGGAGGAGGGGGAGAATTTGCTTTCTAATGTATTATATATATATATATATATAAAAGAAACTCAATGAGTAAATGGTTTGATGGTGACAACTAATTGTGAGCCCCAATGCATCTAGGCGTGTGAGAAAGAAACCCCCAAACACTTGTCTTCTCTTCTCCTTTCTCCTTTTCAAAAATTCTCTCTCTCCTTTCTCCTCGTAAAGGGGTGGGGACTCTTCCTTTATCTTGTATAGATAGAAGATAGAAGATAGATTTGAATAAAAGCCTCCTCCTTTGCCCACGTGGAGGGAGGGGCAGTCGTCCTTTATCTTGTATAGATAGATGAGATATGCCTTTAAAGTAAGGTTTTAGACCTTGAATCAACTTAAGATTTGGGAGATTAGGTGATGATTATGATGGAAAATTTACACTTGGGATGATTTATTTTTTAATTCGATTTTGACACGCATATTGCCATCACACATATTGCCATCTCTCTCTTTGTCTGTGACGGTCTCTCTCTCTCTCTCTCTCTCTCTCGTGGTTGGGAGGGGGGGTTAATGTATTGTACTAGTGATTGTTATGGGATATATATGCATAACATCCACAATAAAAATATACTTTAGCTGGGAGGGGATGTTAATGTATTGTAGTCTTATAATTGTACTGGTGATTATTATGCATAACAACCAGAATAAAAATATGCATATAATATTTTGTGAAAAGAACTATTAAAATATTTTTCCACAATCTAAAGATAAGAACAAGAATAATATAAATATTGTGAAAAGAACTATTAAAATAATTTTCCACAATTTAGAGATAAGAACAAGAATAAAAATACAAGTATAAATTTTGTGAAAAGAACTATTAAGATATTTTCCCACATCTAGAGATAAGATTATAACACTACATTGGCTTCTTTGGCTTGCCTTTGTAAATTGGAGACCTTAGCCATATTCAAAACTTTAGCTATGTAAAAATTGCTAGTGGGTACTGAAATTATATGCCACGAGGTAGATTCGAACCCAACGCCTCCATTTTGGGAGGCATGGGCTCTACTATTAGGCTCAAGCAAAAGTACTTGGGCAAAAAACACCAAAATGAGTTTTGATGAAGGGTCACCTACTTGTAACTATTGATTGAGAGGGATTGACTTTGATTTTTCTAGGCTACAAGTAAGTTAGAGGGGCCAAGATTATGGCACCCTTTAAGAAAACACCAAAAAGAGTTCTGATGAAGGGGCACTTTTTAATAACCAATTTCAAGTCTAGGTGATATTCTAAGTCACTGAGATGGTGTGACCTAAAATCTTTCATAGTGATCAGCCAACACCTGACACTTGCCCCATTAGCTAAAGGCTCCACTTTTTCTCATCATTCACATCAAGTAGGCTGTACGTTTTTTCCAACACCCCTAGTACCTACCTCTGTACCCTAAAGGCTCCACTTTTTCTCATCATTCAAAATTTCATGTCAAGTAAGCTCCACGTTTTTTCATCACCCTTAGGAATGGCTAGCACATTGCCTTTTTTGATTGCACTATTCACAAAAAAAAATAAATAAAGGCAAGCATTACTTATTGGAGAAGATGTGAAGATGGCCCGCACCGAATGTACAAACATGTGTGAAAGGACGGGGAATCTTTGCTACGTCCGTCGAGCACGTGGCCAGATCGCGACCCTCAAATGTAAATGTGAAGTGTTTGATTGAGGTTGATGGATTTGGAAAGCCAGCGTTGGATGTGAATGCGCATGCATGCCCTTTATGCTGTGTGGAATCGCTCAGTTAACCATCCTTCCTGTGGGATGCATGATATCGCTGCTCTGCGTTTCTTCGAATTTCAAATCTCTGCAGGGAGCTCCTAGGCAAGAGCAGCAAACAGGCATAATAGAAAGATACAGTCGCATCTTGCAGGTCCCTTCCCGGGGAATCTAAGGGACATTATAGTTATTTCTGAATTTGGATCAAGACCATTTTGGGTCCTGTTTGCTGCAAAACTTTCCGTATGTATGTACTCTATGAAAGTGTCGATTTTGATTGTATATGCCCATTTTGGTTTGGTATAAAGTTGCGACAAAAATTTAGTTGCACAATACTTTATTTATGCAAAAAATCTGAGATTTATAGGTTGTCAGTGAATATGTGTATGTTTATGTGACCGGTCACATAAACATGATGTATAATAGGTTTACAATACCAATTTTATTATAAGTAATTATGTCTTACAATCTATCTTACATTGTGAGCGAGAAGTTGGACAAGAACAACTTCCAAGCATGGAAGTTTAGGATGAGAAACTTCATCATGAAAAAGATACTAGGAGTTTATTTCACATGACGAGGAGCCCGAGCTTCCATAAAATAGGTTTAAGCTTTTAAATCGTGGCATGAGAGAGCCAACAAAGTGATATGTTGGTTGTCTGCAAGCCTGTCGAATGTTATGATTTGTTATATATAGGATGCAACGATACCTAAGGATGCAATGATACCTTGGTTAAGCTATATAGCATAAGTATCAAGGCAAGAAAGATGCAATTAAAGCAAGAGCTGCATAATGTGTAGAGGAATAAGATGCTTATCAATGATTACATATTGGAAGTCAAAGGGCTCACGGATGCCCTCGGCTTTATTGGAGCTCCTTTTGATGACAACTTGGACTTGGTCTCGGTCACATTGAATGTGCTTGGCAAAGAGTGTAACCAATTTCGTACATCTATCCGAACTCGAGAAAACTTTCCAAACTTTGAGGATCTTATAGCCTTCTTATCTTGAGGAGATGAATGTCTAGAGTCTAGAAATATGCAAGAGTACACCTTCTCCACAAACACAAGTAGAGGTAGATCTTATAGCTCTCTACCTCGCATTCTTCTCAAAGGTACACCTAGCTACCTGGGTGTTTTATCTATTGCACATAAAAGCTTTCAACCACAGCTAATAGCCACTCATCCATCTGGCCTAGTATGTGTTTTTTACCCAGTGTGGAAAGTATTCTCGGTGTGTGGTTTTTTAAAAAAGGAGCTGTGAGAGTGGATTGCACAATTGAATTTTCAGCAGGAGGTGGTTTGGACTGGGGACTTCAATATGGAACTGAATGCTGAGGATATACAGAGGAGTTGTAACTGCTTGGGTGGGTCATGATGTTTGCCTAGAATGACATGGTGGCAGTGCATGGATTGGAGGATGCATAAAGGCATGGAGATTATGATCAAGATAATGGACATACATAATTCAACCTGTGATATAAGAGCTCATTTGCCAGGCTACCATAGAGAAACTTGGGCTTGCAAAAAGGAAGGTGCTTTTCCATAACTCTTGCTTAATGGGTTTGTTGTGGTCAGGTTCCCTCTCCAGAAATCAGTTAGATAAGGGTGCCCACTGTCACCTTTGCTATATGCGGTGGCATCAAATCCATTCATTTTGGCAGTAGAGCAGGCAGATAGAGGTAGGCACTTACAAGGGTCTATAACTATATGCATCTCCACTTATACAATGTTTCATAGACAATATCATCATTTACATCAAGCTTGACCAGGATATTTACTTCAGTTGTTTCTCTCTTCAGAATCAGTGTCAGGATTTAAATGTAACAAAGCTAAAATCAGAATGGTCTTTGTCTTTGTGACAGAATGTTGTTGCAGGGATGTGAAGTGGTTGTAAGGGGACACGTGTTTAGACACCTGTGGGGGATAGGCATTTCTGGACATACAGGTTCACCCAGCTGCGAGGGCAGCTAGGCCTTAATTGAGCATGGCCATGTTATGGGTATAGTATGCAACATGAGCCCCACTCTACGAACGATGTGTGGCATAACATGTCAGTTCCGGATCTGGTAAACAAGGGTGTACATGATTCAGCTGGATGTCAAGTATGCAAAGAAGGTTAACAGAGGCATGTCACATCTGCATCACGTATGCTAATCCCTGCCAGATCTGATAATCCTTTAAGTTCTCCTCTGATGACTGTTACAATAAATATATCCCTCTAAGTTGCTTACTTTTGATGACTGTGGTTCTTTGTGGTACTTTGTGGGAAGGGGATGGGGAGGCCGCAAGCCTGTTACCTCACTGCAAAACAATATGTTCGAGGGAGAGCTACACAGTAGCGCTTTTGTATGTGTGAGTGTACTATATATATGGCGTGCCATTAATTTAGTATTACTATTCTTTTATAGACATGAGAAGAAACAAACAAAGAATTTTCCATATTCAACTCAACAATTTGTTGTTGACTAAGGCTTCACAATGATGATGTTTGAATTGTTACATGAGTTGGTGTGAAAAATCTAGAGAGTAATGGACAATTTTTGCCACGATTAAAGAATAATAAGACTTAAGGCTCTACATTATCGTCCATATAGGTATCTCTATAGGTATAGAAATGGGCATAAACAAGGTAGAGTCCAAGAGTGAATGCCAAGAAAGATGCAAGAAACCAATAGAAGTAGTCCACATGGCCATCATTCAAGTCACTTGGTATCCACCCTGAGTGCCCACCTTGTGTGGTAATGTCAGTAACAAGAGTGATGAAGATGGAGCTGAGGTAGTTGCCTCCACCAAGAAAAAGCAAGCTAATGGAGCTGCTAACTGTGCGCATTCCGTCTGAAACCTCGTTGTAGAAGAAATCGAGGCTTCCAGCGTATACGAGGTTTGTGCAAACACCAACAAGAAAGCTTTGTGGGATGAGCCACAGAACAGAAAGGAGGGCACCTGAATGTGCAACATTAAGGCGATGGGCCTCCACCAGTGCAGCTATCACCATGGTAGTGATGGCAACCACAATGGCCACGCCTTGGATTTGGAGAGAGGTTGCTCTACGAGTGTGCCCTTTCCTTCCGCCAAGACAGCAACCTAGCAGTCGCGCTCCACCCGCATTGTTTATCATCCCGGTGAGAATCGACCCTCCAATAGAGAAGAGATTTATCGAAGCAGGAGGTATGACTAACCATGCAGCCACCTGTGTGTTCATGGCAGCCGCTTGCTCTTGGAACAACGTGTTGATTTGTGTTGCGACGGCAGCTATGCATGTGGATGCAATGCCAACGGGGATGACACGTAGGAGGCATTTAACTTCCTCGACTTGGGTGACGGTGCATAGGTACCAAGAGCTGCTGGTCTGGTTGCTGTGTTCAGTTGTGGGCAATGCTGCGGCTTTGTCAAGGAAGCTAGAAAGAAAAACGAAAAGAAAAAGTGACGTTAGGTCCATTGAATCTAGTGATGGTAGAGAATGGGGAAAAGTCAAGATGGATCATGGATGCGCTTTATGGATAAGCTCTCCAACTAGGGATAATATATAGAAATGGAAAAGAAAATCTGAGCTAGGGATAATATATAGAACTAGAAAAGGGACAAAAATAAATTAAAGAGCTATGAGCTCTCTGCCTATGTCAAGCTGTATTATTGGACTAATTAGATAGATTTTGTTTGAGATTTTTTTTTTTTTTGTGTAAGGTATTAGGTTACCTCAGGGAGTTGGTGTGTCGTAGCTTGCGGCAGCCGGGGATAGCCGAGAGTGGGCCCTGGGCTTCGTGGAGGAGGGAGGGGTCCTCTGGTGGGACGACCGTGCGCTTCCTTGACGCCGCCACCAGCACTTGGACGACGCGCAGGAAGGGGTTTCCGGCGGCCCTGTATTGGCGGCACCCCCTTGCCACCGCCAGGCTCAACAGTAGCGCAGCCCCCGCCTCCGCCGTGCACAGCCAAAAGCCCCACACCCACATGCGCCTGTTGTCCAAGTACGTCACCACCGTCGTTGCAACTATTTGGCCCGCCCCTATTACCATCGCCACCAGCGTGAAATACTTCCCACTGTCTTCGTTTGACCTGAGCTGATCTGCCCCTAATGACGTTAGGCTTGGGAACGTTGATCCCGTTGCTAATGCCATCGTATACAGGGACACCAGAAAGAATGCCGACGTTGCTGCTGTCGGCGATGATGAGTCCCTTGATATCAACAAACCTGCTAAGCTGATCGATACGAAGCTCTGCACATATCACATTTCAAAAGATAAAAAATGCTAGAAATCATGGAATTAAATGCTAATTATCTCAATTCCAGCATAATTTGACTTCCCACAGAGGAATTACCAGCACTGAGAGGATCTCAAAGGCTACAGAGCCCCACAAGCGCCCCATATAAGCATCGCTTATGAAAGCTCCTACGAAAGAGCAGATGAATGTGGTGCCCATGAGATTCGTCACGCCGTTGGCTGCCGCGGCATTGGTCTCCCCCCAAACTTGGACCAAATAAATCACCAGATTGGCAGCAATGCCAAAGAAGGCTGAAAAAGCAAGCCCAAACGCTCCTACAGATCCGATACAGATCCGTGTTAGAGATAACGGGTCTTCCTTTACAAGGCGATAGATCAGGCAGTATTAATCAAGCAATTACAGTGAATAAGCTGCACTTTCATAGTACTAATCAAGCAAAGACTCAATTGCAATCTTACCAAGAGTGCATAAGGAGCAATTCCAGCCACCTAAATCGAGGCGATCATCAGCCGGCCGTCCCAGCCAATCCATGGACATGCCCTTCTCATTGTTATCCAGCAAGGCAGCTGACTTCCCGTTCTCCGTTTCATCGAGCAGCACATGCCTCTGCAAACACGAGTCAACAACAAAGCATTGGAGCAAGCCAAACAGAAAGAAAAACCATCATTAGATGCTTAATTAGGAGATTATCACACCCAAACTTTAAAAAAAAAATTAAAAAAAATTGGTGGTTGCGAATTAAGAAAGGCGTTGGTAGAGGCAGATTATAATTAAGAAAAGGCTTTGTTAGGCAGCATTCAAGAATTAGTATAAATATGAGAGCAAATACCATGCTTGTTGTGTGACCAGAGTTGGAGGAAGGGGGGTGCCGGAGCGTACAATAATCTCTTTGGACCAAAAGGAACTGCGTTGGATTACTGAATCAATGAAAGGTATGAAATTGAAGTCATATGGAAGAGCACGTAATAAAAGCTTGAAGGCGAAGAACGTGCGGTTGCTTGCCGAAATGAAGGCAGTGGCGTGACGAGTCTGGCCGCTGGTGCAATTGGAATTTGGTTTCGCACTGCGGGCCCCATGGAGCACAGCTGGCGCTTCACTTTTTCTTTTTTTTGGATAATCAGAATTGACCAAAAATGAAGACTACACCTTTGATTTTATCCCTTCGTTTTTTTTTAGATTGCCCCAAAATGGGCATGTTTGTTCAGCTTTCAGCTTCCATCATAAATTATGAGCTTCTTTCATTTTTTATGTTTCCAAGGTTTGACCATTGATGAAAATTGTGAAATGCTCATAAACTGTTTTTCCTATCATGTAGGAGTCTATTGTATTATTTGATTTTGGATCTACATGTTCTTTACATGTCTTTCGAGCATGTGTATGTGTGTTCGTACATGCATGTGGTGTGTGTATGTGTTAGAGAGAGAAATGTATTATTTGATTAATAATATGGATCTCCGTGTACTTTACATCTATTTTTAGCTTGTGTATGTGTGTACATGTATGGGTGTATGGTGTGTATGTCTGTGTGTGTGAGAGAGAGAGAGAGAGAGAGAGACTATGAATCCCAAAATTATTTGTAAGGCTTCAATTTGAAGCCCATTAGTCGATCTAAGGCTTCATTTTTTTTTCCAATGAAGCCTTACCTCAGGCTTCAAATTTAAGGCCCAGTTTCAAGAGAGAAAGACCAAGACGTTTCACTAGACTCTCTCAAATTAGTCCCTTTTTATTGTTTGTGCATTTTCCATTCCCCCTTTTGAATTTTTTTTGCATTTTCCAATCCCCATGTGTTCTACTAGTGTTGTGTTTTTTCCTCTCTTTGTGTGCTGAGTCCAAACAACAGTGATTGGTCAACCCACTATCTCTCCAGTGAAGTCCTTTTCACTAACCTAGTGTGGGAATAGTGCACTGAGAAGTTGTAGTAATATAGGGGTTTGCTAGCACAGCTAAGAGATTTTCTCAACTGCTCTTGTGGGAACAACCTCTTAGCCACCATGGAAACCCACTCTGATTAGTGACCATGGAGAGACACATGTGTGGGTTTTACTCAATGCAATAAAAGTGAATTAATTCATTGAATCTTATGCCATCCACTACCATGGGGTTCCCCACCAATTAAAGTATGTATAACTGCCTACTTTGCCTAATCAATTCATAAATAGCCACCTACTTTGCATTCCCTTCTTGCTTAGGGCCAAGTTAAGCAACTGCTTGAGTGAGTTTTTGTGCATAAGTTTCTATTGTCAAAGAAGAAGTTTGAACTACTATTTCCATCTCCACATAAAGAGGTAAAGGGAGGGTGATGTGTAGTTCTTTAAGAGCTTCTACTTGTAGAGGATTCTTCACTACATGCACTTGCACATTCTCTCAGTATGAATTTATTCTACTACTTATAGAAATGTTTTTAGTAATAAAGAGAAGTCATTTGGTGATACATCACAGTCCCATTTCATTTGCTCATGGGTTACACAAATTGTATTATGAATAACATGGATTGGGTACGTTGATGTGACAAGATTTAAATAAAAAGGACTACATAAGAAACTTTTGTGTAAATAACTTTGTGAAGGTGATAAGATTTAAAGAAAAAGAACTACTAAGAAACTTTTTTTTAAAGAACTTTGTGTAAGGTTTTAGGTTATGTAGGGTAGGCATAAACAAGGTAGATTAGGTGTTTATATGGTAGACATAACATTCCAATGTAAGGGTAGATTCAATGGGTAGGTATCAATTGATTAAACTGACAATGTAACTACACAAAAAAATACCAAAATTTTAGCACAAATTATACATACATGAATACACATAAATATTATTATTAAAATATCTAAGAATGGGATTTTCAAGATTATTAAAATGTACTTAACATGCTCTTTTTTTGAATTTAATAATGCAACTTCCTTTGTGCCATAATTGACATTAGTCTATTAATAGTGTATTAATATAGCCAACTACTTTGTGTTCCTCGCATATAAGTTTTAAATTTCACCATGGTTTTCTTACTTTAAACAATGGTGTCTTCTTTATAGCTTAGAACCTTTTAACATGTCACTATGAAGTGTAGGAAGGCTATAAAATGGATGGGCAATATAGTCATCCATGAATTTTCACAACCTACATGACTGTATAACACTTTTATTAAATCATCCTTATATCCTAGGCATGCTAGAAGCCTAGGAGTTCTCTCTAAAAACCACTATTCTAGCCAAAGGGAGACCTTTCCCTTCAAATGATGGTGTAGTCACTTGTTTTTACTTATATTATTTTTGTGTTTGTGATTTGTTCTCTTATTATATACGAATCAAGGCATTTTGTTTTATGAGAGTATAAACAAAGTAGGAAGTTCCCAACTTCCTACTTTGTTTTCATTTTAAAAATGAAAATTATTGTAGCCAAGGTAACCTAATATTTGTATTTAATACTACTAAGGAAACAAATATAAGCCACATAGATGATGCATATATTGTCCACCTCTTATTGTGATTGGATGAGATGAGTGTATTTTTTCATGCTAGTAAGGACAACATGTGGAGTGCGAGTTCACACTCAGATAACATATTCATCAATATATGCATGTCTTATCTACCTCTTACTGTGATTGGATGAGATAAGTGTATTTTTCCATTCTAATAAGGACATGATGTGGAGTGCAAGTTCACAATCAGATGATATATTCATCAACATTAAAGGGAAGAAATTGTAATGCTAAAGAAGGCCACAATTTTTCCATTCTAATAAGGCCACAATTGTAATGCTAAAGAAGGCCACAATTTTTCCATTCTAATAAGGACATGATGTGGAGTGCAAGTTCACAATCAGATGATATATTCATCAACATTAAAGGGAAGAAATTGTAATGCTAAAGAAGGCCACAATTACTGAAGTAGTTCAAAGAGCTTGCCGAATAAAGCATCATTTGGTCTTGCCATTAGGAGAAATATGGACTCTCCATTTTTCCCCTTAAGGAGTGAATAAAAAAATAATGGCCTAAGAGCTGGGATTCCAGATCCACGTAACATGGATCTTTTTGTCATATCTTTGACCAAATCTCTTAGTACAATAAAAAAATGGAGCCCATAACTTTAAAACATAGAGAAATGTCAAATGTCCTTGTGGTTTTCACCACCATCAACTATCCTTTCATGTCAAATGTACATTGTGGTTTATTAGCACATGGAAGTTTGAAAAACGTTTTTCATTTTTTTCATTTTTTTATCTTCTTCAACTTTCTACTCTCCCACCTTTTCAATTGTCTACCTTTTCATTCCCCCCCTGGCCTTTTTGACAAAATTCAATTTTGTCATATCCTCTACATCTCTACTCCTTTCTTCACAAAATTTTACAGGTAGCTTCCTCTCCGCCCCATAGCTACCTTCTCCTAAAATTTCTCCTCATTTGAAAAAAACCTCACTAAGTTATGTCCATTTTCTCATGTGAGCTTTCTCTTCTATGCACCATAGCTCATTTACTGTCGTTTTTCTCTTCAAGTTGTACAATCTTTATTTAGTATTGTTCTAACTCAAGAGTCCAATTTCAATGTTTTGTTGCCATCTTTTTTGTTTTTTTTGCACCATAGCTGACTTGTTGTTTTATTTTATTTATAGATAGAATCATGTATATGATATCTATCTTGGTCCCAAGTTGCTTCTGGTTTTGAAAAAGTCTCTTTGAGTAATGATCATTTCTATCGATTTTAAGCTCTCTTTATACTTCACTGGTTTAGGATTTTATTAGGTTGTTTGGTGATGCTTACTATAAGCTCTAATATATATTGTTATTGCTTATGTTCATAGAAGTGTTCTATCTATTTAGGGTTTCATAGGAGATAAGATGTGGTTAGGGCTAGTAATAATGTTGATGGACATTTTCAATAGGAGAGATAATAAGGGTAACTGGAACTGCAATCAATAGACCAAGTTTTTTATGTGTTTAGGGTTAGCACTAATTTTTATTGTTAATGTGTTTAGGGTTAGTATTAATGTTAATTATTAATATACATGGATTTTATTACAACAGAAGAGACAACCTACGATGAGAGGAGTGGCTCAGCTTATGCTTTATGACATATTGATATAGGATTTGTTTATGTTTTGTCTTTATGTTTATTTTCATAGGAGCAAGGTTGTGAGCAACAAGGTTATGTAAATCAAAGCAGTAGGTTAATGTTTATTTCTTATTGTTTTAATCTTTATTTGTTTCTTACAATCTTAACACACATATATTAATTAATCATATAGTCTAACTTTGTTAATTTGCTACTTTGTTTTTTATTGTAGATGTCTTCAAGGAGGAGGAATATCAGAAATATTCACACGGTGGAGGTGTTTAATAGGATACGAGATGAAGGTAACTGGATCCCTAATTAGTAGTACAGTAAGTTAAATTGGATTTTAATGCGACCAAGTACTCATGGGAGTTTCAAGGTCAAGCTCAAAGATGTAACAGACCCCAATAAACAATGGAAAGGTAGAATCATAGAGTTCAGGAGATGCACCAATGGTATGATTACAATAACAGAGGCTTTCATTCATCATGTTTATATGGACAAAGAGATTTGAGTGCATCATGACAACTTCAGTACAAGACATAAGCCTAACAATAAGTTTATATCTCTACGCTTTGTGTTCTTGTGCTTTCAATCCATGGTTATTAGATAGAGTTTTAATACAAGCATGTTTGTTACTTGCACCATTATATCCATCTACTTTGCATGAATGGTAGAATGTAGAGTGTTTAAGTGGAAAGCTAAATGTTTTACATGCAGAGATAGGTGCCTTGATCTATGATGATAAGAGCGCAAGTGAATTGGCATTTCAGAATGTTTATTTTTATGATTCATTATATGTTGTGGAGAGACATAGTTTGGAGTACATTCCACTACCACCGTTGTCTAGCCAGGAATGGTATAATCCTAGCTTAGCAATGTCAGAAGCATGTAGGGTCAAGATAAAAACTAATGTTCATGGTGCCATAAAACCCTCCACAGGCTCTAGAGATGTGCATCTAAGTTGGTTTATTCCATTTGGTTTGTTTGCACATTTGTTTAGATCATGTGAAGTAGTGACGAAAACTAAGATTACTTACCAATGCAAGTGCCCATATGCGGATTGGATGACTCAGTTACTCGGTGAGTCATGGAATCTCAAGAGAACTCACCACGATGATATAATTGAGTGTAGAATCACTATGTTAGATGTTACCTTTAGGTAAGATTGCACTTATGTTAATTTTTTATAGTTTTTATTCACAAGTACTTATGTTGATTCTTGTTTTTTTTTAAATGTTTTTATGTTGGTTGTTGCTTGTTTTTTATGGACAGGTACTTCATTGCAAGACACACTTTGTTTTTATGTTCGTTATTGCTTGTTTTTTATGAGACAGGTACTTCATTGCAAGACAAACTTTGTGCATTCGCTTCAAGTATGGAGGTGGCAGCTTCTACGAGTGGCTTAGCTTGGACCAAGACATGCGAGATGGCATGCATTCAGTATTCATTGATGTGATTATTCTTTGGGAGAGTCATGACCCTTTTAGCGTTAATGTAGAGAGTCACTGGCCTCTTAGTTTTTTGAAGTAGGAAATCCAACTACTGTCCAATGATCCCCCTTGTAACTTCTAGTTCAAGTTGGATGGTAGGAAGGTTGGGAGAGAGTCGGAGTGAACATTGCAAAACATGCAAGTAGTGTGTTGCTCCACACATCCTTGAGATTGTGGAGTCAATGTAATTCTTATTCTTCTGAGTAAATATAAGAAGCTAAAAGTGTTATAAAATTAATTTTAATTCATTTTAATAAAGTGTTGTGGTTTTTCAAGTCTATTATGTTTCAAACCCATGAATATGTAAGAAAATAATGATAACTGTATAAGTAAGTACGAACACAAATTTAAGAATAAGTATATATTTAAGTTCAAATAATAATATAGTTAACTATGCTAGAAATAGAAGTATGATTTATTATATTTTAATGAAGTTTCATTACCTTTTAAGTCACTAGATATAAGTATATACAAGTATAAAAATAAATATAACTTTAAGTATATATTTAAGTGCAAATAATAATATAAGTTACTATGTAAATAATATAATATAATAATATTATTATAATGTAGCATGAAAAGGAATTATGATTTATGATTTATTATATTTTAATGAAGTATTCTTTATTTACTAGAGTATAAACATAAGGTATTAAAATAAATATAAGTTTATAGCTATTTGTATAAGTACAATAATAAACATAAGTATAAATTTATTTAAAGTATTATAAATTTGAGTGTAAGTATAAATATGAGTATAAGCTAGATCAAACTCACTTATACTGTCTATTCTCTAGCTCTCCATTTGTGTGCTAGCTCTCCCACTGCCCATCATGGCCGCCTCCCCTACTTTCGTAGTGTCAATTAGCAGCACTCACTCTATACTCACCTTGGGGACCATATCTACCCCAGGTTTTGCGCAAGAGTTTAGACCTCCAGGCTGCCATTACCACCTTAGACGCAGACTCCACCTTGTTAGTTGCATTTTGCACAGCAATCAATGAGTTTACCTACTCTATCCCAAACTCCACCTTGAGTTAGATTATTTGGAATTCCTCTTCGGCATGAAGAGTGGATCCAACCACAAGAAGGCGACGAACAGAGCTCTAGCTCATGCTGAACATCTCCACACTATCGTTATCCTCCCGACCTTCTATTAAGAGCACATCCCACTCGACCTCATTGAGCAAGATGTTGCTTTTGTTATCTACATCTTGAACTATGATGTTCAAGAGCCTGAGGATGATGACATCCCTGTTCTCCCACTGGTGGAATACATAGACAGAGAGCCAGAGGAGACTGCTCTAGAACTTATTGTTGAGGTTTGAGAGCTCTCACATGGCACTTACATCCATCCAGCCTCACGAAACCCAAAGTCACAACCCACCACTAGCTTCATTGAGTGCCATCACCATCAAAGGGGCGAAGTACCTCCTCATGCAGGATGTGTTGGAGCTCTTGGAGTGGAGGGAGGAGGAACTCTACAGTATAGTTGTGCGAGATGCCGCTGATGAGTTCGTGGACTTTGATTTCCAAGAAGCCCTACCAGAGATTGATGAGGTAGGACGATATGATGATAGTAGCGTAGATGACATCTCTGCTATCATCGTCGTCCAAAAGTAGATTGAGGATGCAACTCCTGAATATGAGATTTTAGATGAAGAGTTTGAGCGCTTGTAGGATGGACTTTTTGGACCTCCACCATAGCATATGACACTTGTCGTCAAGTCGACCGATGGCGCGCAGATCCATTCCAGGAGCAGATCTGGAGGCAACCTTGCAGAAGGAGCTCAACAAAGCAGAGATGGTAACTTTCTTTTACCAGATGCTGCCCAAATTTGATATATGGGGCCTTATGACATGCAGACCCCACACATATGATGTCATGCCCACCATAAGAGGCCTGTAAGGGCTCTATTCGAAGGCTCGCATAAGAAGGCCTGGTTCTTACAAAATGCCATGCCCATCAGAGGCCTGTAAGGGCTCTATCTGAAGGCAAAAAAGAACCAGGCCTTCTCACGTGAGCCAACAAAGCCCTTACAAGCCTCTGATGGGCATGGCATCATATGTGTGGGGTCTACATGCCATATAGGCCCCATATATCAAATTTGGGGGCATTTTGTTAAAAAAATCTTCCTCTCCCATGCATTGCATGATTAATGCTGACATTAATTTTTATTGGTGAGCAGGAAATTGTGTATCTTGATGAATTTTCATTAAGGCAGAGTGGAAGGTCTGGGGTCCAAGGAAGGGTTCAAGACTCTGCGCTAAAGGAGTACATTATTGCAAACTTGCCAATGATGTGATTGTCTTCCACAAGAGTTGCTCTCTAGGGTATGCAAAGAACTTTTAAAGCACTTACACAAAGGGTGCCTTATTCAAACTTATTCTGACTAACTCAAGTTTGGAAAAAGTACTTCGACACTCAAAGTTACTTTATTTGTTCTCGACTCAAAGGTGGGGCCCTTACATTCTATGGTGGCCCATGGCATTATTTTGCGGTGGTACAGGATCCCACCAGCATCACTCCAGAGCTTGAAGGGTTCAATGTTTTGATGCCAACAATCAAGGCGGCTTCAGAGTCTAGAGAGCCTAGTAGTAAGAGGCCTAGGATATAGCCATGATGACTTTGTAACCTTTGATAACTGTGTTTTGATGATGACTGTAATTTTTTATGCTATGAATAGAAATTTGGATTGCAGAGTTTTTTGTTTAATACTACCTTGTAATGTATTTTATTAGTCGACTCAAGAAAATAAATTCAAATTACACGCGCAACTTAAATGAAAATTGTAGCCATTTGAAGACACAAATGAATCAACAAACTATATAAACTCAAATTAAAAGAGACTTATTTGCACCACAAGATAAGAGCAAAAACTTTGTATATTTCATTAAGCTTTACATAGCTTTTGAGAATTTCATTCATGCGAGATATATACAAATATAACTAGCTCTTTGCATTGACAATTGCAAACACCGTATCACCAAAAAAATCCACTACGTATAACTCCGCAGCCTCCTAGAGTGCCTCCAAGGCTTGAGCTGTCCACCACGTAAATAGTGGGCTTGATGCTGCGTGAACCCAGAACCTCATGTCATGACGGAGTTGCAGATCCTGCACATGATCTCTCACACCACACGTTGGAAGGACAGCTTTTGAAAGAGCAGTTGGACTGTCTTTTGGTATTACCTAATCTCACGGAGAGCCACAGTGCCACTTACAATTTTGCTGCGGGGGGATACTCCACGTTCCACCTTGGGGGGCCAGACTCTCTTTGCAGTTTGCTTGGTGTGAGCCATGCTCTTCGAGGTGAGGGAGAGAAATGAAAGATGAGAAATGAGGGTCACTTCCATATTTTTTAAAATTTACCTAATATATAAATTTGATAATTTTTAATTTTAAAAATGATCTCAAATTTTATGTGTATATAGAAGTATCATAGACCACCTCCTAGATAAAATATCAGCCCCATCAGAGGCTTGTGGGGCCCTTGTCTAAAGGCTCGCCATGTACATAAAAAGAAAGAAGGCCTCCACACACGAGTCTTTGGACAGGAGCCCTACATGCCTCTGATGGTTCTGATTTTTTATCTAGGCTATGTAAACTATATGATCTATGCACAAAACAAATTTTAACCCATTTTGATCATTACACACCATGCATCATTTTTTTCCTGGAAAAAGTAATATTATAGTATAAAATAGCACTTGCACATGCACATGCACATGGACTTGCCTGCACATGCACATGCACATGCATACTCATGATGTTCTATGCATAGAACAAATTTTAGCCCATTATGATCATTGCAAAGCATGCATTGATTTTTTCTCGAAAAACTTATGAATATATACCTGCATATGCACATGCACATGGAAATAAAAAGCACCTACACATGCACATGCACATGTAATTTTTTTTCCATGAAAATATAAGAATATACATTGACATTGAAAATGAAGAAAACTTAATATATCCAAATCAATGGGCAAATCCGATACATCACATCACGAACACAACATTAGAAATAAAGAAAACTTAAAATATCCAAATCCGGTACATCGCATCAAGTACAACTAGTTGAGTAGAACTAAACAAAAACATGAAAACACAAAACGATACACGAGCATTTGCACAGCTCTTCAAACCATGTCATGGCATAACTATTGATGACGAATCTTACGAACAAGATAGAGATCTGAGGGCTTGAGTGTGATGTGCCGGGCATGGATGGCTAACAGCAAAGTTGACCATCATGCTTAAGGTCCACCAAGTAAATTTCAGTTTCCTCTTGAACAGAAAGCAACACTTGGGCTGACCATCGCTCCACATTATGTGCTTGATCTCTTGAAAAGTACCTATAGTGATTTCTCCTTTGTAGATCTTGCAATATTTCTCGCACCAACCTCGAGAAAGGAGCCTTGGGTATAATCAACTCACAACTCTTCTAGAACCTCCTAATTTCATGAAGAGTAGCGGTGCCTGGTCTCCATCTTCTCTTCTTGTGCGTTGGTGGACGAACATTACTAGCTGGAGCAGCGGGAGTAGCTTGACCTTTATCATTGTCGGTGTTAGTACGTTCAGTAGATTCGGATGAATGAACTAGTGTCTTGGTAGGCATCTTGTTTACTCTTTGCTTAGTACGCGCCATACTCACAAGCTAGAAGGAATGGAGAGAAATGAAAGAAGTGCCTTCATTTATAAATGGAACTTACTATAAGTTATTGAAACTTACTATTAAAAAATATTAACACTTTGAAAAAGTTATCCATGTTGACTTTAGCAAACACTTATTTTGAAAAAGTTATCCATGTTAACTTTAGCAAACACCTATTTCTTTAAAACATTGGATTGCTTTAGTGGTCTCATAAATATAAAACAATTTCGTTTTAAAACATTGGATTGCTCCAATACTCTCATAAACATAAAATGTTATTTTTTAATTACAATTCTAAATCACTTCCATCACCACTTTGTGTTCGATGTTTCCATTTACTATCGACTCTCTCTTGGGTTGTCAACCATTCTATATGATGTTGTCTAGCCATGCTATTTTCATATCTTGCTTTCCTCACTTCATATATTGCCCTATGAATAGATTTTGTATCATTGGATTTGGACTTTAATAATTTGTCCTCATACCTTATCTCTATTCTCCTATACCACCATTGGAGTAACTTCCTCATAGAATTGGAATCATTGATTCCACCTCCATGTGCCATCATCGAGCTTGCCAATGAGATCTCTCCATGCCTTGTGTGGACCATACCGCCAAACTTCCTTGTTCATAAAAGTATGGACCATGAGCCTCAAGTATGTGCTGCATTAAAAAACACGAGATCCATAGCTGAACTCAAAATATTGCATTCACATTTTAATTGTAAAAACAAAATGGAGACCACTCTCACCATATAGTGTGTAATGCAATTTGAAGTCCATGCCTCTATCATTGAGTTATGAAAGTTTACAACTACCTATTTAAATGCATTGGCATCATCGAAATTGAATGTCATCTTTTGTAAAAGTGGTGCCAATTTATCAAGTGCAATCCACACATTTGCTTTTGCTATCCGCGTATGTCCCTCATTGCTCCGATCAGGAACAACCATGTGTAGTTTTTTAATGGTTCATACTTGTCCAGTTGTTTTACAAGCAACTTACCATCTTCATCTCGTGGTGAAGATAAGAATTTCCTAGCCTTCGCTTCCCAAAACACGGTTTGCATGGCAAATTTCCACTCTTTCCTTACTTTTTGTCATCCTTTAATTTCTACTTTGTAATCCAACATTAGATAAGACTTGTTCTACCTTCTTGCATGTTGCATTAACATCTGAAGCAGGCTAGGAAAAACACACGTACTCAAACACCAACTTTTCTATTATCCTTACTATGCAATTCAAGGTGCAAAAGTAGACCCTTGTATTTCTAAAATAAGATCCCACTTAGGATCTAATGGCACAAACATTCCATTCCTTTCAACATATTGGTCACGTGTTAGAGCACCACATTGCTCTATCCTTGCAATTCATTATTTCTTCCTGCAACATAAGCAAGGGAACTTAGATGATGCTGAATTTGAAACACCAAACATACATTTTAATGTTTTCAAATCACCAACACGATGCCATTCTACCTCATATTCACCAAATCCATCAACATGCAAAACTTAACCATTTTTTTTAACCATCGTACAACATCTGGTACCTCTGTTAAGTTAAAAAAAATCTTAAGTACTTCATGGTCCTCCTTTGGTACCTCAAATGCAGCAAGCCACCATATTTCATTCTCCGACTACACACTGAAATATTTTGGGTGTTTTAAATTGATGTTGGGATCCAACACCCTATTTATTAGTGTCAAGCTAACACGTTCAAGCTTTTAGCCCTTAATGACTTCACTCTCATCATTGAAGCTTACCTTTGCACTCTTCCGATAGACATGTTATAGAACTTCATCATTGCTTCTTGTAGCTTACATACATCCAATATAAAGTTACAGTCTACATGCAATTTGAAGGGCACTTTCTTTGATCCAGACTTAAGCATCTGTGTCTATTCCAAATGTATTGGCTCACCAATTGTGTCTAAGACTTTTGCATTAAGATCTTTCCATGCCTACTTCACATGGAATGGTTTAGGCATGGGCACCACCCATCTGTTGTTAAGAAAAGCCTTAAACCCTACATCCAATTGCTTATAAATCAAAGTATAGGATTTAAAGCTAATCCCTACCTTGTCACATATTCCTTGAGCATCTGTAAGTAGCTGTGATGATATTGCTTACTTCCTTTAAGCGTATTCTTGCAGCATCATCACCCAATAGTTTTGAATTTGGGGTTTTCCAATGTAGACTTCACCATACCTTTTCTTAGGTCCTTTGCAATTGCATCATCAACCTCTTCACTTGGGTTGGAAAACATATTCTTCATGTTTACACATTGTGCATAGACCCACCCATTATATTTCCTACTCCCTTTGGTCAATTGATAAAGTGGTTTGAGCAACCTCACATGCTCACTTGCTTCTTTGGTTTTCTCGTTTGAGGGTCCAACAACAACATTCTTTGCAAGCATTGTTGCTATCTTTTTGTTGTCTTTCTCCAAACCCTACATTTTGCAATGGAGTTCTTCATTGTCTACCTCGACAACATGCACCGCATTTTTCATAACATGCATCGCATTTGCAGACTCTGATTCTCTATCTCCTTTTCACCTAGTGATTTTGCGAGCTCCTTGATCCTTGCATCCATGCCCATCATGGTGCGCTGAACAGATATGTAAACACTATGAGCTTGCATTGCTAGCCTCCTAGTGTATCCCAATAACCCTGCATTGCCTTCACACACATACTTAATGAAAGATTTACACCCACTAAATCATGAAGGACTTTGGGTAATTGGATCGGGTGGATAAATACACCCCTCAACATAAAGATCGACATGTTCTTTCCTTGCATTTCTCTCTTGTTGCATTAGTTCTGGTTGCTTTTCACTTGTTCTCTTGTATAGTGGTGCATACTCCGGCCCCAATTGGAAATGAATGTCTCTCTTCCTATTCCGGGCTACATCCTAAAATTAGCATTTGGACAAAACACAATTATTAACAAAAAATTAACTTTGGACAAAACACAACTCTCAACAAAAAATTAGCTTTTATACACTTGTACAACTCAAAAATTTAATAAATAACATAACTTTAATTAAAAATAACATTATTGAACACAACGTTAACCAGATATAACTTCAATATAACATAGAACTAAATCATAACTTTTAATCAAAATAACACACTTGTTTCAACCAAATAACAGAAATAAAACCATGAAACTCAACTATTAACTTCAATTTCACACATGACATTTAGAATAATAAGATGGTTAGAATAGGAAAGCAAACATCATTAAACATAACTATTAACCCCAAATTAGCTTTTATACATTTGTATAACTCAAAAAATTAACAAATAACACAACTTAAATGAGAAATAACATGCTCAAAAAATCATTAATAAACAATCCAAATAACACAAAAATAACATCATTAAACTCAACTATTATCTTCAATTTCACACATGACTAAATCACATTTAGAACAATAAGATGGTCAAAATAGAAAAGAAAACATAATAACTCGGACAAAATTAAACCATAACAAAAAGATGATTGAAGGGAAAAATGAATATGTGGTTCCAACTAAATGGTACCACAAATAAGCAACATAGTCTTCAAAAGAGAAGAAACCCCATGATTGAGAATATCTAAGTCATTAATGTGGTTTAGGAGGGAAAGAAAGCTTTTAAGCATAGCTACTAAAGAAAACAAACACATATTTGAATTTTCTCTGTATAAAAGAGGGAAAGTGAAAAACCTAAAGCCATATCTCATCAAAGCATACTAAAATCACCCTACACTGAAAACCCTATTCTAAAAATCTAGAGGTCTCTAAATAAAGAAAAAAATCATAAACCTCTATATACTTAATGAAAAATGATGAAATTTAACAGCCATACTCTTAGAGCATAGAGGTAGATGTGGGTAAAAAGAAATTTGAAAATGTGATGTCTACATCAAGTTATTCTGTTTTTTAACTTCTCCCATTTTGAAAAACATAAATGCAATCTATTTTGAAGAATTTAGAAGTTGAAAAGTCATGTGGGTATTTAAGAGTGTCACATCTTAGATGCTTCACATTTTTAAATCAAACAGAATATTATTATTTCAGACTAGAGAATTTTGAGGACAAGTGGTCCTAAAAACAATATAAAGAAATCTCCTTGATTCTAAAAGAGGAGAGAGAATGGCAATATTATAACATTTTTCACCACTTTTCCTTGATTTATGGGGAAGAGAGAGAAATTCCTTAAGGGGCAAAATGGAGAGTCTATATTTCTCCTAATGTTTTTTGCAGCTCAAATGGCAAATGCAACTTCCCAATGTGAGTATGCTAGCCCATCCATCGTGTCCTCACTCTATTGTCACAACAAAATGCTCCATGGCTAGGGGCATAATTACCGATTTCGAACAAGCACTAACACGGTGAAGGTCCTCAATCATGGGCTCTATCACCCTGTTTAGTCAGATTTTTGTTTTAACCACCGTGTGAAAATGACGATCAGTTTGTAAAATAAAGTAGGATCCCTCCTATTTGTCCATGTCTAATGGCCTATCCAATAGTAATTCACCAAAACAGACCATACATAGTCACAAACAGTACCTTGGATGTATGACATACCAAATCTAGTCTCATTTTGACAATGTAGGATTAGTGACTATTTTTAGTTATTCCTACTAAAATTTGGCAAAATTTCTTGACAAACATAAATAGAAGCCTCCAGAGTGTGCATTGCACTCTGAGCATACCACCTATCAAGTTTGGTACAGTTTGGCTAAGTTTTAGACCTGTTAGAGATCTTTTACATAAAGGGCTAAAATTTTACCAACTCTAGAACTTGGATTATGTGGAATAAGAGCGATTATGTGGAATAAGAGCGTCTTCGGTGTAGCCATAACTTATAAACCAAGAATCCTATTAAGATATGCTTTGACATGGTGATAGTCTATATATTGGACTTCAAACCTATCAACTCACTTATTGGGATAAAATTGATGTATACATGGAAATGAGGGATAATATATGAAGCATAACCTCAGGGGAATAGGTGCAAAGGTCAAATCTATAATCACCAGCAGTAAAACTCTCAAAAGAAAAATTGGCACAAATCGGCAGGGAATCAAGTAGGAGAGAAATCAGGGTGAGGGAATGTAGCAGATTGATATCTTAGTTTAAGGATTGGAATCATGGAGAGAATATGGGAGAATCTCATTAGTATCTTAAGCAATATTAGGGTCACCTAATCAAATGTACTCAAAGCCTATATAATGAGGCTCATATTCATGAATAAATAATCCTCACACTTTATATTATTATACTGGTTCTTTGTTAATTATTTTGCTTATTATTAATCACTTGATGTGCGCTCTTACCGCACGTGTCAGAGCTAGGGACTTGCCAAGCACCGTAAGCAAGCCACGAATGGCTGCAAGCACACAACCAGGAAGCCAGCAAGCTCAAAACAGGGAGCAATGGTGTGTCACTCACCGCTCAGACCGCCATCGTGAAGGATTCTCACGCCGCGATGAGGAAGGAGCCGCCGCCGCTGCCGTGCCGCCCACGCAATGCTCGATTGCTACACACACACACACTCTCTCTCTCTCTCTCTATCTCTCTCTCTCTCTCTCTCACACACACACACTGAAGAAGGAGATGGAGAAGATGAAGCAAGAGCACTCCTTGTATTCAACACTCAGAGAATGAAAGGTTTTAAATTACATTTGAATTTTATATGTGACCTGGCCCTTCACAAATTGGCGCCCACACATGGTCGGCCGATCCTAACCCTTATCCTGATAAAATTCGAGTCCTCGCATTCAACTTTTTGGAGTTGAGATGCTACACCCCAAAGCACACCCTCACGTATATATTCTTTCAAGAACAATCTCTTAAGAGTGGGATAGTGAGTACGCTCTTCAATCCTTAAAGTTCGATACCAATCTCCGGCTTTTCCACTCAAGGTTAAGCCTAAGGCTTTACACTTATATAGCTTATTGTGCTCTTCCAAGGAATCACACACGTGTTCAAAAACTTCAATGTGCTTCATCTTCGTTACCCCACTGAAGTTTTGAGTGAGCTTGGCAACTTGTACCGCCTTGCTTCTAGGCTCTCTCTCAGGTATACCACGCATGTTTTCCGTAATAGATCGTCCGATCATTTTGAGCAAACATTGCTAGATCACCTAAGTGAGCAGGCATAGCTGGTGGAGGCATTTTTGGGATGGCCTGGTTGACAGGAGTTGGCATTAGTCTTGGTATGTATGTAGCTGATGATGCAGGATATGATATGTGACTAGACATAGCTCCTCTTGGATAAGGGTTCTGATAAGACATTCGTGGAGCATATGCCATTGGCATAACAGGAGGTGTAGGAGCTACATGAGCATGAGTAGAAATAGGTACATATGGTCGATATGCACTGGTATGCACTATTGTAGGTAATGTACCACTAGGTAGCGGTGTTGTACTAACTACAGTGGTAAACGGGTGCACTTTCCGTCATGCTCATCATCGGAGTAGACATTGTGGATTCGCTAATGGAAAGTTGAGCCAAAGTTGGGAAGCTAAAGTTACTGCTCGTGGGCTCAACCTGCATTGAGACACCAAGCGAAACAACATACGAAGGATCTAAGGGACTCACCGAGGGAGTCTCCCAATTGCGACAGGGTTGGTTGTTTAGCCTTGCCCGTATCCAAAAATCTCATAGGGCCAGTTGAAACTAGGTTCACTCCCCTATTCTACCTCTCAAATTGGATAATTCTATTGATAACTTCACATATCATTTGTTGTTGTTCATCTAGATTGGTGGCACTAGATGTAGATCGTATGACTTCTAACCAACCTACATGGTATGTGTAACCCGTGTATAGGTCAGTCAGAGTCTCCATGTGTTGGTTCCCAATTTTCATTGAGAAATATCCCATCTAAACTTGGTATGCCAAAAGGTTCTCTTGAAGTGGACGCAATGTCACTTCTTGTGGTTTGACTTCTAGGGGCCTCTACTTTAGGAAGAGCATCAGAAGGTGGTAGCTCAGTAGGAGTTCATTAAATGAAGTGGGTAGAATATCCACATGGACACTCTTTGGGAGGGCAGGGTCTACATGAGATGTGAATGGCGAATCTACTTCCCCACCTTCTTCGTTTACTTCACTTGTCGTAGGTTCAGAGCGTGTAGCTCTACTAAAAGTCTCTATTAGATGACTAAGCATGCTAGATCCGAGTTGTGGGACCCAAACTGGCACGTTTTGGCTTGCTTCCTCAGAGTTCTAGGTAGGAATCCCTTCCATGACTTCAGAGTCAGAGGACGAGTCACTAGCCGGCTATTCGTGGATCTTGGGTTGCACTTCCTTGGGTACCAACTAAAGGGGCCAAGATGCTAACGTGGAGGAATGGTGTGAGTCTACGTAAAAACTGAAACGCTTTCTAGTTGCTCAGACTCTAGCACCTAACCAAAGCGTAGATGCATGTGACGTGGGTATCCTCCTACGGGCATTGGTAACTACCCTTGAAGCCCACACAAGTGGTTTCTCAGGTGTTTTGTACCCTGTTTTTACTTGTTTTTGTCTTGTTTTCAACCCATTTTTACCCCCTTACTTATGGTCAAAACTGAACTAAGACGTATGATAGCTCAAGACGAGCGTATCGTTCAAGGGGTCCTAGCGTGCTTTACAGCACAATGTTTGCCTATCCGAAGCTCCCATGGCCCTCAGAACACTCTATTTGTGCTTAGGTGTGAGGCTTAAATTAGAAAGTCCAAGGGTGCCTATGGGGGGAAAGGTGAAGGCTTTGTCCCACATGCCCACTCCAATCCTTGGGGGGTAGACTATATATAGAGCTTCACTCCCCTTAAGCTTTTACTTGAGAGAAAGCTATGGAGGCTCACTCCTATATATATATATATATATATATATATATCAAAAGACCGAGGCTGGGGTCGGGGTCGATTGGGGGTTTTTTCTTTTTCAATTTTTTTTTTCAATAAAAATTTTCTTTTCATGCAGGTTGGGTTCATTTATTTTTTTATTTTTTTATTTTATTTTTTCCTCTGTGGCTGCCAAAACAGCAGCACAGCGCAGAGCAGCTCTTTTACCCTCTGTCTACATGCGCGTACACATATACTAACACTAACTAACTTACTGCTCTAATAGCTAACACACAAAACTGAAATGTACAGAGAATGAAGAAAACAGAACTGAAAAATGATTGAAGAATAGCAGAGCAAACATACAAATACACCTCTCTTTGCCTTTCCTGCAGGATAAAATAGACTTCAAACAGCAACCCGAGCTGCATCTAGAGCTTGGTGCAGGGCAATTCCCCAGTAGCGGTGCCAAAAATGTGTGCTCTTGCCGCATGTGTCGAAGCTAGGGACTTGCCAAGCACCGTGTGCGAGCCACGAATGGCTGCAAGCACACAAATAGAAAACCAGCAAGCTCAAAACAAGGAGCAATGGTGTGTCACTCACCGCTCAGACCGTTGTCATGAAGGATTCTCACGCCGCGATTAGGAAGGAGCCGTCGCCGCTACTCTACCGCCTCGTCGCCGTCGCCGTGCTGCCACGCAATGCTCGATCGCTACTCTCAGCTTAGAGTGCCCACGACTGACTGCCTTTCCATCCTACTGCCAACTTCGCGCACCACCTTGGCACATCATCTTCGTGTGCTACTTTGTCTTTCGATTGGTGCTCTGCTTTTCAGTTGGCATCTGAGATCAAGCATA
Organism: Cibotium barometz; assembly: GCF_041138505.1. NCBI lineage: Eukaryota > Viridiplantae > Streptophyta > Polypodiopsida > Cyatheales > Cibotiaceae > Cibotium > Cibotium barometz. The sequence goes on along the minus strand of NC_141102.1, from coordinate 35,322,422 downwards.
TCATCATCAGCATCAAGGTACAATATGAATGTAGAATTAGTCAAACAACCTACTGTGCTAATGGTCGACGATCTACTGTGCTGATTGACAATCAAACGATGTGTGCTGCTGCTGAATGGTCAACAACCTACTACTGAGATAATCCAATGACCTGGTACTGATATCTGCTGACAATTCACGACCCTGTAGTACTGACAGTCAAATGACCTCTACTGGCAACTAACAACCTGCTCTTCTCTGGCATTGACTTTCCTGCCAGGTCTACTTTTTCAGCCAGGTTTACTTTTTTGGCCAGGTTTATCTTTTTTTTAGCCAGGATTACCTTTTTTTGCTAGGTTTACTTTTTGGTAGGGTTTACTTCTCTGAATTAGATGTCGGAGTTAGCTATTTTAGTCAGACTACCTGAGTCGCTACCTACATCAGGGCTCGGACTCTCTACATCAGTCGGAGTCAACTATCTACATTAGCTGGTTGAATCAGCTCTTGGAATTAGCTATCTACATCAGCTAGTTAAATCAGCTCTCGGAGTAAACTATAGATGCATCAACTAGTTGAATCAATCTGTTAGAGTCAGACTCTCGAAGTCAGCTATCTACATGAGCCGCTTGAATTAACTGTCAAAGTTAGATTCTCGGAGTCAGCTATCTAAATCAGCTGACTAAGTTAGATTTCAGAGTCAGCTATCTAAGTTAGATTTCAGAGTCAGCTGTCTGAATTAGATATCGGAATCGGCTCAGATTCATATTTTCTTCCACATTTTCAGATTTTGTTCCACATTTATTCTCATGCATATCTAATTCTGGGAAGGCTCATTACTTAAAACATTTACGATTAATCTTTACATTAATCATTTATTTCTTGTAAAGGGACTAGACATTGCCTTTCTAAGGTAAGACCTTCCCTAATGGCCACCAAGATAGATAAATTTTAAGGAACAAGCTTTCATACATGGCAAACTAAGATTAGATTTACATTAATGAGAAAGGGGTTATGGAGCATTGCCAATGGGAAGAACGAGAAAAAGCCTAACACCAAGGAGGGAGAAGCATTATGGGTTAGTAAAGATGTGTTAACCCATGGCGGACAATGAGACGTACTATATTTTACGTCATTAATTTAAATATTCTGAGTCATGGGCCGGGCTTGTCGGCACCATATGTTAAGGATAAAGGGATTGGGTGATCGCCGATGAGAGGCGCACCTTGGATATCAGTAGGATAAGGGTTAGGGTCGGCCGGTCATGTATGGGTGCCCAAGTGTGAACGGCCAAGTCACCTATAAGAGTCAAATGTAACCCTAAAATCCTCATTCTCATGTGTTGTGAATACAAGAGTGCTCTTGCCTTATCTCCTTGGTTTCCTTCTCCTGCGTGTGTGTGAGAGAGAGAGAGAGAGTGAGAGAGCGATCGAGCGCACTGTGTAGCGGCACGGCGGCGGCGGCGAGGCGGTAGAGCGGCGACGACGGCTCCTCCTTCACAGCTACGACGCGGGAATCCTTCAAGGCAGCAGTTAAGCGGTGAGTGACACCCCTTTTGCATTCTGTTTTGAGCTTGCCTTCCTGGTTGTATGCTTGCAGCCATTCGTGGCTCGCATACGGTGTTTGGCAAGTCCCCAGCTACGATCTGTGCGGCAAAAGCGCACATTTTTGGCGCCGCTGCCGGGGAGTTGCCCTGCACCAAGCTCCAGTTTGCTGCTCGGCTGCTGCGTGAAGTTTAATCTACACTGTAGGAAAGCGACTGCGTGTTTGTTGTTAAGGTGTTTCTGTGTTGCATTTCTGTTTCTTTTGTTATATTTTCACTCCGCGTGTGGGCGTGCGTTCTGTTATCTGGTTTCTGCGTGTGAGAGGGATTTCTGAATCCCCAGATCTGTGCTGTGTGTGCGAACTGCGCCGCGGCCAAGGTTGAACCCTAAGGAAACCCTAGAAAACTTATCTCACAAAAAAAACTGAAAATAAAAAATAAAAAAATTATAAAAAATAAAAAAGAAAAAATTAAATTTTATTTTCAAAGAAAGAACCGAACGTGTGGAGAGGAAAGATTTTCTAATTGGAGAAAAATTTTTTGAAAAGAAAGAACCCCAATCGACCCACGACCCACGACCCCGGCCTCCTCGGTCTCGGTCTGTTGATATATATATATAGGAGAGTGAGCCTCCATAGCTTTCTTTCAAGTGAGAGCTTATGGGAAGTTGTGCCCTATATGTAGCCCACTCCCCAAGGAGTAAAGTGAGTATGTGGGATAAAGCCCTCACCCTTTCCTCCACAAGCAAATAGGCTTTTGCCCCTTCCCCCCAAGGGAAACGGACTGTTTTGAGGACTACAGGAGCTCTAGATAGGCGAACACGGTGCTGTAAAGCACACTAGGATCCTTTGAACGATACGCTCGTTTCGAGCTATCACACGTCCTAGTCCAAGTTTGACCGTAAGTAAGGGGGTCAAAAACGGGTTAAAAACAACACAAAAACAAGTAAAAACGGGGTGCGAAACACCTAAGAAACCACTTGTGTGAGTTTTAAGGGTAGTTACCAACGCACGTAGGGTACCCACGTCACATGCATCTACGCTCTGGTCGGGTGCTGGAGTCTGAGCCACTAGAAAGCGTTTCAGTCTACGTAGGCTCACACCATCCCTCCACGTTAGCATCTTGGCCTTCGGCTGGAACCCAAGGGAGTGCAACCCAAGATCCACGAATAGTGGATAGTGACTCATCTTCTGACTCAGAAGCCATGGAAGGACACCCTACCAAGAACCCTGAGGAGACAAGCCAAAACATGCCAGTGTGGGCCCCACAACCTGGATCTAGCATGTTTAGTCGTCTAATAGAGACTTTTAGTAGAGCTACACGCTCTGAACATGCGACAAGCGAAGTAAATGAAGAAGGAGGGGTAGTGGATTCGCCATTCACATCTTATGTAGACCCTACCCTCCCAAAGAGTGTCCATGTGGATATTCTACCCACTTCGTTTAATGAGGGCCCTACTGAGCTACCACCTTCCGATACTCTTCCTAAAGTAGAGGTCCCTAGAAGCCAATCCATAAGAAGTGACATTGCGTCCACTTCAAGAGAACCGTTTGGCACACCAAGTCTAGATGGGATATTTCTCAATGAAAATTGGGAATATGATCTACACACAGAGACTCTAACGGACCTATACACGGGTTACACATACCATGTAGGTTGGTTAGAAGTCCTACGATCTACATCTAGCACCACTAATCTAGAGGAGCAACAACACATGATATGTGATGTTATTCATAGAATTATCCAAATTGAGAGGCAAAATAGGGGAGTGGACCTAGTTTCCATTGGCCCTATGAGGTTTTTGGATACGGGCAAGGCCAAACAACCAACCCTATCACAATTGGAGACTCCCTCGGTGAGTCCCATAGACCCTTCATATGTTGTTTCGCCTGGAGTCTCAATGCAGGTTGAGCCCACAAGTAGTAACTTTAGCTTTCCAACCTTGGCTCAACTTTCCATTAGGGAATCCGCAATGCCTACCCCAATGATGAGCATAGCTGAAAGTGCACCTGTTACCGCTGTAGTTAGTACGACACCGCTACCTAGTGGAACAGTACCTACAACAGTGCGTGCCAGTGCCTATCGACCCTATGTACCTATCGCTACTCATGCTCAGGCTGCTCCTACGCCTCTTAGTATGCCAATGGCGTATGCTCCACGACCACCTTATCACCACCCTTATCCAAGAGGAGCTAGGCCTAGCCACATATCATATCCTACGTCATTTGCCAACCTACTCAGACCAACGCCAACTCCTATCAGCCAGGCTATCCCAGAAGTGCCTCCACTAACTATGCCTGCTCACTTAGGTGATCTCGCAGCGTTTGCTCAGACGATCGGACGATCCATTGCGGAAAACATGCGGGGCATGCCTACTGAGAGAGAACCTAGAAGCAAGGCAGTACAAGTGGCTAAGCTCACTCAAAACTTCAGTGGTAACGAGGATGTTAGGAAGCACATTGAAGTCTTTGAACACGTGTGTGATTCTTTGGAAGAGCACAATGAGCTGCATAAGTGTAAAGCCTTAGGCTTAACCTTGAGTGGGAAGGCCGGAGATTGGTATCGAACCTTAAGGGTTGAAGAGCGCACTCACTACCCCACTCTCAAGAGATTGTTCTTGAAAGAATACATACGTGAGGGTGTGCTTTGGCATCTCAACTCCAAAAAGCTGAACGCGAGGAAGGGGAGTCAGTGAGAGACTTTATAAGTCGATTGAAGCATCTAAATTCTCGCTGCACTCCCGATGAACGCTTCAATAACAACCAACTCCTCGATAGATTCATCCGAGGATTGCGCCACGAGGACATTTACAATGGCCTAGTCATTAGAGGTCTTACAACGTGGGAAGAAGTCACGGCCAATGCAATCCAGTTAGAAGACAACTTGATGATTGCAGGTAAAAAGGTGTCTTCAGAAACAAAATCTGTTAGTTCGTAAGTATCTGGGCACGAGCCAATGACGGTAAAACCTATTGCCAAGGAGCCCAAGATATCTGAAATGTCTGTGACCGACCTTACTAAGGCTCTCCAAGAATACTTTAGGGGTAATCGAGCTCCTCAGAATAGCCATATGTACCCAAGGAGAGAGCAACAATGGTGTTCGGTGTGCTTAGGACCACATAGCACGAGTGAATGTCCCACATTCAGAGTTAAATTCAATGGGAATTGCAATGCATGTGGTAAGTACGGCCATCAATCTAAGGATTGCCTAGTACTTAAGCGAATGTTGGCAAACCAGGCACCACTAGCTTGGTCAAACACACCTCAAGTACCCGCGCTAATGCCTGCACAACCTGTCGAGCAACCGTCACAGCACATAGTTCCAAGGAATCCGAATGTAGTCCAGTCTGTGCCGTTACCACCGCCAGTGCTAGGACCACAACCTCCACATCCAAGGATAACCCCAATAAACCAGATGGGTTGTGAGTCACATAGTGCATGTGGGGATTATGAAGAGGAGATAGACCCTACTGCTCCATACGGGATTGATACGTTTGAAATGATTCCCCAGTACTACATGGAGGATCATTTCGGGCAAGTCAAGCCTGTATATCAAGCGGCTGCTCTTGCCACAAGAGGGCAAAACCTTAATACCATGGCGAGGAGACCACCTCTTCAATGTTACGAGTGTGGTGGACCGCATCGTGTAGCGGAGTGCCCTAATAGGTTACAAAAGATCGCTACTCAGATGCAACCAAATCAAGGGAGCACATCGGGAATGCCGGTACTTACATGTAATCGTTGTGGCATAGATCATTTGATCGCTCAATGTCCACATAATCCTAATGCACCCAAGATTACGCCATTGAATTTGGTTGAGGTCACCAACCAAGCACGAAGAACCACACCCGTTGTGCCCGCGAATGTAGTTACACGGTCAATGCTTCAAAATCAAAACTACATTCTTAAAGAGAGGGATACTGCATCAATCGCTCAGCCAAAGAAAAAGAAAACACGACGAAAGAGATCGCTTAATGCCACGAGCTCCAAGCCCAGTTCAAAGACCAACATAGGGACAGGAGACGACCCCATGTATATGAATGATCCTGAAGATGATTCTGATTCAATAGAAACCATGGGAACCAAAGCCACTACCTTAAGGGAGGAACCCACTCGGGAGCTCAATGAAGGAGAATCAAGCGAGTACATAAATAAGGAAAAACAGAAGGAAACTTCCTCGGTCCTACAACCAAGTCAGTTAATGCCCTCTCGACCACCCAAACTGACTAAGACTCCCCAAGACAAGCCACGTGGGCCAAAAACCCTCAAGAAAAAGATTGGAACTTACCCAAACCCAGTTGAGGAGATTGAACAAGTGCAACACTTAAGGGGTTTGGTGGAAGAAACACAAAGAGAACTGGAGCCAAACCCGAGAAAAATCAAAATTCCAGACACAGTGTTTCCTACGCAAGTTCAGCCTCACAGGAACCATAAACCGTTAGCTATACCTAGTATCATTCGGGAAGAAAGTGAGGATAGGACATCAGGAAGTGGGCAAACACCCTTCTTGCTGGAAAGAATGTTTAGTGAGGGAATGCTTGACCCCATCGAAGAGGAAGTGATTCCATCTTCACCAGTTCCTAGTCAAGGAGCGATGTCTCGAAAAGTACCGTTGAATGTGTCTAAGCTAATGGATTTCATGTCCTCTGAGATCAGAACCACGATCATATCCAAATTATACGGAGATCCTGAGCTATTCTTAGCTCTTCGGGCATTTCTCAATGGAGAACTAAAGGCGGGGCTACCACAATTTGCAAATATGGATAGACCCGACACGCTTCAAGATGAAGGGGAGCATTGGGATGTACAACCCAACTTTGATAAAGATTCGGTCGTGGAAATACCTGTGAACAAGTTGGGACAGTACTTTGAAGGTGACGAATCTAATGCCACCCTCCCCATTACTACCAAAGGATTAACTCTAAAGGGAATCCTTGATGGTGGTGCTGGAGTGAGCATTGTGACTAAAAACTGTTGGGAATCTATGGGAAGACCTCACCTCGAAGTCACAAACATAGTGGTTAAGATGGCAAACGGAACTATTGCTAAACCTATTGGAATGTTAAGGGACCTTAAGATCAAGGTCCTGGGATACAAGGTAAAACATACCTTCATTGTAATGGATTTCTCCAAGCATCCTATGTCATATCAAATGATCTTAGGACGTCCTTTCATGAGGGAAGCACAAATGGTACATGACTGGTCAAAAAACCATGTCTACCTACAATTCCAGGACTCTGTCATTCGAGTTGATCTTGAGAATGGTCGTGCGCATCCTTTAGGAAGCAAGGTTATCATCAATAATCGATCGGATACCACTGTTCACTCCGCCCCATTAAGGTATTGCTATACATGCAAAAAAGAGACTGATGATGGGAAGGATTCTCCTTACATGGATGTCCTACCGGGTATGACTGAGTCGGATAACGTGGATTGGGTACACCTAGCGGCAACCATAGACACATGGGGAAATAGAGGCACAAGTTGGGTAACACCTGAGGGGCAAGATATGCCACCGTTAGTGCCAATAAACATGATAGGTGTTATGCACTTGACTCCTGATGGCGAGAACGTGGCAAACTCCACCGACACTGAAAGTAGCGAAGACCCTGACCAATGCAACTCTGAGTATGAATCTCAAGAAGAAACTGACCCTGAGCCTGATGGGGAAAATGAATCAAATATTCACCCAAATGTGGAAGCAAGGTGCTCAAGGCCTAGGACAGTGGCCTCCTACAGTTCATCCGAAAGTGAAGATCGACCAAGTGAGTCCGAATCGGATAGAAACAAAAATCAAAAACTTGGTAAGAAGAAAACGAGACATAAGCGCCAACGCTATCGAGCTAATGTACGAACTCCAATAAATAAGGAGAGATCCACTGCAGAATGGCTTAGTTATGTAGGAGCCATTGACGCTCATCGGAAGATAGCGGATAATTGGGGACAATACCTCCAAAGTGTCATGTGGTGTATTCCGCAACCTCATGACGTCGCCCAATTAGAAATCGAAGAGAAGCCAAAACTAAGTCGTACTGCAAGAAGGCGGCAAAACCAAGAGTTGGCTCAACAACAAAAGGAGGCGGAATTAAAAGAAAAAAACCGGGCACAACAAGAACCAGTAGACTTACACCCCGCACCCGAGCATTTCAAATCATTCACCACAGGGGAACGTAAAGTAGTCTACACAAAAGCCCAACGAACGCCTACCAATGGGAGTAGCGGTGTCTACGATGGCCCTGCGGCGGTAGTTAAGGAGATAGACTTAGCAGATCCGGGTGAGGAGTCTAAACCAGTTTTTATTGCTCAAGACCTCACCAAGGCGGAAGAAGCTGCACTTACGAAGCTTCTTAAAGAATTCAAGGACATATTTGCTTGGACATATCATGATATGAAGGGTGTTCCACCCTCGGTGGTGCAACACACGATTCCAATGATTAGCACTGCTAAACCAGTCCAGCAACGTCCCTACCCAATGAATCCTAAGTATGCAAAGATTGTACAAGAGGAAATTGAAAAGCTGGTAAAATGTGGATTCATATACCCAATTGAGCACTCAGAATGGGTTTCTCTGATAGTCATCGTGCCAAAGAAGAATGGGAAACTCAGAGTGTGCGTTGATCTCAAAAAGGTTAATGCAGCCACCAGAAGGGATCATTACCCCTTGCCATATTCTGAACATGTGCTTGAAAGAGTGGCAGGCAAGGAGGCATATAGCTTTTTAGATGGGTACTCGGGTTATAATCAGATCACAATTGCAGTCGAGGACCAAGCTAAAACAGCATTTATCACGGAGTTTGGAGTGTTTGCCTTTCGCGTCATGGCCTTTGGCTTGACCAATGCACCTGCAACATTCCAACGATTGATAAACACGGCCTTTAAGGAATATCTAAGGGACTTCTGTGAAGCTTTCTTAGACGATCTTTGTGTTCATTCCTCTTGGGATGAGCACTTGATGTGTTTACGAAAAATATTTGAAAGGTGTAGATTATATCGCATCTCCTTGAATCCTTTCAAATGCCAATTCTGGGTTAAACATGGAGTTATCTTAGGGCATATAGTGTCCAAAAATGGGATTTCCACTGACGAGAGTAAAATCAAGGTCATTCTGGAATTACCCCCACCCACCAACTACAAGGGAGTCCAACGCTTTATGGGCCACGTTGGTTATTATCGAAGGTTTATTCTCTTCTTCGCCGAGATAGCTCGACCATTGTATAAGCTTCTCATCGAGTTTATTTGGACTGAAGAATGTGACCGTGCCTATGAGCTATTAAAGAAGGCCTTGGCGAGTGCTCCAATCTTGAGAATGCCTAACTCGGATTTACTCTTCCATGTGCATATTGATGCATCAAACTTTGCTATTGGGTGTGTGTTAACTCAACCTGGAGAACACAAGCTAGACTACCCCATTAGCTTTGCCAGTCGCCAGTTGAACGATGCTGAGATGAACTACACCACTACGGAGCGAGAAGGGTTGGCAATGATATATGCAGTAAGGAAATTTCGTTATTACCTCCTTGCCACCAAGTTTGTTTTCTATGTAGATCATCAAGCATTGTTGTATCTGGTAAACAAACCACGCTCCACAGGAAGAATCACACGATGGCTATTGATTCTTCTTGAGTTTGATTTCACTGTTGTTGTGAGACCTGGCAAAAAACATGTTATGGCAGATCATTTGTCTCGCATACCTAATGGTGAGGCTCCTACGGGGGTTGATGATGACTTACCTGACACTTCCCTGTTCATGGTGGAGACAATGCCTGAATGGAGTGAGAAGATTGTTAACTTTTTGGTTAATGGCTTTCCACCCAAGGATCTTCGTAAAGATCTAGCTCGAAAGCTGATCAAAGAATGCGAACCCTATTGCCTGATAGCAGGGACTCTTTATAGAAGAGGAAAGGATGACGTTCTTAGGCGTTGTGCTCGAGAGGATGAGTATCTATACATTTTGCAAGAGGCACATATGGGCGTAGCCGGTGGTCACTTCTCAGGAGACTTAACTGCGCGAAAGATCTTACAATCAGGGTATTGGTGGCCCACTATGTTCCAAGATGCATCACTCTTTGTGAAGGGTTGCGATGAATGCCAACGATACAAGAAACCCCAACGGAAAGATCAGATGCCCCTACATCCAATCAAAGGAAACCAACCATTTGAAAAGTGGGGTTTAGACTTTGTAGGTCCAATTAGCCCAGCGGCCCGAAACACACAATCTCGCTATATTATTGTGGCCACTGACTATATGACCAAATGGGCTGAAGCGAAAGCGACACGTAAGGCAGATGCGAGGACAACAGCCAAGTTCCTCTTTGAAAATATAATCACACGATTCGGTTGTCCTTTTGAACTTGTGAGCGACAATGGTACGCATTTTATAAATGAAGTGATTAAGGAGCTCACAACAAATTTCATGATATCCCATCATAAATCTACTTCTTACTATCCGCAAGCAAATGGCCAAGCCGAGAGTACCAACAAGACCTTAATCTCTATTTTGACAAAGACAGTTGAAGCTCATCGCACGGATTGGGATCTAAAGCTTACGACAGCTTTATGGGCCTATCGTACTTCGTACAAAGTGGCTATTAATTGCACACCCTTTAAAATGGTATATGGCCAAGAAGCAGTCATGCCGTGGGAATTTGTCATTCCTAGTCTTCGTGTTGCTACTCAAGAGGGTTGGGATGGTAATCCCTTAGTAGAGCGTCTATATATCCTTGAGCAGCTAAACGAAGAAAGACAATTGGCTGTATACAATGCCCTTGTGGAGAAGGATAGAAGGAAAAAATGGTTTGATCGCCATCTAAAGGACAAGGACATCAAGGTTGGGGATAAAGTCCTGATGTATGGAGTGCGAAACGAAAAGAAGAAGCTCAAATATGCTAGTAAGGGACCATATAGAGTATGTGAAATTACCCCCCAAGGTACCATCAGAGTGGAGACTCTCGACGGAGTTGAAACCATTGGATTCCTTAATGGGAGTAAATTCAAACGATACTATGACCCCCTGAGCCAGGAGGAGTTACATGCAATCCATCAAAAGAAGGCAGCTAAAGAACAAGCTAAGCTTAAAAAGATACAAGCGAGAGTCGAAGCCAAAGAACGTCAACAGCGTGCTAGGCAACAACGAGAAGCAAACTTGGGAATTACGCAAGTATTTTTCGAGGAAGCAGAGGAGGATGCACTGGAATCTGACCCACCTCTAAGATACCTAATTGAGTTACAGAGTCCTTATGGGGAGGTGCTGTATAATGCATTATTGGATACAAGAGCTCAACACAATTTGTTATCATATGGCGTGTGGTGTCAACTTGGAAAACCACCTTTATCCAAGAGTGCTATCCAAGTTCAAGGTATCAACAAGAAGAAAACCCCTGTCTCAGGAATTCTGCACACTCCGGTTGCCTATGACAAGGGAACCATAATTCAAAGCTTTTTGGTTATGCCTACTGGTACCATGGAAGGGACTGTAAACTTAGGGCGCAAATGGATGATGGCCACCAAATGCAATATCGATTGGGCAACCAGACGAGTCATGACGCAAGAACCAACACTAGGTCTAACCGCTCAAAATCCCGCTCCTAAGCCATCGATTTTGGACAAAATGCTGGATAACAAAAAATCACAAAGTCCAGTGGTGGCAAAACCATCTTTGATTGTTTGCCACCCCTCTAATGCTTCAACGCCAAGAGTGGAAACATGCAGGATGATCTCTAAAGCTCCGCTTACTATGACAAAAAACACATACAAATGGGTCCCAAAGGCTTCGTTAATAGCTACTTCCCCTGCTCAATCTCGCTCACGAAGCCTCGTAAAAGGAAAGCAGCTACCCACCCGAAAAAGGGCAAGGCAACATCGCGATGGATCCCTAAAAAATTATTAGTAGCCCAAGGGTACTACGAGGGGAATGACCAGATTTGGGTCCCTAAACATAAGGTGAATCCCTCTACATCACCTGTAAAACCTTGCAAACCAATTGTTGCCACCCCAATGACAATTCAAGACCGTGGTAAGGGAAAGGTAACAGAGTGCTCCGCACCACTTCTTCCAGAGTTAGTTTGGATTCCCAAACGATATCAATCATTACCACCTAGCTCAGGAAGGGGGGAGCCACATGAAGCTTCTAGCTCCTCATGCCAGGCACACACTCATATAGAAGTTTCTACATGCTCTACACCTACTCTTGTCAACACCCAACAAAAAACCGATAAGTCTACGTCTCCCCTTGTAATAGTATCGTCGGAAACCATTTCCTCCATTCGTCAATGGGAGCGTACACTACCATCTCTACAATTGGATGTGGCCACAAGGGTCATAAAAAGCTATCTGCCCACATCACAACCTATGACCCGCTGGACAAATTGGTTCCAAGAGGCTGCAACATCATTGCAAATAATATGATCTACCCAAGGAAAGGGGGAGCATGTACTCATGCTCGACATTCTAATGCTTCCTCCTTAACCTTCTCCCCTGACCATGTAATTGCCAAATTCAAGGGGATGTATATATATAGCTTCATACATTTTAAAAAATAAAAAAAACAAAAACAAAGAAAAGAAAAACAAAAAATAGTAAAAAGAGCAAGAGCACAAAAAGAGGATAAATATCTGTATACAATCAAGAACTAGATTGACCTGTCTCACAAACCTACTGATGCTATATCTGTGTTTGCAGATATGGCAGATGCACGATCATCATACACTTCATCCACTCCCGCCTTTGATGAGAGGTATCATCTGTACCTTTCTCAGATATTTCACATGTGCTATCCTGTTATTGAAACTGAATGGGATCATATAGATGTACTGGCCAGAGAGGAAAATGTTGAAGAATTAGAATGGCTAATTCGCCTATTGACCATGACTGACCCCTACTCCGTAGAGGAAATATCCCCGATAGCCCAATGCTTTCCTTTTCCACAAGATGACTATCCTCGCATGGTTATATTCTTGATGAGTTTATGTGGATGGGAAAATGAAAAGGAAATATCTGACAATGATGAATGGACGGATGAAACTCATGGCACTACTGAGGTTGACTTTATTTGTTTGGATGATGCGGATAGAGGCTTAGCCTTAGGGCTAGAGCCAGGACTCTACAACATCCTCTTACCGTATTCTCAGTAGTAGTGTGGTGACTGGTAGGTAGGTTAGTGTTTTCAAGTTTTTTCTAGTTTAGATTCCTTAAACGAGTCTTGAAATTTTCACACTGATGTGCCTCTCGAGGTATAGTGCTTGTTAGTTGATTGTACAGGTTAAAAAGTTTGAGGTGGGTTCGCTTCCATATCTTGAGACTGCCGCAACGTTCATCAAAATATATCTACATCACATTGCAAGCTGTCTCATCAAATCAAGGAGATCTCCAATTTCAGGTGTAATTCTTCCATACCCACTCTCTTTCGTTTTTTCTGTTCAATTAATTTCATAAACTATACGGCATGACCACATGGAAATTGTCAATGTACTACTTAGTTTTTGAAGTTGCTTGCATGCTAGTGTAAATCATTAATGAGCTTAACTTTATTGGAAATATTCCTAGGCAGCATGACGTCTTTAGTTAACCTTGGAATACGATTGTCTTAGGTCTAGGGTCAAACCATCTTAATGTTTGAACACCTGGCTGTGTGTGTGTTGACCTCTAGGACATAGCTTTTACCCCTTGTCGAAAGGATGTAAGAACACATTTTAGTTCAGGAGCGAAGATCAAAAGAAACTTTATAATTTAAAAAAAAAAGAAGCCTACAATAAATGGCAATACAAGTCTATGATGTGCTTTAATGTTGGCCTATCGCCTTATTGATACTTGGTAGGCGAGGAGTATTCTACTCCAGACCGATGCCTTGGTTGGTAGGGGGTAGCCTTGCCTAAAGTGAGCTAATAGATTCCTGGATAATGCCTTGTGTTAAACATGGTACCAGGATCGATGTTAGTTTTGCCTTAGGAAGGTCGCCATTGTGTATAAAAATTGTCACGTGCATAAAAAAATAAAAGCAAAAGGCTCCTGTAACTCTGATGTTTCTTGTGTCCCTAGGCTCGTGGTATAAACTTGTTCTTAGAGTAGACACAGTGTGGTCATCTGTTTATTTATTAAGCTTGGTTATTTTCCTTGACTTAGGCCAGTTATAAACCTTGATTAACCTTTGACACCTTGCTAACTCTTGATTTACTTTCAATAATTTTAAACTCCTGTTACTTTCCTACACTAGCTCATTCATGTGACCCTTAAACTAAGTTCTCATAGCAACATCCATTGTAGTCTAACATGCTTGAATTTATACACTTTATATCTTTTGAATTCCAGCATACTTTCACTCTTTTCCCTGTTTTGCAGACGGTCAACCACAACAACCCTATCGAGCTTACCATACCATAGCTTCCGAGGACGGAATCTACATCAGGAAGGGGGGCATGTTAACCCATGGCGGACAATGAGACGTACTATATTTTACGTCATTAATTTAAATATTCTGAGTCATGGGCCGGGCTTGTCGGCACCATATGTTAAGGATAAAGGGATTGGGTGATCGCCGATGAGAGGCGCACCTTGGATATCAGTAGGATAAGGGTTAGGGTCGGCCGGCCATGTATGGGCGCCCAAGTGTGAACGGCCAAGTCACCTATAAGAGTCAAATGTAACCCTAAAATCCTCATTCTCATGTGTTGTGAATACAAGAGTGCTCTTGCCTTATCTCCTTGGTTTCCTTCTCCTGCGTGTGTGTGTGTGAGAGAGAGAGAGAGTGAGAGAGCGATCGAGCGCACTGTGTAGCGGCACGGCGGCGGCGGCGAGGCGGTAGAGCGGCGACGGCGGCTCCTCCTTCACAGCTACGACGCGGGAATCCTTCAAGGCAGCAGTTAAGCGGTGAGTGACACCCCTTTTGCATTCTGTTTTGAGCTTGCCTTCCTGGTTGTATGCTTGCAGCCATTCGTGGCTCGCATACGGTGTTCGGCAAGTCCCCAGCTACGATCTGTGCGGCAAAAGCGCACAAGATGAAAAAGCTCTTGACATCATAGCATTGGGCTTAAGTGATCAGTTTATCCATCACATAGATGGAAAATTCACTTCAAATGAAGCTCGGGAAGAGTTGGCCCTATTGTTTGGTGCTCAAGCTAAGAGCTCAAAGATTAGTCTTCTAATTCAATTCTTTGAACTTAAGTTAAACAAGGGAGAGTCTCTTGCCTTTCACTTAAATCTGATGAGAATTCTAACCACACATCTTGCAGGGATTAAATTAACATGGAGGAAGATGTATGCATTGTATTATTGTTAAAAAGTTTACCCCATGAGGACTATGGCAACATAGTCACTACCCTCACCAACTTGCCTTCTCCAACACTAGCTGACACCAATACAGCTCTTTTGGAAGATGAAAAGAAGATGAAAAGGCAAAACACCACCATGTTTCAAGATGAGGCATACTTCACAAAGAAGCACTTCAACAAAGGATTTACATCAAAGCCAACATTCAAAGACAAAGGAGAGAGTAAGTGCCACTTCTGTGGTAAGCTTGGACACTTTGAAAACAATTGCAATACCAAGAAAAGGGTGTCTGCAAACTTGGTGGAGGATGAAGATGAAGAAGAACCTGCTAATGTCGTGGCCTCTTATGAGGCCAATTTTGTTGACATTGATTGGGCCCTCTAAGTGCTCATAAGGATCCTAACTCATATATGTTATTTGAATCCTCTCATTTTATAAACCAATAGACTAAATTTGGAGTGAGATCATGTTGGGGGGCTAGGGTGCCCAAATGAGTCTACTACCAATGCAATCGGGGTGAGTACAAGGTTGGGGGAATAGGAGTTGGTATATGTGTGATCAAGCTATTGTAAGGTCCCTCCCTCTAAAAATGGGAGAAACACTTAAGATAGTCCGCTAAGTCTTATCTTGGGAAAAATCTCCTATTCATCGACACCTTGACCTTGTAGAGATTCAAGGATACGATTCATAGGTATGACCTAGCTCTATCCCGCAGGGGGAGCGTGATTTTCTAAACATCAAATCGCCCATAGGGCAATTGATCAAAAATTTGGGCAACTACTAGACTTGATTTCTAGAGACAACGCTTTTTTCCTCATCTTATGCAAGGCACAGCCGCTGACCTAGCCTTCTAGAATAGAGTTGCCCAAGAACCTAACTATCTAACGTAGGGCTTTCACTTAATTTGTTGGAAAGCTACCCGACTAATCGGGTCCACCCGTCCGTAGGATGGTGCCGTCAGGGCATTCCATCCTCCCACTTTCCACGCTACTCACGCGTCAATTTGTTTTCTAATTAATACTACCACACTGTTTGACATAAATAAACATATTCCTTAATTAGGGCCCTTCTTCACAAGGTTCGTTATAACAGCCTTCTTACACAATACAATCATACCAAAGACAAGATGCAATTATATAAAAAGTTTATACATGAATCCAGTTCCATACAAGCCAATCCGGCTCTCTTATTCTTATTCTGCCGATGATCTAGAATTCGGCCTTCCAGCCTCTACATGCTGGGCATAACCCTACGGGACCATACACCTCATCGTCGGCTGCTGGCGAGGACTCAAGCCGGCCTGTCGCCCTCTCAGGCTCCATCGCTCGATCCTCCCGCCCCTCAGAGGGATGTCTGCACACTAGGGTGGGCTTATTTACCGCACTAGCCTGGGCCCTCAGAACTAGGCAGCCTCATAATCTCTCGCCTCAATCGGCGATCCTTATTCTCCCAAAGGTATGAGGGATACCTTGGGCCATTCCCGGGCTTTGCTAATGACGCCGCCCGGCTACACAAGCACGGAACGGAGTTAGCGTTGAAGCCAAAAAAAAAAATCTTGAATTCCAAAGATAACAACTTCAATGCAATTTTCTAAGTATAGCATTCACAATTCATGAAGATAGCAATTTCAACGCAATTTATCGAAAACAACATCACATAATTCGTAATTTCATATAATTTTTATGTCCTCATTTTAAAAGAAAAAGATACCATTCATTAATACTAATTTAGGGAAAAATCTCTTCTTTTGAAAATTAACCAAGCTAACCTGGCCACCATTTCCTTGAGGGGCTTGAAAAGGGAAGACTGGAGCCGCATTGGGCGCATCTCCCTCCATCTCGTTGTTACGTGTCCCTCTTGAGGCAATATTTTGCCGTCTCCGAGATGAGGCCATCTTAGGCGTCGCCTTGTAGAGCTCGCTGCTGCGATCGAAACGCTTCAGTCGGATCTGAATTCCGAGCTCGTTTGCTCACCGTATGAGCAAAAGAATATGGCGCACGAACCCTCGCTTGAGTCAAAAATCCCTTACTAAAGTCTACGCAAATGGGGGGGGGGGGGATTGTGAGATATCCTTAAGGCCAAAGGCAAAAACGTGGAGAGGGCTGGGAGGGGTGGCTGCAGAAGAGTTAAGGACACTGGCCTCTAGCAAGAGGGAGATGGAGGAAAATTGGCTTATCTGAAAAGAGCCAAATGAGGGGGTGTGAGAGGGGTGGCTGCAAGGGCGGCTGTACTTGCAGCAAGTACGCTACACAGGGACGGACGGCGGTACGGACGGCGGTCAACAGGGCATACGCTACACAGAAATGCGTGCCGACTGAGGAGCACCCCGAGGGTTTATATAGCTGAGGGGTGAGGGTACGGGCGCTGCGCAAAGCAAGGACGAAAGGACGGTGTACCTTCAAAGGCTATGGATCAGTGGCCTGCATGGGTCTACGGGAAAGGTACGGTATTGGTTGTCTGGGAAAGGAGTGGTGCGCATGTACCTTATCTGGTCTGGGTGTCCACCTACGGGTACGCGTGGACCATATAGTGGGCGGCCGTCCTTTGGTTCTTGGGCGGCCATTGTACGAGCGCCCTAGTAAGTGTGTACGGACCAAATTTTTGGGGCGGGGTACCCAAATTTGGGGCGCCCATCTCGATTTGCGTGCCGGACCGCCCCGAGGGGCGAAAATTTTTTTTGTCCGGGAGGTTCTCCTGGTCGCAGGGGTTCAGACCGTTTGTCAATCGGACGTGCGGTCGTGCATTTATTAAGGTTTAAAGGTCGCCGTTTTTTAACTAAAATGATTGAAATTAGCGTATAGGCTTGATCCGGTGTCCGTTTTGGATGCTGAAAAATCCTATATTAGGGTAAAATCGCGCGCAGATTCCAAATTTGGGCTTAGAATTTGAAGATTCTAAGTAGAAATGACTCAAATAATAAAATCATTGATATTTATACCATAAAAACTCATAATTACATGGACATTTCTTTATTAGTGAAGATGGGTATGTTACATCCTTCCCCCCTTAAAGAAATCGAGATGTCCTCATCTCGTCATGAATTGGGGATAATCCTTTAAGAGTGTAGCTTCATCTTCCCAAGTTGCATCCTCTTCAGGGTAATCTTTCCACTGAACTAGATGTTCTACAAAAGTTCTATTTCGGAGTTTCCTTTCCCTAGAATCTATGATGCTACTGGGCTGTAATTCAAGGACTCCTTGAGTAGGGATTACAACTTGTTCATCATCAAGAATATGATCAAGACTGGGGACATATGGTTTTAACAAACTTACATGGAATACATTATGGACTTTGATATGGGCTGGGAGTTGGAGTTTATAGACACTTTTACCTAGACACTTGATAACTGTATAAGGACCACAATACCTAGGGCTGAGCTTCTTATATTTCCCAAGTGATAGAGAACTTCGTTTGGGTCGCACTCGTAGAAGAACTTTGTCTCCTTCCTTGAAGATCCTTTCAGACCTCTTGTTGTCAGCATAATGCTTTTGTCGATCTTGGGCAGCTTTAATATCCTTTTGGATAGCCTTGGTTTGTTCCTCCATTTCTTCGAGCATTTTTCTGGATGCCTCAACTCTTATGGTCGGATCAGAGAAATTTAGAGGAGACAAGCATTCTTGCCCATAGAGTGCTTTGAATGGTGACATTCCTATGCTTTGATGATAAGATGTATTGTAGGCAAATTCTACCAGAGGAAGGTATTGAATCCACCTTCTGGGTTCCCGTCCACAGTATGCTCTGAGAATGTCTTCAATTACTTGATTGACTCTCTCAGTCTGGCCATCGGTCTCTGGATGATAAGCTGTGCTAAAGCAAAGTTGAGTCCCCAGAGCTTGAAATAAAGATTGCCAGAATTTTGAAGTGAAGTCAGAATCCCGATCACTTACTATCCTTTTTGGGAGACCATGAAGTTTGAGGACTTCCTTGATGAATATTCGAGCAACATCAGAAGCTTTGAAGGTCTTCTTTGCTGGTATAAGGTGAGCTACTTTGGTAAGTAAGTCCACTACTACTAGAATGGAGTCATATCCTCCTTGAACAGTGGGGAGACTTGTGACAAAATCCATACTAATGCACTCCCACTTCATTTGGGGAATATCTAAGGGTTGAAGCTTTCCAGGCATCTTGACCCTTTCAGCCTTGATCCTTTGGCATGAGAGGCATTGTTTCAAGTACCGAAGCACATCATTTTTCAAGCCTGGCCAATGAAAGCTCCTTCTTACTGCATTTAATGTTTTTGCATAACCTGGGTGTCCCGCAGCAGGGCTATCATGGGCTTCATGGAGGATTAGTTTCTTTAAAGCAGGATCCTTAGGGATACATAGCCTGTGATTGAAGTAGAGGCTTCCTTCATGAGTGGAGTATCCCTTGATTAGATTCTTCTCTTTCTCTAAATGTCCCCCTTCTTCTACTAACTTTATCATCCTTTGATAATCTGGGTCATGAGATGAGACTTCTTCCACCTTGACCAGTATGGGATTATTTGGCATTGAAATTGCATTCAAGAAAGATTTGCGGCTAAGTGCATCAGCTACCACATTATCTTTCCCAGGGCGGAATTTGATGTCGAAATCATATTCCTGTAGAATTTCAATCCATCTCCTTTGCCGCATGTTGAGGTTAGGTTGGGTGAAGATCCACTTTAGACTTTTGTGGTCAGTTACAAGCTGAAATTTGCCTCCCAAGAGATAATGTCTCCATAATTTGAGGCAATGAACAACTGCTAGGAGTTCCAAATCATGGGTGGCATAGTTTGCTTCATATTGCTTCAGCTTGCGGGAAGTATAAGCGACTGGTCTGCCTTCTTGGCCTAAGACACCACCAAGTGCTAGACTACTAGCATCGGTAACCACTTCAAATTCCTTGGAGAAATCAGGAAGCTTTAAGACTGGGGCAGAAGTAATAATGACTTTCAGCTGATCAAAGCTGTTTTGATGGATTGGCAGCCACACTATTTTGCAATCCTTCTTAAGAAGATCT
Source organism: Cibotium barometz (assembly GCF_041138505.1). Classification (NCBI taxonomy): domain Eukaryota; kingdom Viridiplantae; phylum Streptophyta; class Polypodiopsida; order Cyatheales; family Cibotiaceae; genus Cibotium; species Cibotium barometz. The sequence goes on along the minus strand of NC_141102.1, from coordinate 35,302,664 downwards.
GTCAAGGGTGCAGCTACCAAGGCATAATCTTTGATAAAAATCCTATACCAACCCGTGATTCCCAAAAATCCACGAACTTCACGAACTGATTTAGGGGGTGGCCATTCTAGAATATCCTTAACCTTGGCAGGGTCTACTGAGATGCCATCTTTGGAGACGATGAATCCAAGATACTCAATTTGATGAGTAAAGAAGGTACATTTGCTCTTCTTGGCATAGAGTTTGTGTCTGCGCAGCAATTGCAGAACTCTACGCACATGCTCCTCATGCTCCTCCATTGATTTGGAGTAGATTAAGATGTCATCAAAGAAAACAAGCACAAATTCATCCAAGTAAGGACGGAATATATCTTGCATTAGGCGGTTAAAGGTTGCAGGAGCATTGGTTAACCCGAATGACATTACAGTAAACTCATAGTGGCCATAACGGGTATTGAAGGCTGTTTTGGGTATATCTGCTTCTTTGACTTTGATCTGATAGTAACCAGACCTCAAATCTATTTTTGAGAAGACTTTGGCCCCATGAAGCCTGTCAAGGAGTTCATCGATGCGAGGGATAGGATACATATTCTTGACAGTGACTTGATTGAGCCCTCGATAATCTATGCAGAGGCGGAGAGTCCCGTCCTTCTTCTTTTGGAAAAGAACAGGTGCTCCCCAAGGAGAGCTACTGGGGCGTACAAATCCTTGTTCAATGAGTTGGGAAAGTTGCTCCTTAATTTCAATGGCTTCAGGAAGGGACATTTTATAGGGAGTTTTTGAGACGGGTTGAGCTCCAGGGATCACCTCGATTTCATGGTCGACTTCTCGAGGAGGCGGTAACCCTGTAAGCTCGTCAGGGAAGATGTCAGAGAATTCTTGGAGCCAAGAGGGTTCTGTCTCCATACTAGGTTCAATGACTTTGTTGAGTTTGACTAAGAAAACTTGCTGACCCTTACGTGTCCCCTTGAGAAGATGTTTTGCCTTGACTACCCTAGACTTAGGTTTTCCTGTGATTCCCTGAACAGATACTACTTGGCCATGCTCGTTTTCAAAAGTGATACTCCCCTGGTTACAATGAATGCTAGCTTTGTTTGCAATTAACCAATCCATCCCAAGGATTCCATCATAAATTCCTAGTGGCAAGACTCTAAAGTGACCATGAGTTTGCTCATTACCCAGCTCAAAATCAAGGTTTCCTATAGAGTGGCGAGATACTACTTCTTTCCCACTGGCTAACTCTACAATCATTTTTCTAGCTGTTTTTTGACTCAAGTTTAATTTTTGCAAGCACCTAGGAGAAAGGAATGAATGGGTACTGCCACAATCAATCAAAAGCTTAAATGGCTTACCGTGATGAGTGGCGGGGGCTTGGATTACACCAAATTGTTTATTTGGACCTTGGTGTTCTACCGCCGCATGGACGGTGGCGCGCTCTTCTTCAGCCGTTTCCAAGGTCGGTTCTTCACTTATAACACAGGCAGTTCTAGCAACTGTTCCTCCACGGCCTCTGCCACGACCACTGCCTCTTGCACCTTGGTGGGTAGGGACTCCACGGCCTTGATTTCCTCTGTTACCTTGGGGGAATGATGTTGCCAACTTGGGACAGTTGGCTCTAAAGTGTCCCGGCTCATTACACTCAAAACACAGAGGGCCTTCTCTGGAAGAAGCAGCATACGAGCGGGGGGCAAAAGAGTTGCCTTGTCGCCCTCTATTGTAGTAGGGAAAATTCTGTTGAGGCTTCTTGTAGGGTTGATCTCTAAGGTTTGCCTCAGGGTAAGATCTCTTTTGATTCTTTGGTTTGTTAGCCTTCATTTCTTTCACAAGGGGCTTAGCTCGTATGAGAGCATCCTGTAATGTGCTTGGCCTCATTGCTTCAAGGCGGGAATCTAGGGGTTCATTTAGCCCTTGGCAGAAACGAGCCACTTGCTGGGAAGTAGTCATAGCTGGGGCATACTTCCGAAGGGTAATGAATTTGGAATAGTAGTCCTCAAGAGTTAAGCTGCACTGTCTAAGACTAAAGAACTCATTCATCTTTATGGATTCATGGGATGGAGGAAGATATCTTTCCTTCACTGCTTGCTTGATGTCTTCCCACGTTTGAGAATGCTCGGTGACTTCCTTGTCACGGCACCACTGTTTCCACCAGAGTTTAGCATCTCCAGTGAGGCGAAACCGTGCGAGCATAGACTGATTTGCTTCTCCAGTACCGGCAGCAGAGAAATAATCGTCCATCGCCTCAATCCAGACTTCAGCATCCTTCTCAACCTTTGAACCTTCTCCTTTAAAGGAGGGAGGTTGCATTTGCTTGAGCAGGAGCTTCTTCTCCTAGGTATCGGTATAAAGCACATTGGGAAGTGGAGGGTGGTCGTCCTGGCCATCATTGTAAAAACAATTTTTAAGATTACAAAATTCATATTTGCACAACGCTTAATTTTTGGAGAGTAAAACATTGAAATTATTTTATTTCCAAATATTTACAAGGACAAGTTTTATTACAAAGATCTGAGACTAATATAATTAGTCTTATTTGACATCAAGGGAAATTCCTAGGCTTCACTGTGACATAAGGGTAGAGCGGTCCACATATGTGAAATATGGGGGTTCCGCTGTAGTTTCTAAGACCCTAAAAACTGATGGTAAGGGTGGTAAACTCTGGATTGGGGTAGATCCCAACACCGCTACTCTATCAGCAGGTAAGACCTGCATCACTTTGTCATACACCCAACGATCCTGAGGTATGCGAACCCCATCTATAGTCACCGAGGTGTTGGCCCTGGGGGTACCGACAAACCAAAATAAGCAGATCATCTTCAGCTTCTCAATCCAACGAATCTGCTTAAGGTCGGTGGTGAGGTTCCCAGTCTGATCTGCTCGGATGAAGAAGTATCTCGGCCCACGACTCCAGAAATCTCTGCCCCATCCTCTCTGAATACGAGAGAAATGAGGGAGGGATATCTTCTCTAATATCTGCACCATGGTGTCGCGAAACTCGAAATTCGAGGAGTGACAAGCAGTCTCGAAGATGCATTGGAAAACTAGAAATTTGGAGTAGGCATCTTCCTCTTCCTACAATCATTCAAACATCAATTTAACTTATTTGTTTAAGTAGGATATCTTTACTAAGTAGCATTACGTTAGGTAAAACATTTATTACAAAACAGTCCTTAAACTGCAATTCCTAGGAGCCAAACTTGCTCTGATACCAATTGTAAGGTCCCTCCCTCTAAAAATGGGAGAAACACTTAAGATAGTCCGCTAAGTCTTATCTTGGGAAAAATCTCCTATTCATCGACACCTTGACCCTGTAGAGATTCAAGGATACGATTCATAGGTATGACCTAGCTCTATCCCGCAGGGGGAGCGTGATTTTCTAAACATCAAATCGCCCATAGGGCAATTGATCAAAAATTTGGGCAACTACTAGACTTGATTTCTAGAGACAACGCTTTTTTCCTCATCTTATGCAAGGCACAGCCGCTGACCTAGCCTTCTAGAATAGAGTTGCCCAAGAACCTAACTATCTAACGTAGGGCTTTCACTTAATTTGTTGGAAAGCTACCCGACTAATCGGGTCCACCCGTCCGTAGGATGGTGCCGTCAGGGCATTCCATCCTCCCACTTTCCACCCTACTCACGCGTCAATTTGTTTTCTAATTAATACTACCACACTGTTTGACATAAATAAACATATTCCTTAATTAGGGCCCTTCTTCACAAGGTTCGTTATAACAGCCTTCTTACACAATACAATCATACCAAAGACAAGATGCAATTATATAAAAAGTTTATACATGAATCCAGTTCCATACAAGCCAATCCGGCTCTCTTATTCTTATTCTGCCGATGATCTAGAATTCGGCCTTCCAGCCTCTACATGCTGGGCATAACCCTACGGGACCATACACCTCATCGTCGGCTGCTGGCGAGGACTCAAGCCGGCCTGTCGCCCTCTCAGGCTCCATCGCTCGATCCTCCCGCCCCTCAGAGGGATGTCTGCACACTAGGGTGGGCTTATTTACCGCACTAGCCTGGGCCCTCAGAACTAGGCAGCCTCATAATCTCTCGCCTCAATCGGCGATCCTTATTCTCCCAAAGGTATGAGGGATACCTTGGGCCATTCCCGGGCTTTGCTAATGACGCCGCTCGGCTACACAAGCACGGAACGGAGTTAGCGTTGAAGCCAAAAAAAAAAATCTTGAATTCCAAAGATAACAACTTCAATGCAATTTTCTAAGTATAGCATTCACAATTCATGAAGATAGCAATTTCAACGCAATTTATCGAAAACAACATCACATAATTCGTAATTTCATATAATTTTTATGTCCTCATTTTAAAAGAAAAAGATACCATTCATTAATACTAATTTAAGGAAAAATCTCTTCTTTTGAAAATTAACCAAGCTAACCTGGCCACCGTTTCCTTGAGGGGCTTGAAAAGGGAGGACTGGAGCCGCATTGGGCACATCTCCCTCCATCTCGTTGTTACGTGCCCCTCTTGAGGCAATATTTTGCCGTCTCCGAGATGAGGCCATCTTAGGCGTCGCCTTGTAGAGCTCACTGCTGCGATCGAAACGCTTCAGTCGGATCTGAATTCCGAGCTCGTTTGCTCACCGTATTAGCAAAAGAATATGGCGCACGAACCCTCGCTTGAGTCAAAAATCCCTTACTAAAGTCTACGCAAATGGGGGGGGGGGATTGTGAGATGTCCTTAAGGCCAAAGGCAAAAACGTGGAGAGGGCTGGGAGGGGTGGCTGCAAGCCTCTCTGTAAGTCTATTCACACGGGGGGGGGAGAAGAGTTAAGGACACTGGCCTCTAGCAAGAGGGAGATGGAGGAAAATTGGCTTATCTGAAAAGAGCCAAATGAGGGGGTGTGAGAGGGGTGGCTGCAAGGGCGGCTGTACTTGCAGCAAGTACGCTACACAGGGACGGACGGCGGTACGGACGGCGGTCAACAGGGCATACGCTACACAGAAATGCGTGCCGAACTGAGGAGCACCCCGGGGGTTTATATAGCTGAGGGGTGAGGGTACGGGCGTTGCGCAAAGCAAGGACGAAAGGACGGTGTACCTTCAAAGGCTATGGATCAGTGGCCTGCATGGGTCTACGGGAAAGGTACGGTATTGGTTGTCTGGGAAAGGAGTGGTGCGCATGTACCTTATCTGGTCTGGGTGTCCACCTACGGGTACGCGTGGACCATATAGTGGGCGGCCGTCCTTTGGTTCTTGGGCGGCCATTGTACGGGCGCCCTAGTAAGTGTGTACGGACCAAATTTTTGGGGCGAAGTACCCAAATTTGGGGCGCTCGCCTCGATTTACGTGCCGGACCGCCCCAGGGGGCGAAAATTTTTTTGTCCGGGAGGTTCTCCTGGTCGCAGGGGTTCAGACCGTTCGTCAATCGGAAGTGCGGTCGTGCATTTATTAAGGTTTAAAGGTCGCCGTTTTTTAACTAAAATGATTGAAATTAGCGTATAGGCTTGATCCGGTGTCCGTTTTGGATGCTGAAAAATCCTATATTAGGGTAAAATCGCGCGCAGATTCCAAATTTGGGCTCAGAATTTGAAGATTCTAAGTAGAAATGACTCAAATAATAAAATCATTGATATTTATACCATAAAAACTCATAATTACATGGACATTTCTTTATTAGTGAAGATGGGTATGTTACAGCTATGTAGCTTCCCATGGTACTTACTACTACTGCCAGGGTTGAGGGTCATCAATTTGAGGGAGGGATTGTTGGAAAAATTTGATGAATACATGGGAATGAGGGACAATATATGAAGCAAACCTTAGGGGAATATGTTCAAAGGTCAAATCTATAATCACCAGCAATAAAACTCTCAAAAGAAAAATTGGCAGAAATCGGTAGGGAATCAAGTAGGAGAGCAATCAGGGTGAGGGAATGTAGCTGATTGATAGCTCAGTTTATGGGTTGGAATCATGGAGAGAATATGGGAGCATCTCATTAGTATCTGAAGCAAGATTAGGGTCACCTAATCAGAGGTACTCAAAGCCTATATAATGAGGCTCATATTCATGAATAAATAATCCTCACGCTTTATATTATTATGATGGTTCTCTGTTAATTGCTTTGTTTATATTTGGTGAGACATTGAGCTTGTGAGAACCTAACAAAGTAGCTAAAGAGTGGGGTGGGTTTTATTAATTTGGTTCTAGGTTAATCCTCTAGAATCAATTTTGAGAACTAAACTTAGGGCTCTAAAATAGAGGAGTATCCACCTATCATGTTAAAAAGTTACTATTTTTAGTACAGCCTAAGTCTCACACTTAAACTTGAGATTCTGAGAGAAAATCAGCTCAAAAGTGATTATCTAAGCTTATTTCATCAAGAACACAAGTTCTTAGCCATAAATTGATGAGATCAGTGTGATCATAGATCCATTGTTTTCATGTGAGGGACTTGCATGTGAGAGCATTCAATATTTACGAATACTGGAATCAATCCTTGGATCTTATGCAATAGAGCTAAGGGTTCCACCATTGAACTTGTTAAGTCTAATGAAGTTTAGTTGAAAACTAGACTCTAACAAGACTCGAAGCGAGTCAAACCACGTATATCAATTGTGAGTGGAGACTCTTGGTTTCCAGAAATCCCAATCACTAGTGGAAATTGCAGTGGTGGCTAGAAAAGAAAGAGCCATGTTAGGTAGCCATTCTAATTCTTTCCTTAGAACCTCTATAGGGGAAGAGCCATCCTAGATAAGCATTAAGTGACCCATCTCTTGGAGATTGGGCAAAGATGTACTTCTTGGGAGGCATGATTTTGAGAAGATTTTTCATATCATCCTTTTGGGAAGAGCCAGCCAGACAAGCCTTAAGTGACCCATATCTTGGAGACTGGGCAAAGATGTCCTTGGGAGGCATGATTTTGAGAAGAGTTTTCACATCTTCTATGAAAAAGGATGTATATATGGAATCGGAGAACGGGGTTTTAATAGAGTTCCTATCAAGGGAACTAGTTTGAGTCAATGTCTTAAAAATCCACATGCATTTAGAATGGGTAAACCCAATTTGGGGTTCTACTTTTATCATGATGTTTGGGGCAATAAGGACATGCCCTATGACAAGCACAAGAAACAGATGTATGCTTGTAGGGGGAGAGAGAAACTTATCTTACTCTCAAAAAGAGTCTTGAAAATTAGAGCCTCGAGTGGGTTCCCACAATTCACTTTTTATAGTACTCGAGAAGAACGATTGCTTTTGACTGCTCCTCCATTTGCCTTTTGACTTTGTAGTGCATTATTCATTTAAAGGGACATATGGAACAAAATCTTATTGTCATGTATCATACCATTATAATAATACTATAGTTCCACTTATTTTACTCTAGGGGAACACACTTTTTCTCATTCTTTGATAAGAAGTATACCCATGATGTCTACCTCGGCAACAGTGTCTATGGAACCAATGTACATGGTTGGAAGTCTTGAATTAGTTGCAAGATTACATCACCCTACGCATACTTACACTCATCCACAAGTACATGCTAACCCAGTAGGAGGAGGAGTAGTGTGACTTCTTACCATTACACTCATAGAAAAACCCATCCCAGTTGAATCTTCAGTTCATCATGTACCACATGTGTGGTGATGGTGTCTACTAATGATGCCATAAGTATTGCAGAGGCTATAGCTAGAGCATGAGTAGCCATGGAACCTTAAGTTCATATGGCAGGCTATGCTGTATGAATAAGAAAACGCGACAAAAGAAACTCTAGAGTTTGGAGTGTGTCGAAGGTAACATAAAAATTCAGTTTGTTAGGAGATGTCCATGGCCATTTAGAAACCTTTAAGCAAGTGTGTGATGCTTTGGATGTCAATGGCAATCCCACACAAGGATTGAAGCATTTGGATTCACCCTAGAGCACAAGGCATGCCAAATGGTTCTGAACCTTGGAATCTTAGAATTAGAGGGTAAAGTAACTTAGGTTGAAACAATCCTTTTTGATTTCTTATGCCAAAATTGGTGCCAAGTGAAGCTCAATAAACCATCTCAACACTCTAAAGAAAAAGGAAGAAGAGAATATTTTTGACTACATCAATAGGGCCAAGTATTGCATGATATCCTATATGCTTGAAGACAAAGGACCTTCAACATTGGATGCCATTGATTATAATGATAACTTCATGATTGGGATTACCACCACTATGATAACTTCATGGGACTGTCCAGGGAAATTCGTGGCTCCAAAGCATCATTCAAAACTTGATATGGAAGCGATAGGTCAGGAGGATGTAAGGATGAAGAAAAAAAGAAATATCTTGATATCATTGGAAAACTATTGAAACATTTGAAGGATGAGTTTTAAAAAACTCTGAAGGAGTTGGGCAATCCCCATATCTATGTTGTATGAAGGAGAGGATACTCTACACACTCACACAAACACACATGCACACACAAAGAAGCTCAGAGGGCAAGAGAGACAAAGCTCAATGCTGGAAAGTACTTGATAATGATGATGATAAGAAATGAAAGGAATACAAGAGTACTAATAGAAGCCCTAGCCCTAGGGCTGATGTGGCTAACACACAAGAGTGTGTTCACATAGGGAAAAAACCCTACCATCACACAGGGTAAAAATTAGGGCTATTCACACCAAGGACTTCTAGGCTAACAAACTCCCCTAAAGTGAAGTGAATGTGTAAAGGGTGTAACAGACCACCCTGGAAAGAGTTTGGGTAAGCCCATCTGCTACATTGGCCTGTATAGGCACATAGTCTCTCTTGTATGGAGCCTTCCCAGTCTAACAAACTCTCGTGAAGTGAAGTGAATGTGTAAAGGGTGTAGCAGACTACCCTGGAAAGAGTTCGGGTAAGCCCATCTACTACATTGGCTTGTGTAGGCACATAGTCTCTCTTGCATATGGAGCCTTTCCTGACATAATAATAATGCAGATGAATGTGTTGTGTCTGCACGACTACATATGCGCTCTAACTATGTGAGGAAATGGTGGTAGAAGACGGTTGTCCAATACCAATATCTGCTTAGACGGGGGCGAGGCCATACACATTTCACAATGGTTGTGAATGATGTGATGTACTTAGCTTCACAACTAGAAGTGGCTATTTTCAAAAATAGTTACCTCTGTTGGACACCTTAGTGTCAGAACATCATGCCCAATAGCTATCAGTGGAGGCAGCAAGCATAAAGAAAACACGTTTTTGCTTCACTACATGTTAATGCCAAAGCTAGGGCAATGCTAAAATCTACTCAACTGTGATACTACATAGTGAGTTTCAAGATAGGTATTGCATATATAATAAGGCATCTGACAATTCGATGATAATAAGGAGTAGCATAAAAACCTTCATTGGAGTCAGCAAGATGCCCCCCTCAATTGCTATAGATTGGATACTTAAATTATGCAAAAGCTGAATGTCTGAACATCAAATGCATGCCGTAACATCACAAGTAAATCGTTAAGGCCAATTTCTATTAAATTTATTGAATGTCAGCAGGAGGCTGAATGCATGACTGTTACCCAATGATTTGCTTCTAATGCATCAAGAAGAGAAGGTGGTGCAGAATCAACAAGGGTGGAATCAGTAAAATGAGATGCATGACAAGAGGCAACACATGTCCGACTACTATCAGTAGGAGATCACAATGGCTGCATCCTCTTCAATGAACGCATTACCCATGGCATTAAAGCAATATGGGAAAGTTGGACTACTAAATCTAACTAAATGGCAGCATTAGTAGAGGATTGATTCAGAGCCAAAACAAACTCATCTAAGTCAGTAAGAAACATATAATGTGAGCACTATGAACAACCACAAGAGATAAACTGTAAAGGTGTCAATACATCTGAAAAATAACCTTTATCAATGGACGAGCCAACAAGGTGGAATCGGCAATGGAGTGGGCTGATATAACAAATTGATGAAAAAGTGGGGGCAATAAGGCATACATCCAAAAAGACCATGAGAATATAAGGAAATCTCTCAGCATGGAAATTTAAAAAGGATGCGTAATCCCACATAGATTGAGGTAAAGAAACCCTGAATTATGCATAGTGACAAAGCAACCAAGCTGAATAATGTAATAGTCTAACACCATTAGCATCCATGTCAATGAGCTGTAAAGGTGAGGCAACTCAAACAAGGAGATGGTTCAGCATAAGTAATACATCCAACGGAGTAAAACATCATTGCATAAGTGATAGACATCACCATTAGCATTACACATCATGTGTCCCCCCTCAAATGCAAAAGTCATAGAGATAATTTTTCTGACAACTACTAGAAAGCATAATCAACAGAGCTGAAGACAGATCATCACCAGGATCAATGTTAGGCATAGCACCAAACTAACAATCCTGATTCAAGGTATGGATCATCTCCAAAATCAATGTTAGGCATATTAGCATCATGCAATTCTAGATTAGATGAACCAATTAACTGACAATCCTTCATGTGACTAGTATTCCCTCTTTCAACAATCGGTCTCAATAATGTCAGAAGTTTGTGTGGGAGCTACATAAGTGGCAACTCCTGAACCAAAAACTAACGTTGTAACCCCATAAGAGAGGTGTAATTAGGGTGATCGAAATGAGCAACATATACCAAATCAACAATCTGCAGATAAAATCGGGCGATCATAGAATCTTCAGGCCAAAGTCAGCAAGTCAGAAACTAATGTAACATCAGCAACAAGTCAGCAAGTTAGAAGCTGATGTGGCATCAACAGATTCTAAGGTGATGTGGTGTCAACAACAGATCCAAAGTTAACATAGAGTCAACAAGTCTAATGCTGACATAGAGTTAGTAGATCTAATGTTGACATGAAGTCACGAGTTTTGAAGTTAACATGGCATCACCAGACTCGAAGTTGCCATGGAATCAACAGATGTGATGCTAATTTGGAGTTGATAGTTTCTAGGATCATGAGTTTTCAACAACAGATTTGAAAAGCTGATGTACGTGGAACTAGCGCGGCGGATGGATGGAAGTTGAATCGACTGACTGAATCAACTGACGGAAGTTGAAAGTCAAATGCCGAATGCTGAAGGCGGACGTCCAAAATTCAAATGCCAAAAGCAAAGTACCGAAGCATAAAGGTGATTAATGCTGATGGATAAACTTGGCCAAGAGAGTAAACCTTGCCAACTACTAAATACATTACAACTGAAGGACTGAAAGCTATCTCTGTTGATGTGGAAGCTACAATCAAATGTTGAACGCGGATGGGCTAAAAGCTCAATGTTGAATGCCAAGCATTGAAAGTTGATTGCTAAGCTACTAACACAGAGGCCGATCAAATGCTAAATGCTGAGATGGGTGGTTGAAAGCTAAATGCAAAAGCCAAGCACTAAAATCTGAATGCAAAAGCCAAGTGCTGAAAGCTAACTACAGAAAGCCTAGCCGAATGCTAAAAGCAGAAAGATGAGAACCGGATGGTGAAGGCTGAAGCGAAGTGCTGTAAGTAGAAAGCCTAAAGCCGAATGGCTGAATGGATGAGTGCTAAAGCCGAATGGCTGAATGTGGAAGCCGAATGGCTAAATGGATGAGTGCTAAAGCCGAATGGCTAAATGTGGAAGCCGAATGGCTGAATGGAATGGCTGAATGTGGAAGCCGGAGAGCTGAATGTTGAATGCCATAAGCCAAACATTGAATGCTCAAAGCTAAAGCTGAAATAAATGAATAGCTAAATGCTGTAATCGACGAATGCTTTAATACGGAATGCTTGAAGCAAAATGTTTGAATAAGGAAAGCTAAACGCTAACAGCTCACCGAGAAAAAACCAACTAATATAGATGATAGACGAGTAAGTTTGATGCCGTGAGCTGAAAGCCGAAGATTTAATTTGTTGACTTGGCAAAATTGACAAAAGCAGCTAAATGGTTGATCATGATCAAGTACAATTGAAGCTGAAGCTGAATGCTGAATGTTTAAGTGCTGAGACTGAGAAAAGCCAAAGGTTGATCTACTGACTAGGCCAAGCTGACGGATGCAGCTTAGCGGTTGATCAGGCAAAATCGACGGATTCAGAAGTCCAATGCCAAAAGGAGTGTCAAATGGCTGACCAGGTAGACTCAACAAACTCAGAAGTCCAATGCTAAAAGCTGAGTGCTAGTATTCAAAAACAACCAGCAAAACATCGAAAAGTATTCACCAGGTAGAATCGATGGACTCAATAGCAAAAACAACAAAACTTGGCGGATATTGAAATCCAATGCCAAAAGCTTATGAAAGATTGAGCTATGTAGTGCTAGTGTGTGGGGTTGGCCTAAATGTATGACAACATAGAGAAAAGCTGGCCAATGTACACAATAGGTAGAAACCCCAGATCTGTGTAAAGTGAGAAGTGCAAGAGCTTACCCAAGCTTGTGGTGGCGAGCAAAGATGAATAGATGTACGGTGGTGTAGAGGTAAAACACTAGTAATGTATACCAAGATTCATAGCTTTAGAGACTTATGGGCAAAGAGCTAATGACTCTACAGCCATCACTCTCCTACCCTTCTCCCTCCCTCTCTCTCTCTCTCTCTCTCTCTCTCTCTCTCTCTCTATCCTTCACTTATCTCTTTTCCTCACTCCCTCTCTCGCTCTCTATATCCACGAGAATTTTGAAACTCTTTCATGATAGAGATACCCTCTCTCTCTCTCTCTCTTTCCTTCTCTTACCTCTTATCCTCCTTCCCTCTATCGCTCTCTATATCCTCCTCTCTCTCTCTCTCTCTATCCATCTCTTTGCTCACTCTCTCTATCCTTCTCTTTACTCACTCTCTCTATCCTCCCTCGCTAACTCTCTCTATCCTTCTCTCTCTTTGCTAACTCTCTCTATTCTCCCCCTCTCACTCTCTCTATGCTTCTCTTTTCTCACTCTCTCTATCCTCCCTCATCACTAACTGTCTCTATCCTCCCCCCTCTCTCTCTATCCTTCTTCTGGCTCTCTCTCTCTCTCTCTCTCTCTCTCTCTCTCTCTCTCTCTCTCTCTCTTTTCTCACTCTCTCTATCCTCCCTCACTAACTGTCTCTATCCTCCCCCCTCTCTCTCTCTATCCTTCTCTTGGCTCTCTCTATCCTTCTCTCTCTCTCTCTCTCTCTCTCTCTCTCTCCTTCTCTTTACTCACTCTCTCTATCCTCCCCCTCCCCCCCCCCCTTCTCTCTCTCTCTCTCTCTCTCTCTCTCTCTCTCTCTCTCTCTCTCTCTCTCTTTATCTCTCTTTTATAGCTCTCTCTGTCCTCTCCCTATCTCACTCTCTTTATTATTCTCTTTACTCACTCTCTCTATCATCTTCTTGTCTCAAGCTCTCTACCCTTCTCTTTTCTCTCTCTCTTTCTCACCCTTTTTGTCCTTCTCTCTCTCTCTCTCTCTCTCTCTCTCTCTCTCTCTCTCTCTCTCTCTACCCTTCTCTTTGCTCTCACTCCCTCTCTCTCTCACTTTTTCTATCCTTCTCTTTGCTCACTCTCTCCATGTTTCCTTGTCATTTCTCAACATAGTATACGTAACTCATGTTTTATGTATAGATCCTTGAGTCTACAAACTCTTCACTACCTTATTCATCCACATAATACAGAAAATGTTGATTCTTTATCGATTTGTAGGACATGTTGTACATAAACATCGTTTTGCAATTGTGAATGATGTCTTATTGCAAAATCCCAACACGTGTTGCTCTCACCCTCTTTCTCTCTTTTTTATATATGAAATATAGGATCATGACATAATAAACAATTTCTAAACCTAGTCACTTGAATAATAACAAATATATATTTTTACTGCACTATAATGAAATCTTCAAGACACCCTCCACTACATCCTCTTCGAGATCAATACAAATAATATTCATGCTTAACTTTTGTGCTCGGGGAGTTCACCTAGAAATATGTAAATATACCACGTGAGTTCAAATGAATGGGTTTTTTAATTCAAAATTTTAAGGTTTACAGAAGGGGTTTTTTTAATTGATTTTGGAAAAAACCCATTAAGTCCTTAAAGAAAAAGGGATCAATTTATTCATAAAAAATTCATAGGTAAGGGGTTTTTTAAATACGCCTTGAACGCACGTGATACATATGGTTTCTTATTAGTGCACCCCCTGAGCTTTTGTGCTACCATAGCACAATCTCCACATCCAAGCATAAAGCTCTACTATCACTTGCCCTTGCTTTTTTTTTTTCCGAGAACACTTGCCCTTGCTTTACATGACGCTTAAACAAGCTATCACAAAAGTCATATCCACGCTGAGATCCACCTGCAAAGAAAACATCTCTCTCTCTCTCTCTCTCTCTCTCTCTCTCTCTCTCTCTCTCTCTCTCTCTCTGTGCATTTTTGTGACCAAAAATTCAAAGAGAGAAAACCCATAGCTTCTTTAAAGCAAGTTTTTTACTAAAGGGCCTTAAAAATTTTATAAAGCCTATCCTCATCCCTTCAAAAGAAAAACTTTTCGAGAAAACTCATCACTCCCCCCACAAAAGGCAACAATTCAGAAAGAAAGGTTGCAATGGCTGCTTTACCCATTTCGCCCACAGTTCAAGAACAAATCTTAGCGCTTCAAGAATAAATTGATAATGAACGAGAACTCTGATGCAAATTAGAGCGTCAAGTCAAGCATACCAAACGCAAACGCGATGCTTCTGATTCTTCCGATTTAGATGAGGAAAGTGATCAAGTTAGACGCACTGTTAAAGCTACATTGCATGCTCAAAATTCTAAGAAAGACTCAGTCGAAAGGCATTCACTTTCCAAAATTATGATGGCAAGAAGGATGCACGAGTTCTCATTGCTTGAATTAGCCAACTAGATGACTATTTCTCTGGCGAGAAGTTCTTCGAAAAAGATAAAATTAAATGTGCTTGGTGTTGTAATCATTTAATTGAAAGTGCGGCTTTATGGTGGAACATGATTGATCAAGGTAAACATCAACCTTCAACATGGAAAGAGTTTCAAAAACTCTTAAAGAAACATTTTCTACCATCGCAGTACAAAGCTAAAGCACATCAACGATGGGACACTCTGAGCTAGATTGATAAAGAGAATGTCCAAGCTTATATCGATAAGTTTTGGGATATTTTTTTATAGATTCAAGTCATTAAAATCGTTTTGTCCAACTATGATTATGAAGGTAGTGACGACGAGAGTATGTATCTACACGAGTATGTATCTACACGAGTATGAGATGTTTTTTTGTAGCAAAAAGTGATGCTCAATGGCAACCTCTATGGTTAGTGTTTCTTACCTCTTGTACAAAGGCCTTTCCAATCTACATTGGTACATCACACATTCACCAGGGTGTCTAAGGAGAAGCCAGAGTGCTTGGTCTATGCTATAATGGTTGCCACTTGATACACAGTACCGATGACAATAGATCCATTGTCGTCTAAGATGGTCTCACAAATCTGAAGCAATATAGGCTCCTCTCCATCTACATGGCATCAAAATGACATACACAAAAATTGTAAGCATGACATATGCACACAACAACACATAAGGTTTTAATGAAAGGAAAATCACCTCATCACATGTACAGAGTCTCCATGGTGGGACAATGTCATCGGGGGGTAGACATAAAAAGAAACTCATGTCAGCAACCTCACTACAATACAATCACATGTTGTGCTTATATTAACACCTTTAATAGTGCAGGTCCAGTCTCCCTCTTTGACCTTCTACAACATATCAGACATGTACTAGCTCTTGTGGACACTCCTTGTTCAGAATTGCACGACCTATCTTCAAAGGATCCCCAACAAATTCCATAATCTTTGTAGAATGATGTCCTGCCACACCATCAATTGTCATTACAGGATATAAAAGGATCCCTAACAAATGCCATCATCTTTGTAGAATGATGTCCTGCCACACCATGTTGAGTAGAGTTACACATTAGTTGTCATTACAGGATATAAAAGACACACCTTTATAATCCTTTCACATGTGGTCACAATTGATTATTACACCTGTCAACACCGAGGCTTTGATATTCACTCGGAACATCGAGGACTACTATTGTGAGATATGACGAGACACTCCTACAAAGCGTACATTTTGTAAGTGCATGCACCACACATATACATTACATTATCATTACCAATGAGTAAAATCATACCTGGAAAATTCATTTAGATTAGGGTCAGGTCACCCAGGCTAGATGGATTAATATGTCGCAATGGTGCATTTGGCACTTCACCGCTTGCCAAGATTATCTAGATCCATAACTTAATCTATGTTAGTATCCAAACAATGTAATAATAATACCTATGAACCATAAGTAAAAGAGTACCCTACCTATGTTGCTGCATGACCCACTTCTTGAACTTTTGGGGTTGCCTCGATCTTGCGAGTGCTATCATCTCAGAATAGCTTTCACCATATTCTGATGGGATAGGTGTCAAAATCGTCCTCTTCTTTAGTGCCTTTCCTTTTTTCTTTCCCTTCATTATATCCTTCTTTGGCACTTTTCCCCCTTCATCATCATCATCATCATCCTCTTCATCTTCATCATCCCCTTCATCTTTCATAAGACCTTTGCCCTTTCCTTGAACATAAGATTTGTCACGTAGACTTCTAAGCTTCATAATAGAATTCACAATTCGAAAAGATATACGAAATAATATTTAAAATAAATTAAAATATCTAATTGTATAGTTCATACCATGGTTGATTTCACTTTGTCACACTGGTGAGAGAGGTAGTCACCTTATACATGGGTGTTCCTTCAGTTGCCTAATTAATTATTCAAATCACTTGGGCTGGGCTTGTAGATAACCATTCTTTTAGTTTCTCCAAGCTTGGTCCTCTCCCTATGTGCTTGCCTCTTGAGAGTAAGAGATTGCCTTAGTGCTTTGCAAAATTACATTTTCCATATCAATAGTGCATGCATCGTAAAGAGAAATTATGCATCTATATCCTTACCTTGAAAGCCAACTTCCATGCTTGTTTTCTACTAGGTTTGTTCTTGCGGTATTTGTTGTCATAACTAAACCCCAATGTGCTATGAGCACCTCCCACCAGCTCAACCAAGAGTCCATTGTTGCTGACATATTCCTATCCATCACATGACCATTGCGCCACCATTAACATATCAATTGAGCCTCCACTAATATAGCTTCATTGATAAGAGCCATGTGCCTCTTCTCGCACATTGCTTTATGCTCTCCTTGAGATGTAATGCACATATACTTTGTTGTGTGGGCAACCATGCTCTGCTCTCCCAATGAAATAGGCAAGACCTTTCCCGATCTATCAAGATGGCATTTTTCCACCATTGAACACACTGCATTCCAATTAGCCTGAGCCTTTGTCTGCAAGATGAAACCAAAGAAATATTCCCTTTCATAACCATGGTTTGCTATCACTTCATTAATGCATTCCTAGAATAGACATTGAGCCTCCATATCCTCCTCTTTCATTTCACATTTCGCTATTGTTAGAAGATCTTGCATGTTACGTGAAAACTCTAGTCATTTATGATGTAACACACTTGACCATCTCTGACTACCTGGATCATACACATGTGACAAGCCATGGTCACTCAATTTGATGTTCCATTGGGTGTGGTTGAGCTATATCCACGCAGGTTGCCAGAGTCGGGTCCGTCACATTCTATTCACCAAATCTAATCTTGAAGCCGGTCCAATGGTGGACATCTTGAAAACAAAGCACTTCTCACCGGAGGATCCTTCTTCCGGGACCCTGCTTCCGTTTGTAAGTACACTCTCATTTCAGCTTGAGAAGTGCATCCAAGCCAAAGCTCTCCATTTTGAAGACCCATGCCGGGACTGACCTTTGAAACCTAAAAATAAAATTGTTCAAATTTTACACTTTACTTATCTAGATTTAAATAACTCTTTTACAAAAACATAATTGCCCAACTAAATTAGCCTACCAACTATCTTCCACCAGTGGTCCCATCTCCTCTGCAATGTTGATAAACTCTTATTCCCCAATGAAATGTGAGGAACCACCTTCTTGCACTAGCGCTACCATTATGATTTCTTTGGTCACACATTTGTACCTTTCTTACCCCGACATTGCGATCTACTCCTAGCACCCTAGACACCATTTGCTTTGTCCTATCAATTAGTGCCTTTGATGTGCCTACCTATACATTATGTTGATGAAAACCGATGTGTATCACTAATTGACTCATTGTCTCATCGGAGGGCATCACATAATAGATGTAGAAATTGCATGTAGCAAAGCACATCGCCGACACTGAGCAGTAATGGCAAAGGAGCTTTTCAGATGCATTACTCGATGCCTTTAGCATGCTACCAGTAAAATGTGATGTATTTAACACCCTATGGTTCTTTAAACATGGGAAAAGTTCATTCACACACTTCAAACTACCTAGGCAATGGCTTCTTCGACGCATTCCAAGGAAGGCAATGTTAGAGGTTTACGGCTTTCACCACCAGTGGGGATCATACTTATGCTCCATGGAGTCCATTCATGAACGTGTTCCCATGGTTGGTGGGAATGCAAATGCAATATCACCATTATATTGCCTATGTATGTCCACGGTCTTGATAACCTTTTTGAAATTCAACAAAATCTTTATTAATATGTTTCCCTTCATGCTCCAAAGGTATTTCAAAATGTTCTTACCATATTCTCTTACAACAGTGAATGAGGCTGATGCACTGGTGGTTTTGTTGTTATCTTGTAAGGGGCTACATAAATCTATCACATTGGACTGAGTTGGAAGTCCTCTGGGTAGGCTTTCTAAGATGGCTATTAGTTGTGGGTTTGATTTTAACGAAGCATCAACTATTATTGCGTAATTGGTTGAAAGAGAGTCCTCTTGAAAGTATATAGAACTCCTCCCTCTAATGATTATAATTTACCTTTGGAGGGACATGCAACTCTTGGGACCCAATATTTACTATTGCAATCCATAGAATGAGCAGGGAGCTACTTGTTCTTGTAAGAACTTTACACTCATGAGAACTCGACCATTGTTGAAACATCGATTCTTCTAAGAAGATGGAAAGGTGATTGTACAACTCATTTTGTAAAGAGGAACAAAAAAGTACACAAGAACAAGAAAGAATGACACAACAGGTACCAAGTACACAGATAATGAATGGTGATTGACACCCTTAAATAAGTTGGCCATTATTTATTTGACCATTTTAAAGTAATTATTATTTTTTTTAAAAATATTAATTCTTAAAAAAATCTATAATTTATATATATTTAAAAATTAGCATCTCCTAGTATACATTCCATCTTTTACAATAATACTATACAATTAGAGTGTTGAAGTAAATATAATGTCCTTCCGCTACTCTCTCTCTCTCTCTCTCTCAAGTTTCACACAACTCTCTCTAAACGCAACCTTCTCTTCTCACACTTGTGAAATGACATGCATCCTTTTCTTCTTTACACAAGATGCTTTTTTGAGCAAAAGTGTGCTTTAAGACACATTGGTGTATACCAATCTTTTTACATATTTCAAAAAGTAATGTGTTCTTTGTTATTCCCTACAAAAGTAAATTAGTACTCTATCTTTAATAAAAAAGCTATGGAGTGTAAGAGGGAGATAATGGTGAACCTACTTTAAGGTTGCTCAAACCTTGGCACATCATGTCTAAGAGATTTTGGGATTGTAGCTAGTAACATCATAGAGCATCTTGGGAGGATCATAGAGCATCTTAGGAGTAACATCATAGAGCATCCTAGGAGGATCTCTCTCTCCTTCCTCTCTCTCTCTCTCTCTCTCTCTCTCTCCTTCCTCTCTATCTCTATCTCTCTCTCCCTCTCCCTCCTCTCTCTCTCTCTCTCTCTCGCCCTCCCTCTCCCTCCCTCTTCTCTCTCCCCCTCTCTCCCCCTCCTCTCTTTCTCCCTCGGTCTCTCTCCCTCCCTCTCCTCTCTCTCTCCTACCTTGGTCTCTCTCTCTCTCTCTCTCTCTCTCTCTCTCTCTCTCTCTCTCTCTCTCTCTCCTCCTCTCTCTCTCTCCCTCTCTCCCTCCTCCTCTTCTCCTCCCTCTCTCTCCCTCTCCCTCTTCTCCTCTCTCTCTCCCTCTTCTCCCTCTTCTCCTCTCTCTCTCCCTCTCTCTCTCCCTCTTCTCCTCTTCTCCTCTCTCTCTCTCTCTCTCCCTCCCTCCCTCCCTCCCTCTTCTCTCTCTCTCTCTCTCTCTCTCTCTCTCTCTCTCTCTCTCTCTCTCTCTCTCTCTCTCTCTCTCTCTCTCTCCACTGCCTACATGGACAGTGGAGTCCACGCGGCATTATGCCACATGTAATTCTTGAGCTTGGGCATTACACATGGCATGCCACATGTAATGCTCGTGGTCAAACATCACATGTGGTGACATATAATCACCCACATATAATGCTCGTGGTCGGAGATTACACATGGCGGCATATAATCACCCACGTGTAATGCCCAAGCTCGGGCATTACACGTGGCAGCCACCGCAATCCACAGTGGTTGTCACGTCATGTAATGCCCGAGCTTCACTATTCACAACGTAAGCATGCCATGTGTAATGCCTAAGCTCAGGCATTACACGTGGTAGCACCATGTGGCATGTGCATGCCAAGTGCATGCCACGTGATGCTCAATATCGTTGTCTAACAACTTTTTAAGCCATTAGACAGTGATAGAAGGCCTCAAAATAGCCCTCCCCCCTCAATGTGCCTGCCCTCCTCAATAAGCGCTCGCCCCCCTTAACGCGGCCCCCCCTCACAAGCACCCTCCTCCTCCACATGTCCTCTCCTTCAATGTGGCCTCTCCTTCAATGCAAAATGCCTCCACGTCAATGCAGGTAACCAACACTTCTCAATTGCAGCTAGTTGTGAGGGCTATTCCTGCAATGCTCGCCCAACAATTGTGTTGCCAATAGTAGTGAGGGCTATTCCTACAATGCTCGCCCAACAATTGTGTTGCCAATAGTAGTGCCACGATTGCCAAAGAAGAGGAGTCCGCAAAGGAGAGTTTCGACTAAGTGATTGATTGACACATCTCCAAACAAATTAGGTAGAGGACCACTTGGTTGAGTATCATAACTGCGTTCCTAGGGTGCCTCTTTGTCGCTTCCTTGCAAACCTGACAATCCATAATACGAATGAGGATTCCATCGAAGGGTTAAATAAAAGCATGGAAGAGAGCACATACCAGTTCATTATCTCTGAGAGATTCCTTTGCGAAGAGCCCTTTCCATTTGACCATTAAAGTGCAGTCAGTTAACAACCTATCATTGTCAACAGAGCTTGACATGATACTAGAGTAGACGGAAGGATGACAACACATGGTTGGGAAGATGTTTGTTGTCTGGGATGGCACAACCATCGACTCGCAAGAATGGGCAAAAACCACTCGAGTTAAAAGATAGAAGGTTCCCAAGGTGATTTGTAGATTGGTCCGATTCCTTGAGGAGGAGGAGGTAGAGTTCTTGTTGGTGATGTGCATGATAAACAAGTAAGTGGGTTATATCTTGTTTTTTGTGATTCAAATGAACAAACATCTTATATGTCATCATTTACCTTATTTATTATGCATGCAAAATTTCTAGGGTCACTACCATTCATGTGTCGAACACAACGGCACATGATATATTTATAATGCAGCGTGTGGGCCTTGCCAATCCACAATTGTTTTGTTAACTTTAGTTCTGTAATTGGACACTAAAGTGTCCTGAGGACACTTTAGTGTCCAGTTTCTCACCAAAACTTTGGAAATTTTTGGGGAACCTAGAAACAACACTTCTACACCTTGTTTCAATCATAGGTCGGTTAAAAGTCAAAAAATAAAGGGGATTTTTCATGATGTCAAAACACAAGCTATATTAGAAATTTGACAAAAAAACTCTAACTTGAAATTTTCATTGAAATTTGAAGCTGTTTTGTCAAAAATCCCATAAAATGCCTATAACTTCTTGAATAGATCATGTTTTTCATGTTTGTAAAAGTAAATTGGTAGAACTTGGGGTTTCAAAACAACACAATCTCCTTTAGGTCCTAGTTCCTAAGCTACTTGTTTACTATAACAAAAATCTCATAATTATCAAGATGCCAAAAAAGAGGAAAATTTTGGCCTTCCAAAGGTACTTCCATAAAACTAGGGTTATGTTAGTGCAAATTGGCAATCGAAAATGATTATATAGTTTAAAACCAAGTTAATACATATTTTTTGGGGTCCCAAGCTCAAGTAAATCTTGCTACTTAAGCGCTATCTTAGTTTTTCAATCGTGCTACATTTTTTAAAATTTCTAAATTCTCTCTCAACAACCATGAAACAAAAGTTTTAGGTGCCCAAATCATGTTTGTACAATGTACCTTAGCGAAATTATTCTATATAGACAAAATGTTGCAAGTTTACTAAAGGAATGTAATGTGTATAACTCAAGAATCTAAATCCAGAATTTTTGTTGTGTGCAGTTTTGACATTTTGAAATAATTAATATTTGTAGCTTACTAAGGGGCTTTTTACATATAACTTTAAGATCTCAATGGATAGAGTAAGCATTGTATCACCTTAAAAAACTTGCAAACACATTAAAACCATGTATTGGTTTGGATACAAATGGATGCTAAAAAGTGGTGTATCAAACACACACAACTTCCTACTATTTTAGACACTCTCAATTGAATTTTATTTCATGTGAAACTTGGCAAAATCTTTGACACAAATATGAAATAATTACTTGGAATTTTTCACGGGGCTTAGTGATTTTTTTCTCTAAGCTTATAAGGCGGTTTTCTCAAACCTGAGTTGCAGTCTCATGTAAGTCCTATTTATGGGTGTAATTCCTTATCGTGCCAGCATCCAAATTGCAAGGTTACATTTTTTAAAGACACACTAGGTCATATTCAAACTCCTCAAGAGGGATTTTTAATATGCCTTTCCTAGCGCAAGTAGCATTTTATTTGCATCGTCCAAAAAAGGACACTTAAGTGTCCTTTTTTTGGTACCAAACTAGTGTTAAAGTTCAATGGCGCAGATCGTGCATGGGTCGAGAAAGCTATTACTCATTAGGGACCTGACAGATCGAAGTGGACTGAAGCTTCCCATGGCACTCCTTGCACAATTAGTTTTCAAGGTATGTGCGTGCCTCGTTCTTAGACCATAATAAAGTCATGTTTTGATTTTGAAATATGTTTCTTAAACATAAATGCATTGTAGTCAGAGTTTGATGCCACATACCAAGCCAAGGTCAGTGGCTTGCCTAAGCGAGGGAGTAGAGAATACTTCCTGAATGCAAAAATGTTTGACAAGAATTACAAAGATGCCCTAAAGGAGATGGAGGGGACATAAGCTAGCACAAATTGCCAACCCCAATTATGGCAAAGAGTTTTTCAAGAAAGCGATCTCCTACCAAGACTTAGCTCTCCCAAGCTATATGTACAACTTAGCTCTTGATGCCAAATTTGGGGGTATGCTAGAAGACTGCTATCACTATCATCACCGACAGTCAGTGCATTTGACAACCATGTCGAATCTAGTGTTTCATGTTTGCACCAAGGACATTGAGGTGCATTACTATTATGTTAGGGAGAGACTCCCCTCCATACATAAAATCTAGCGCTCTATAAGGATAAGGCCGTGCTTCCTCGATAGACGCTTATTAAGTTGTTGCTTTTTGCTGAAGTCCCTACCCAAACTCTTAGAGAGTTTATCCTTTGGATAAAACTCTTGGACTCACGATGTGAGTCATGGGAAAAATTAAACGATTCTCAATTGAAGACATGTTTCATGATGGGCTTTACACAACTTGATCATTGTATCCAATCCGGAAACATTCGACCAATGTTGCTAAGAAGCAATATGTTTAGATGACAGCATGATGGAAGGTGATCATGATACGAGATGTTCCTCATCTAAACCAAGTGAAGCAATGGCTAAAGAACAATCGATCTTGAAAGAACAATCGATCTTGGAATTGTCATTCCCTGAAGACATGTTTCATGATGGGCTTTACACAACTTGATCATTGTATCCAATCCGGAAACATTCGACCAATGTTGCAAAGAAGCAATACGTTTAGATGACAGCATGATGGAAGGTGATCATGATACGAGATGTTCCTCATCTAAACCAAGTGAAGCAATGGCTAAAGAACGATCGATCTTGGAATTGTCATTCCCTGAATTCTATGCAGCCTTATAAAAATCTTTCAATTGACATCTCTAAGAGAGGATGAGATTCTTCAAAACCAAACAACCTTAATGCCTCTCCAAGTGATGATGAGCAAAATACCTTGTGTTAAGTGCAATCACTACAACCATCCCAATCTTGTTTTTCTGTACTACATATATTACAAAACCTTTGGTCATTGTGTAATACCCAGTGTCCCAATTCATTAACAATTAACTCAAAACCTCCATCTCCCGTGCACCAAACAAAAATAGTCCAATAGGTAGAAACCGCTCAAGAAGTAGTTAAGCAAACACTTCAGTGTTTCTATTGTCAGTGGATCGCACAAAGTGGTAGACTGCATAGTTTGGAATATTTCCATGCCCATAGTCACTGGCACTTCGCAACCCATATGTGAACGTTGTGGCATCGACCACATGTTCCAAGCTTGCCCAAGGTGAGTTGCTTCATTGCAACTTGTCTCACAAAATACAACTCTAAACATCTTAAGTGTACAAAATGGGCAATTGTCCACAGTACCCTTGAATGTGCTTACGTGATTGTAAGCCAAGGCACAAGAAACGGTCAAAGAGAACACAAAAGATAACACTTCAAAATTGGTAGAAGAACATGCCTTAAAGAAGAAACGAAAAGAGAAAACAAAACCTTCTAAACCCAAGAAAAACAAGGGACAACAAACTATCAAAACCAAGGTTAAAAGAGAGGATAGGGAAAAGGAACTTGTGGAAAACATAAACCCAAAAGAGCCAAAAGCTACACATGATGCAAAAGCATCCACCTCAAAGGCCACCACTCAAACCACAACACCCACATGTGCGACATAGGATACAAAAACCCGAATTTGATCTCTTCCCATGGGCAAACATAATGAAAACCTGATGATCCAAAGAAAGTCAAAAGATGAAACAAGTTCTAGTACATGCAGCCACCTCACAATTTGAAAGAGCTCAGTAGATTTTTGGGTCAAAAGAAATGGCACAACAGGTTCCTCCGCTACCTTGCAGACATTACACACCCACTCTATGCTCTCACCAAGAAGGGGGCAGAATACAGATGGACTAAAGAACACCAAAAGGCATTCCAAGACCTAAGGAGAATGCTTGCAAGCACTCCAGTAATCCAACCACCAAAAAGGGATAACTCCAGTACTTTGACATGCTGCAATTTGTTTCAGAAGGCACCTTCCCAACTAGCATGACCAAAGATCAGTGGAGAAGCTTGCCCTCAAGAGCAAGAGGTTCCTAGAAATAGCAGGAGCTTTGTACAAAGTGGGAATAGATCAGGTAATCAGAAGATGTGTGCCTAATCATGAACAATTGGCTGTGCTGACAGAAGCACATCAGGGAGTGTCAAGGCAGACACTATTTCGGAGACACAACGGGAAGGTCATGTAGGCGGGCCTATGGTGGCCGACAGTGATGAAGGATGCATGGAATTATGCCAAACAATGTGATGTGTGTCAAAGGCTGGGTCAGCCCACTATGCAAACAGAATGCCTCACCAGCCCATACTCCCACTAGAACCTTTCCAAAAATGGGGGTTAGACTTTGTCGGACCATTCAAACCCCCTACCAGGCAGACCAAGAACAAGTACATCCTGGTGGTAACAGAATATTGCACAAAATGGGTGGAGGCCAAAGCTAGATTTGAAAGGGAAAGCGATACTTCTCAGGTACTTGTATTTTGGTGCTTTTTTAGGATTGGCATTATGAGGTTCAATCACAACTAGTGATCCTGTAAGACACTCAACAATGCTAAGCATGCTCTCCTCGGTGGGTTCTAGTTTCTTGATTGGTCTATTAAGTGCACTGAGTGACAAATCATAACTTGTTTCATCGTCACTAAGTGGGATCATGCTGACCTTGGAGGGATCCATGGCAATGCCATCTTTGGACACAATGTGTCCTAGCAGGACTCCACTAGTGATGACTACAAAAGCACACTTGGCAAGATTCAGTTTCAGCTGTGTTTGCCACCACCTTTCCAAACATAACAACAAGTGATGCAAATGTTCCATCTTTTTGCCAAAAACACTGAAGTCATCCACAAATACACGCATGAAGTCAGTGAGGTAATCATAAAAGATGTCTTGGACCATACGCTGAAAGGTTGTAGGTGCATTGCGGAGTCTGAATGTCATGACATTTGAAGCGAAGGCTTCCCATTCTGTGATGAATGCTATTTTTTCTTTGTCCTCTAGTGCCATTCTGACCTGGTTATACCCACTGAAGCCATCTAGAAGGAATAAATTTCATGTCCGCCTGGCCACTGCATCTAACACATTGAGTCTGTGTGAAGGGCAGCAGAAATGGGTCCGGTATAGTTGCAGCATTCAGTTTCCTTTAATCTACACAAACTCTTAGCTTTATTTTTCTTGGGCACGATTACAATCAGACTTAGCCAGTGAGCCTTCTCAATTGGATATATGAATCCTACTGCCAATAGCTTATCTATCTCTTCCTTTACCTGCTTGGCATAGTTGGGGTTCATTATGTACCTCTACTGTCTAATCGCAACGGCATCCTCCCTCATGTTTATCTTGTGCTGATAGAAGCTTGGGTCTATGTCTGGCATATCTGTGTAGCTCCATGCAAAGACATCCTTGTATCTGCATAACAACTCCTGGAGCTCGGTCTTCATCTATTCTTCAGCTTAGCACTGACCTTGACAATTTTGGGTTGCTTTGCACAGGTTGAGCTCTGTTAGCTCATCGTCTTGCACTCTAATGCATTTTTGTTGTTCCCTGTCCTTACATCTTAAGGCTTCCATCCATTCCTTCAACACCCTTGTTCTGACTATTTATTTTCCTCACGTGTTTGTTCACTAACCTCTTGTTGAGTTTCTGTTATTCGAGTTGTTTCCTCCTTGGGGTACATAGCCTCATTTGGCTTTTGTCTTGTTGTTTGCACATTGAATGTATCTACTATATATTCTACCATTATTCCCTCCACTCTAGCTGAAATAATGAAATCAGCCTAGATTTTCTCTGATTATTCTTTCCTCCTCATCCTCTTCTATTCCATCCAGCAGGTTCAACCCTTCCGCATGCAATGGTCTGACTGCCGGCTAGTGTGCTGACTCTAATCTTCTTCTTTCCCCTCCTGATGGTGGTAAAGCTTTCTCTCAGCCAGTCATGTTTGATTTTTCCATGTCTTATCCATGGTCTACCCAACAACATGGGATACGATTCCGAGTTGCCCTCCATTTGGAGTACCAAGAACACAATGAGGAAGTTACATCCAGCTATAGTGATCTGTTCTCCTCAGACAAGCCCGAGCAGCCTCACTGTGCGCTTTTGCTGCACAAGTCGTAGCTGGGGACTTGCCGAACACCGTATACGAGCCACGAATGGCTACAAGCATACAACCAAGAAAGCAAGCTCAACAGAATGCATAGGTGTGTCACTCACCGCTCTAACCATCACTGTGAAGGATTCCTGCGTCGCAGCAGAGTGAAGGAGGAGCCGCCGTCGCTGCTCTACCACCTCTCCACCGCCGTGCCGCTATACAGTGCTCAATCGCTCTCTCACTCTCTCTCACACACGTAGGAGAAGGAAACCAAGAGGATAAGGCAAGAGCACTCTTGTATTCAACACATGAGAATGAGGGTTTTAGGGTCACATTTGACTCTTATAGGTGACTTGGTCGTTCACACATGGGCGCCCATACATGGTCAGCCGATCCTAACCCTTATCCTATTGATATTCAAGGTGCGCCTCTCATCGGTGATCACCCAATCTCTTTATCCTTTGCATATGGTGCCGACAAGCCCGGCCCATGACTCATGGTAAGCTCGATAGGGTTGTTGTGGTAGATCGTTTGCAAAACAGGGAAGTAGAGTGAAAGTATGCTAGAATTCAAAAGATATAAAGTGTATAAATTCAAGCATGTTAGACCACAATGGATGTTGCTATGAGAACTTAGTTTAAGGGTCACATGAATGAGCTAGTGTAGCAAATTAACAGGAGTTTAAAATTATTGAAAGTAAATCAAGAGTTAGCAAGGTGTCAAAGGTTAATCAAGTTTTATAACTACCTAAGTTAAGGAAAATAATAATAAATAAACAGATGACCACACTGTGTCTACTCTAAGAACAAGTTAATACCACGAGCCTAGGGACACAAGAAACATCAGAGTTATAGGAGCCTTTTGCCTTTATTTCTTTATGCACGTGATAATTTTTAAACACAATGGCAACCTTCCTAAGGCAAAACCAACATCGATCGTGGTACCATGTTTAACACAAGGCATTATCCAGGAATCCATTAGTTCACCTTAGGCAAGGCTACCCCCTACCAACCAAGGCATCGGTCTGGAATAGAATACTCCTCGCCTACCAAGTATCAATAAGGTGATAGGCCAACATTAGAGCACATAATAGACTTGTATTGGCATTTATTGTAGGCTTTTTTTTTAAATATTATTTCTTTTGATCTTCGCTCCTGAACTGTAATGTGTTCTTGTATTCTTTCGACAAGGGGTAAAAGCTATGTCCTAGAGGTCAACACACACATGGCCAGGTGTCAAACATTAAGATGGTTTGACCCTAGACCTAAGACAATCGTATTCCAAGGTTAACTAAAGACTACATGCATTCTCAAAAATATATCCAATAAGGTTAAACTCATTAATGATTCACACTAGCACGTCAGGCAACTTCAAAAACTAAGTAGTACATTGACAATTTCCATGTGGTCATGCATTATAGTTCATGTAATTAATTGAACAGTAAAAACGAAAGAGAGTGGGTATGGAAGAATTACACCTGTATTTTGGACATCTCCTTGATTCAATGAGAAAAATGCTTGCAATTTGATGAGATATTTATGTATGAGCGTTGCGGCTATCTAAGGACTTGAAAGCGAACCCACCTCAAACTTTTCCACCTGTACAACCAACTAACAAGCACTATACCTTGAGAGGCACATCAGTGTGAGAAATTAAAGACTCGTTTAAGGAATCCAAACTAGAAAAACTTGAAAACACTAACCTACCTACGAGTCACCACACTACTACTGAGGATACGGTAAGAGGATGTTGTAGAGTCCTGGCTCTAGCCCTAAGGCTAAGCCTCTATCCGCATCATCCAAATAAATAAAGTCAACCTCAGTAGTGCCATGAGTCTCATCCGTCCATTCATCATCGTCAGATATATCGTTTTCGTTTTCCCATCCACATAAACTCATCAAGAATGTAACCATGCGAGGATAGTCATCTTGTGGAAAAGGAAAGTCTTGGGCTATCGGGGATATGTCCTCTACGGAGTAGGGGTCAGTCATGGTCAATAGGCGTATTAACCATTCTAATTCCTCAACATTTTTCTCTCTGGCTAGTACATCTATATGATCCCATTCAGTTTCAATTACAGGATAGCACATGTGAAATATCTGAGAAAGGTACAGATGATACCTCTCACCAAAGGTAGGAGTGGATGAAGTGTATGATGATCAGGCATCTGCCATATCTGTAAACACAGATATAGCATCAGTAGGTTTTTGACAGGTCAATCTAGTTCCTGAATGTATACGGATATTTCTCCTCTTATTGTGCTCTTGCTCTTTTTACTTTTCTTTTCTTTTCTTTTCTTTTCTGTGTGTGAAGCTATATATATACACCCCCTTGAATTTGGCAATTACATGGTCAGGGGAGAAGGTTAAGGAGGAAGCAATAGAATGTCGAGCGTGAGTACATGCTCCCCCTTTCCTTGGGTAGATCATATTTTCTGCAATGATGTTGCAACCTCTTGGAACCAATTTGTCCAGCGGGTCATAGGTTGTGATGTGGGCAGATAGCTTTTTATGACCCTTGTGGCCACATCCAATTGCAGAGATGGTAGTGTACGGTCCCATTGACGAATGGAGGAAATGGTTTCCGACGATACTTTTACAAAGGGAGACATAGACTCATTGGTCTCTTGTTGGGTGTTGACAAGAGTAAGTGTAGAGCATGTAGAAACTTCTATATCAGCGTGTGCCTGGCATGAGGAGCTAGAAGCTTCATGTGTCTCTCCCCTTCTTAAGCTAGGTGGTAATGATCGATATCGTTTGGGAATCCAAACGTGGTACGGAGCACTCTGTTACCTTTCCCTTACCACCACGATCTTGATTTGTCATTGGGGTGGCAACAATTGGTTTGCAAGGTTTTATAGGTGATGTAGAGGGATTCAGCTTATGTTTAGGGACCCAAATCTGGTCATTCCCCTCGTAGTACCCTTGGACTACTAATAATTTTTTAGGGATCCATCGTGATGTTACATTGCCCTTTCTTGGGTGGGTAGCTGTTTTCTTCCTACGAGGCTTCTTGTCTGTTTTCTTCCAAATCTGGTCATTCCCCTCGTAGTACCCTTGGGCTACTAATAATTTTTTAGGGATCCATCGTGATGTTACATTGCCCTTTCTTGGGTGGGTAGCTGTTTTCTTCCTACGAGGCTTCTTGTCTGAATGAGATTGAGCAGGGGAAGTAGCTGTTAACAAAGCTTTTGGGACCCATTTGTATGTACTCTTTGGCATAGTAAGCGGAGCTTTAGAAACCACCCTGCATGTTTCCACTCTTGGCGTTAAAGCGTTAGAGGGGTGGCAAACAATCAAAGATGGTTTTGCCACTGGACTTTGTGATTTTTCATTATCTAATATTTGAGTGGATGACTTAGGTGCGGGATTTTGAGCAGTCAGACCTAGTGTTGGTTCTTGCGTTGTGACTCGTCTGGTTGCTCAATCGATATTGCACTTAGTGGCCAACATCCATTTGCGCCCTAAGTTTACAATCCCTTCCATGGTACCAGCAGGCATAACCAAAAAGCTTTGAATTACAATCCCCTTGTCATAGGCAACCGGAGTGTGCAGAATTCCTGAGACAGGGGTTTTCTTCTTGTTGATACCTTTAACTTGGATAGCACTCTTGGATAAAGGTGGTTTTCCAAGTTGACACCACA
Source organism: Cibotium barometz (assembly GCF_041138505.1). Classification (NCBI taxonomy): domain Eukaryota; kingdom Viridiplantae; phylum Streptophyta; class Polypodiopsida; order Cyatheales; family Cibotiaceae; genus Cibotium; species Cibotium barometz. The sequence goes on along the minus strand of NC_141102.1, from coordinate 35,271,689 downwards.
CTCCATATGATAGCAAATTGTGTTGAGCTCCTGTATCCAATAATGCATTATACAGCACCTCCCCGTAAGGACTCTGTAACTCAATTGGGTATCTTAGAGGTGGGTCAGATTCTAGTGAATCCTCCTCTGCCCCCTCGAAAAATACTTGTGTAATTGCCAAGTTGGCTTCTCGTTGGCGCCTAGCACGCTGTTGACGTTCTTTGGCTTCAACTCTCGCTTGTATTTTCTTAAGCTCAGCTTGTTCTTTAGCTGCCTTCTTTTGATGGATTGCATATAACTCCTCTTGGCTTAGGGGGTCATAGTATCTTTTGAATTTACTCCCATTAAGGAATCCAATGGTTTCAACTCCGTCGAGAGTCTCCACTCGGATGGTACCTTGCGGGGTAATTTCACATACTCTATACGGTCCCTTACCAGCATATTTGAGCTTCTTCTTTTCGTTTCGCACTTCATACATCAGGACTTTATCCCCAACCTTGATGTCCTTGTCCTTTAGGTGGCGATCAAACAATTTTTTCCTTCTATCCTTCTCCACAAGGGCATTGTACATAGCCAATTGTCTTTCTTCATTTAGCCGCTCAAGGATATACAGTCGCTCTACTAAGGGATTACCATCCCAACCCTCTTGAGTAGCAACACGAAGACTAGGAATGACAAATTCCCACGGCATGACTGCTTCTTGGCCATATACCATTTTGAATGGTGTGCAATTAATAGCTACTTTGTACGCAGTACGATAGGCCCATAAAGCTGTCGTAGGCTTTAGATCCCAATCCGTGCGATGAGCTTCAACTATCTTTGTCAAAATAGAGATTAAGGTCTTGTTGGTACTCTCGACTTGGGCATTCGCTTGCGGATAGTAAGGAGTAGATTTATGATGGGATATCATGAAATTTGTTGTGAGCTCCTTAATCACTTCATTTATAAAATGTGTACCATTGTTGCTCACAAGTTCAAAAGGACCGAAGCGTGTGATTATATTTTTAAAGAGGAACTTGGCTGTTATCCTTGCATCTGCCTTATGTATCGCTTTCGCTTCAGCCCATTTGGTCATATAGTCAGTGGCCACAATAATATAGCGAGATTGTGTGTTGCGGGCCGCTGGACTAATTGGACCTACAAAGTCTAAACCCCACTTTTCAAATGGTTGGTTTACTTTGATCGGATGTAGGGGCATTTGATCTTTCCGCTGGGGTTTCTTGTATCATTAGCATTCATCGCAACCCTTCACAAAGAGTGATACATCTTGGAACTTAGTGGGCCACCAATACCCCGATTGTAAGATCTTTCGTGTAGTTAAGTCTCCTGAGAAGTGACCATCGGCTACACCCATATGTGCCTCTTGCAAAATGTATAGATAATCATCCTCTCGGGCATAACGCCTAAGAACATCATCCTTTCCTCTTTTATAAAGAGTCCCGGCTATCAGGCAATAGGGTTCGCATTCTTTGATCAGCTTTCGAGCTAGATCTTTACGAAGCTCCTTAGGTGGAAAGCCATTAACCAAAAAGTTAACAATCTTCTCACTCCATTCAGGCATTGTCTCCACCATGATGAACAGGGAAGTGTCAGGTAAGTCATCATCAACTCCCGTAGTAGGAGCGTCACCATTAGGTATGCGAGACAAATGATCAGCCATAACATGTTTTTTGCCAGGTCTCACAACAACAGTGAAATCAAACTCAAGAAGAATCAATAGCCATCATGTGATTCTTTCTGTGGAGCATGGATACAACAATGCTTGATGATCCACATAGAAAACAATCTTGGTGGCAAACAAGGAGGTAATAACGAAATTTCCTTACTACATATATCATTGCCAACCCTTCTCGCTCCGTAGTGGTGTAGTTCATCTCAGCATCGTTCTGGCGGCGATGACTGGCAAAGCTAATGGGGTAGTCTAGCTTGTGTTCTCCAGGTTGAGTTAACACACACCCAATAGCAAAGTTTGATACATCAATATGCACATGGAAGAGTAAATCCCAGTTAGGCATTCTCAAGATTGGAGCACTCGCCAAGGCCTTCTTTAATAGCTCATAGGCACGGTCACATTCTTCGGTCCAAATAAACTCGATGAGAAGCTTATACAATGGTCGAGCTATCTCGGTGAAGAATAGAATAAATCTTCGATAATAACCAATGTGGCCCATAAAGCGTTGGACTCCCTTATAGTTTGTGGGTGGTGGCAATTCCAGAATGACCTTGATTTTACTCTCGTCAGTGGAAATCCCATTTTTGGACACTATATGTCCTAAGATAACTCCGTGTTTAACCCAAAATTGGCATTTGAAAGGATTCAATGAGATGCGATATAATCTACACCTTTCAAATATTTTTCGTAAACACATCAAGTGCTCATCCCAAGAGGAATGAACACAAAGATCATCTAAGAAAGCTTCACAAAAGTCCCTTAGATATTCCTTAAAGGCTGTGTTTATCAATCGTTGGAATGTTGCAGGTGCATTGGTCAAGCCAAAGGCCATGACGCGAAAGGCAAACACTCCAAACTCCGTGATAAATGCTGTTTTAGCTTGGTCCTCGACTGCAATTGTGATCTGATTGTAACCCGAGTACCCATCTAAAAAGCTATATTCCTCCTTGCCTGCCACTCTTTCAAGCACATGTACAGAATACGGCAAGGGGTAATGATCCCTTCTGGTGGCTGCATTAACCTTTTTGAGATCAACGCACACTCTGAGTTTCCCATTCTTCTTTGGTACGATGACTATCGGAGAAACCCATTCTGAGTGCTCAATAGGGTATATGAATCCACATTTTACAAGCTTTTCAATTTCCTCTTGTACAATCTTTGCATACTTAGGATTCATTGGGGGGGTAGGGACGTTGTTGCTGGACTGGTTTAGCAGTGCTAATCATTGGAATCGTGTGTTGCACCACCGAAGGTGGAACACCCTTCATATCATGATATGTCCAAGCAAATATGTCCTTGAATTCTTTAAGAAGCTTCTTAAGTGCAGCTTCTTCCGTCTTGGTGAGGTCTTGAGCAATAAAAACAAGTTTAGACTCCTCACCCGGATCTGCTAAGTCTATCTCCTTAACTACCGCAGGGCCATTGTAGACACCGCTACTCCCATTGGTAGGCGTTCGTTGGGCTTTTGTGTAGACCACTTTACGTTCCCCTATGGTGAGAATGATTTGAAATGCTCGGGTGCGAGGTGTAAGTCTACTGGTTCTTGTTGTGCCAGGCTTTTTTCTTTCAATTCCGCCTCCTTTTGTTGCTGAGCTGACTCTTTGTTTGCCGCCTTCTTGCAGTACGACTTAGTTTCGGCTTCCCTTCGATCTCTAATTGGGCGACGTCATGAGGTTGCGGAATACACCACATGACACTTTGGAGGTATTGTCCCTAATTATCCGCTAACTTCCGATGAGCGTCAATAGCTCCTACATAACTAAGCCATTCTGCAGTGGATCTCTCCTTGTTTATTGTGGTTCGCACATTAGCTCGATAGTGTTGGCGCTTATGTCTCGTTTTCTTCTTACCAAGTTTTTGATTTTTATTTCTATCAGATTCGAACTCACTTGGTCGATCTTCACTTGTGTCCCCCTCACTCTCAGATGAACTGTAGGAGGTCACTGTCCTAGGCCTTGAGCACCTTACTTCCACATTTGGGTGAATATTTGATTCATCCCCCCCATCAGGCTCAGAGTCAGTTTCTTCTTGAGATTCATGCTCAGAGTTGCATGGGTCAAAGTCTTCGCTGCTTTCAGTGTCAGTGGAGTTTGCCACTTTCTCGTCATCAGGAGTCAAGTGCATAACACCTATCATGTTTATTGGCACTAACGTTGGCATATCTTGCCCCTCAGGTGTTACCCAACTTGTGCCTCTATTTCCCCATGTGTCTATGGTTGCCGCTAGGTGTACCCAATCCATGTTATCCGACTCAGTCATACCCGATAGGACATCCATATAAGGAGAATCTTTCCCATCATCAGTCTCTTTTTTGCATGTATAGCAATACCTTAATGGGGCGGAGTGAATAGTGGTATCCGATCGATTATCAATGATAACCTTGCTTCCTAAAGGATGTGCATGACCATTCTCAAGATCAACTCGAATGACAGAGTCCTGGAATTGCAGGTAGACATGGTTTTTCGACCAATCATGCACCATTTGTGCTTCCCTCATGAAAGGACGTCGTAAGATCATTTGATATGGCATAGGATGCTTGGAGAAATCCATTACAATGAAGGTATGTCTTACCTTGTATCCCAGAACCTTGATCTTAAGGTCCCTTAACATTCCAATAGGTTTAGCTATGGTTCCGTTTGCCATCTTAACCACTATGTTTGTGACTTCGAGGTGAGGTCTCCCCATAGATTCCCAACAGTTTTTAGTCACAATGCTCACTCCAGCACCACCATCAAGGATTCCTTTTAGAGTTAATCCCTTGGGAGTGATGGGGAGGGTTGCATTAGATTCGTCACCTTCAAAGTACTGTCCCAACTTGTTAACAGGTATTTCAACGACCGAATCTTCACCTAGGTTGTGTTGTAGATCCCAATGTTCCCCTTCATCTTGAAGCGTGTCTAGTCTATCCATATTTGCAAATTGTGGTAGCCCCGCCTTTAGTTCTCCATTGAGAAATGCCCGAAGAGCTAAGAATAGCTCAGGATCTCCGTATAATTTGGATATGATCGTGGTTCTGATTTCAAAGGACATGAAATCCATTAGCTTAGACACATTCAACGGTACTTTTCGAGACATCGCCCCTAGGGACTGGTGAAGATGGAATCACTTCCTCTTCGATGGGGTCAGGCATTCCCTCACTAAACATTCTTTCAAGCAAAAAGGGTGTTTGCCCACTTCCTGATGTCCTATCCTCACTTTCTTCCTGAATGATACTAGGTATAGCTAACGGTTTATGGTTCCTGTGAGGCTGAACTAGCGTAGGAAACACTGTGTCTGGAATTTTGATTTTTCTCGGGTTTGGCTCCAGTTCTCTTTGTGTTTCTTCCACCAAACCCCTTAAGTGTTGCACTTGTTCAATCTCCTCAACTGGGTTCGGGTAAGTTCCAATCTTTTTCTTGAGGGTCTTTGGCCCACGTGGCTTGTCTTGGGGAGTCTCAGTCAGTTTGGGTGGTCGGTCGAGAGGGCATTAACTGACTTGGTTATGGGGCCGAGGAAGTTTCCTTCTGTTTCCTCTGATTTATGTATTCACTTGATTCTCCTTCGTTGAGCTCCCGAGTGAGTTTCTCCCTTAAGGTAGTGGCTTTGGTCCCCATGGTTTCTATTGAATTGGAATCATCTTCAGGATCATTCATATACACGGGGTCGTCTCCTATCCCTATGTTAGTCTTTGAACTAGGCTTGGAGCACATGGCATTAAGCGATCTCTTCCGCTGCGTTTTCTTTTTCTTTGCTCGAGCAATTGATGCAGTATCCCTCTCTTCGAGAATGTAGTTTTGATTTTGAAGCATTGACCGTGTAACTACATTCGCGGGTACGACTGGTATGGTTCCTCGTGCTGCCTGGTTGGTGACCTCAACCAAATTCAATGGCGTAATCTTGGGTGCATTAGGATTATGTGAACATTGAGCAATCAAATGATCTATGCCACAACGATTACATGTAAGTACCGGCATTCCCGATGTGCTCCCTTGATTTGGTTGCATATGAGTAGCGATCTTCTGTAGCCTATTAGGGCACTCCGCTACACGATGCGGTCTACCACACTCGTAGCATTGAAGAGGTGGTCTCCTTGCCAAGGTATTAAGGTTTTGCCCTCTTGTGGCGAGAGCAGCCGCTTGATATACAGGCTTGACTTGCCCGAAATGATCCTCCATGTAGTACTGGGGAATCATTTCAAACGTATCAATCCCATATGGAGCAGTGGGGTCTATCTCCTCTTCATAATCCCCACATGCACTATGTGACTCACAACCCATCTGGTTTATAGGGGTAATCCTTGGATGTGGAGGTTGTGGTCGGTAACGGCATAGACTGGACTACATTCGGGTTCCTTGGAACTATGTGATGTGACGGTTGCTCAACAGGTGATGCAGGCATCAGCACGGGTACTTGAGGTGTGTTTGACTAGGCTAGGGATGCCTGATTTGCTAACATATGCTTAAGTACTAGGCAATCCTTAGATTGACGGCCATACTTACCACATGCATTGCAATTCCCATTGAATTTGACTCTAAATGTGGGACATTCACTCGTGCTATGTGGTCCTAAGCAAACCGAACACCATTGTTGCTCTCTCCTTGGGTACATATGGCTATTCTAGGGAGCTCGATTATCCCTAAAGTATTCTTGGAGAGCCTTAGTAAGGTCGGTCATAGACATTTTGGATATCTTGGGCTCCTTGGCAATAGGTTTTACCGTCATTGGCTCGTGGATACTTGCGAACTAACGGATTTTGTCTCCGAAGACACCTTTTTACTTGCAATCATCAAGTTGTCTTCTAACTGGATTGCATTAGCAGTGACTGCTTCCCACATTGTAAGACCTCTAATGACTAGGCCATTGTATATGTCCTCGTGGCGCAATCCTCGGATGAATCTATCGAGCAGTTGGTTATTATTGAAGCGCTCATCGCGGGAGTGCAGCGAGAATTTAGATGCTTCAATCGACTTATAAAGTCTCTCACTGACTCCCCTTCCTCGCATTCAGCTTTTTGGAGTTGAGATGCTACTCCCCAAAGCACACCCTCACATATGTATTCTTTCAAGAACAATCTCTTAAGAGTGGGGTAGTGAGTGCACTCTTCAACCCTTAAGGTTCGATACCAATCTCCGGCCTTCCCACTCAAGGTTAAGCCTAAGGCTTTACACTTATGCAGCTCATTGTGCTCTTCCAAGGAATCACACACTTGTTCAAAGACTTCAATGTGCTTCCTAACATCCTCGTTACCATTGAAGTTCTGAGTGAGCTTAGCCACTTGTACTGCCTTGCTTCTGGGTTCTCTCTCAGGCATGCCCCGCATGTTTTCCACAATAGATCGTCCGATCGTCTGAGCAAACGCTGCGAGATCACCTAGGTGAGCAGGCATAGCTGGTGGAGGCACTTCTGGGATAGCTTGGCTGATAGGAGTTGGCGTTGGTCTGGGTATGTTGGCAAATGACGTAGGATATGATATGTGATTAGGCCTAGCTCCTCTTGGATAAGGGTTGTGATAAGGCGGTCGTGGAGCATACGCCATTGGCATACTAAGAGGCGTAGGAGCTACATGAGCATGAGTAGCGATAGGTACATATGGTCGATAGGCACTGGCACGCACTGTTGTAGGTACTGTTCCACTAGGTAGCGGTGTCATACTAACTACAGTGGTAACAGGTGCGCCTTCCGTCATGCTCATCATTGGGGTAGGCATTGTGGATTCCCTAATGGAAAGTTGAGCCAAGGTTGGAAAGCTAAAGTTACTGCTCGTGGGCTCAACTTGCATTGAGACTCCAGGCGAAACAACATACGAAAGGTCTATGGGACTCACCGAGGGAGTCTCCAATTGTGATAGGGTTGGTTGTTTGGCCTTTCCTGTATCCAAAAACCTCATAGGGCCAGTGGAAACTAGGTTCACTCCCCTATTTTGCCTCTCAATTTGGATAATTCTATGAATAACCTCACATATCATTTGTTGTTGCTCCTCTAGATTAGTGGCGCTAGATGTAGATCGTATGACTTCTAACCAACCTACATGGTATGTGTAACCCGTGTATAGGTCAGTTAGAGTCTCTGTGTGTAGATCATATTCCCAATTTTCATTGAGAAATATCCCATCTAGACTTGGTGTGCCAAACGGTTCTCTTGAAGTGGACGCAATGTCACTTCTTATGGATTAGCTTCTAGGGACCTCTACTTTAGGAAGCGCGTCGGAAGGTGGTAGCTCAGTAAGGCCTTCATTAAACGAAGTGGGTAGAATATCCACATGGACACTCTTTGGGAGGGTAGGGTCTACAGGAGATGTGAATGGCAAATCCACTACCCCTCCTTCTTCATTTACTTCGCTTGTCGGATGCTCAGAGCGTGTAGCTCTACTAAAGGTCTCGATTAGACGACTGAACATGCTAGATCCGGGTTGTGGGGCCCAAACTGGCATGTTTTGGCTTGTCTCCTCAGGATTCTTGGTAAGGTGCCCTTCCATGGCTTCTGAATCAGAGGACGAGTCACTATTCGCTATTCGCCGTGGATCTTGGGTTACACTTCCTTGGGTTCCAGCAGAAGGCCAAGATGCCAACGTGGAGGGATGGTGTGAGCCTGCGTAAACTGAAATGCTTTCTAGTGGCTCAGACTCTAGCACCTGACCAGAGCGTAGATGCATGTGACGTGGGTACCCTACGTGCGTTGGTAACTACCCTTGAAGCCCACACAAGTGGTTTCTTAGGTATTTCGTACCCCGTTTTTACTTGTTTTTAACCTGTTTTTGACCCCCTTACTTATGGTCGAACCTGGACTAGGGCGTGTGATAGCTCGAAACGAGCGTATCGTTCAAAGGGTCCTAGTGTGCTTTACAGCACCGTATTCGCCTATCCAAAGCTCCTGTAGTCCTCAAAACAGTCTGTTTCCTTGTGGGGAAGGGGCGAAAGCCTATTTGCTTGTGGAGAAAAGGGTGAGGGCTTTATCCCACATGCTCACTTTACTCCTTGGGGGGTGGGCTACATATAGGGCACAACTTCCCATAAGCTCTCACTTGAAAGAAAGCTATGGAGGCTCACTCTCCAAGATATATATATGAAAAGACCGAGATCGTGGCCGGGGTCGGGGTTGCGGTCAATTGGGGGTTTTTCTTTTCAAAAATGTTTTCTCCAAATAAAAAATCTTTCCTTTCCACACGTTTGTTTTTTTTCTTTTTAAAAAAATTTAATTTTTTTTTGAAATTAATTTTTTCTTTTTCTTTTTTTTGGGATAAGTTTTCTAGGGTTTCTTTTTGGGTTCACAGCCTTGGCCGCGGCGCAGTTCGCACACAGCATAGATTCAGAAATCCCCCCTCACACGCAGAAAACCAGATAACAGAATGTACGCCCACATGCGGAGCAAAAAAATAACAAAACAAACAAAAATGCAGAAACAGATTGCAAAACACAGAAACACCTCAACAACAAACACACAAACGCCTTTCCTACAATGTAACTTTCACTTCACGTAGCAGTCCGAGCTGCAAACTGGAGCTTGGTGCACGGTAACTCCCCGGCAGCGGCGCCAAAAATGTGCGCTTTTGTCGCACAGGTCGTAGCTGGGGACTTGCCGAACACCGTATACGAGCCACGAATGGCTACAAGCATACAACCAGGAAAGCAAGCTCAACAGAATGCATAGGTGTGTCACTCACTGCTCTAACCGCCACCGTGAAGGATTCCCGCGTCGCAGCAGTGAAGGAGGAGCCGCCGTCGCCGCTCTACCACCTCTCCGCCGCCGTGCCGCTATATAGTGCTCGATCGCTCTCTCACTCTCTCTCTCTCTCTCACACACACGCAGGAGAAGGAAACCAAGAGGATAAGACAAGAGCACTCTTGTATTCAACACATGAGAATGAGGGTTTTAGGGTCACATTTGACTCTTATAGGTGACTTGGCCGTTCACACATGGGTGCCCATACATGGCCGACCGATCCTAACCCTTATCCTGTTGATATTCAAGGTGCGCCTCTCATCGGCGATCACCCAATCCCTTTATCCTTTGCATATGGTGCCGACAAGCCCGGCCCATGACTCAGAATAGTTAAACTAATTACATGACGTAAAACATAGTACGTCTCAATGTCCGTCATAGGTTAACACTCACTCTAATCTGATTGGCCATGCACACCAAGAATGGAGCTAGTGGGTGGAACTCAGTGATTCCTAATTCCCTGGCTGTTGATTCCAGAAGTATATTCACTCCTAACCCACCATCTACAATGGCTCCTCTAATTTCTTTTCCCCTTAGATGTACTGTTATTTGGGGCATCACATTATCTACTTCTCGAACATCCTCTGTCTCCACCGCCTGACATTCTGCTTCTTCTGCTGATTCAGCCTCACTCTGTGAGTGATTAGAGCCTTCCGTTCATCCCTTGGGATTCAGTAGCTTCTTGATGAGCTGCTTTCTGTAATTAAGCACTAGTGATAGCAACTGATCAAGGGTTATGTCCATTTTCATGGTTTTAAGGTCTTCCCATAGGTCATACTGCTCCTTCATTGTTTAGTTTGCTACCTCGTTGGGCACTTTTCCTTTCTTTCCTCTTTCTTCCTTCAGCTTTTTCTGAGGACTCTGCCTCTTTTGAGTGTTGGTGTGCTGGTTCAATCCCTCTTGGAGAGACTCCCTTCCCTTGTTCCTCCCTGATTTGTTCAGACATTTGTGTCCCACGAGGATCATCTTCTCGCATCGCATTCTTCTGTCTGAATGCTTCATCCAGGGTGCCCTTGGTCTTCATCTAATCTTGACTGGGTTGTGCGGTCTCTTTCTTGCCCTTGGCTTGTGCATCTTGCACTTCTCTGACTACTTGATTTCCTGACCTTCCTTTGTTCCTCCCAATTCAAGGGGATTTTCTTCTGTCCCACCACTTCAGGTGTCAGATGCTCTACTGCATCTGCCTTTTCCTTTCCCGTTTGGCTTCTGGTGACAACAACCACCATCATCGGAGCCGACTCATCATCCAATTGTTTAATTTCCACCATGTTTACGGACAAGTGATGCCGCTTCTATTGAATCTCGAGAGCTTTCTTGAAGCTCATGCTAATGTTTTGAGTACAACGGACATTCAATTTTCCTATGTCCTGACTTCCGGCAGTAGTAGCATTGGAATGCATTCTGTTGTTGTCCACTGCCCCTTCCTCTGTCGAACCCTCGGCCATAGTAGGACCTCTGTGGTGTTAGCACAGCAGCCATTGGATCCGCTCCATCAATTGCATTTACCGCTACTGCTGCCCGACTTCTTCCGTTATATCTGCAATTCTCTATCAGATGCATGAAAGTCTAACAGATGGCACATGTTGGCTGCATCTTGCATTCTTCTTTCAGATGCCCTTCATTTTTGCAGATCGGATAGAACACACCAGGTCTGTAGTCTGCCATGCCGAAGTGTTTGCTCGAGCCCGTAGCCAACTTTTCAGCAACCCTCTTGGCCAGGACATCCACCTCGTCCTTCTTGCCTTTTTGTTTACTTTTCTTACTGCGCTTGGGTTCCTCAGCACCTGACTCAGTATCTGATTCCTTTGTGTCCAACTCACTGCTTGAGTCGCTGTCTGACAAATTGTTCTTTTTGTTCTTTTTGTTCTTGGACTTCTTTTCCAAGCCCATGTTCCTCTTTGCCCTCTTGGCTGCCTCGACTAGTCCATCAAACCCTTTGTAATGCAATGTCTGTTATACAGCCACGGTTGGTTTGATTTTCTTGTGTAAGCCATGCAGAAACCAACCTGCCAAGAACAGCCTCAGATGGCATATCTGCTTGGGTCAGTCTTGCACATAGTGTGTGGAACTTTGCTGCATAATCATCCACTGGCAGGGACTTCTGCCTCAGGCTCCTGAGCTTCTCTTGCAGCTTAGCAGGTGCTTTGACTGTTCGGAACCTCCTGAGGAATGCTTCTTTTAGTTCTTGGAATGTGGTAAAATGGTCATGTGTATACTGAGACAACCATTCTGTTGGAATGTTCTCGAATGTAGCTTGGCAAATCCCTCTTCCTTTCATTAGCTACATTCCCCCGAGGTTGATTCACCTTCCACACTGCTTCAAACTTTGTGACACGCGTGTCAGGGTCCTCAGAATTCTTGCCCTTATATATCAGATACTTGTGGTTGCCTCCCTAATTGGCCATTGGACGCAGAGGTTGCACATTGCCTAGCCCGAGAGGAGCAGGCTGCCTAGGCAACTATTGCTGTAAGTTGTTGATTGGGAGTCGCCTTGCAAGGGTTTGTGCAAGCGCTTCTTCTTGTTCGCCTAAAGCTTGCACCAGAATGCCACACTGAGGGGGTGAATAGAGAGCCTCATGTGTTTCTCTGAGCGCTTCCACATCCCCAGCAGGATCCCCAAAGTGTCGGTGGTCAATCCGACTGGCAAGACAGAATCAATCCGCCGTCAATGCCTAGTGCCCACGGGTTCGTTCTAAGCCTCACACTACTGTTCTACACAGAAGATGCTGCGCACAACACTCTCTTACTCTCTCTCTCTCTCTCTCTCACTTTGACAGCATAAGTGATGCACAAAAGGAGACAATGTACTTCTCTTCTAATTCAGATACAAAAGATACACAGTTGCCTCCCTTGTTGCCTATTCCTTCCTCCTACTTCTACTCTCCTGATTCTATGGTTACAAGATACCTCTCGGCTGTTATGCCCGGCTGTTACAAGACTGTATAGTTACAATGTACTTCTCTTCTAATTCAGATACAAAAGATACACAGTTGCCTCCCTTGTTGCCTATTCCTTCCTCCTACTTCTACTCTCCTGATTCTATGGTTACAAGATACCTCTCGGCTGTTATGCCCGGCTGTTACAAGACTGTATAGTTACAACAACTCATATGATTACATGGTAGGGTGAGCATTTCCCCAGATGTGTTCTGTGCCTTTATGGCCATTGAGGATCATCCGGTGGCCATTGACGTATGTCCCACCAATCAGACGGACGGCCAACACCATTAGCCACC
>NC_141102.1:35199105-35254105 GCF_041138505.1 Cibotium barometz | reverse complement strand
ACTACATCATTTTTCCGTTATCTGGAAGCATACCCACGTGGCATGATCCTGTTAGAGAGAGCTGGGAAAAATGCAGCTGAAAAAAAGTTGTTTTATTAAAATTTCTTTGCAAAAATAGTGAAGGCATTGGCACAATTCCTCAACAGTTTCAAAAATAGTAAGCAGTTTGGTCACCTGCAAGGCAGGCTCTGGTTAGAGCGGATGATTTTCCAGATGCAGTTGCTGATTGTGACGGTGATGCAGCTGTGATGGGTTGTTGACAGGGATCTGACGTGGCTGAAATGACCCTTGGTTGTTGACAGAGAACAGAGAAGGTGCCCGAAAAGAAGGGAATTTGAGCTGGGAAAAAATTGCGCACGGTGATGAAAAGCACAGCCTTATTGAACAATAAACTTCCGCCTCATCTGCTCTGGTTCAATCTCAACAAGGGCTTCACTTAGAGCCTCTACCTCTGATTTCAGGTTAATATCAACTCGAGCCTCGATCCACCTCTGATTCCAGCCTCTACCTCTTGTTCAATCTTCCTCTAGTTTCATTTCAACCAGAGGCTCTCCAGGAACTGTTTAAAGATTTTAACTCCAGGAAAGTTGCACTTGTGTGGAGATCGCAATGTGGAACGGGGACTACAGAGTAGCTTTGAAAGCAGCTTGCAGCAGCAACAATAGCCTGATCACCTGAAGCTTGGTGACCAAGCAATTATTGCTTGGTCACCTGAAGGCTTTTGCAGAACCGTGCGGAACGGGGACGGCAGAGTAGCTTTGAAAGCAGCTTGTAGCAGCAACAATAGCTTGGTCACCCGAATCTTGGTGACCAAGCTATTGTTGCTTGGACACCTGAAGGCTTTTGCAGAAAGCTTGAAGAAACTGTGGAGAAGCCCTAGTGGAGGTCTGAGTGCTTGTCTGCTACAGCCATTATTATTCATACTTAGCACTTGTTACATAGGCAGCTATGAGGCAACAAAAAGAATGGTGAGCTCTCATTCAGCCACGTGTCATTGCAATTTTTTATTTCTATACATTTTTAGCGTGAAACATTTCAGTTCTCTCTTCCTCCTGCTATCGGTGTTTCGCGAGGCTTTTGAGGGGCGGAGGGGGTCATGCCCACAACTTGCACCATGGAGATGCTGCATGCGGCCTCACTCATCCATGATGACCTTCTGTGTATGGACGACGACGATTTGCACTACGGCTACCCCTCCAATCACAAATTCTTCGGCTAAGACATGGAAACTCTCGCCACCAGTGATGCCCTTTATGCCCTTGCTGTACAGCATGTTGCTGCACAAACGCATGGCATAGCCACAGATCAGGTACTGCATGTGATCACAGAGCTGAGGAGAGGTTGTTGGATCTGAGGGCATCGCAGCAGGCCGGTTTCTGGATCTGACACAGGTATCAGGTCAAAGCCCTGACGCTAATCTCACAGGACAAAAGAAAATTTGAAACCTAATTCTAATTTCTCACAGGTATAAGAAAACCCTGGCCCTAACTCTAGCCTAGATGTGGAAGGTCTCCAAGCCACCCATCTGCGCAAGATGGCTGTGCTCGCAGAGGGCTCCACCATGTGGTGTGCCATCATAGGGGGTGCCACTGAGGAAGACATTGAGAATCTCAAACAATATGGCCGTGCTTTGGGGCTTTTGTTCCATGTTGTCAATGATCTAATGAAATGCAAGAGCTAACCCTCTTCTGTTATGGATACTCCAACAGATCAAGCAGCTTATCCACAATATCATGAAATGCAACAGAGCCAAGGTTGCCTTGGTGAATTTCGCTTGCTAAATATGCAAGGATTAAGGCCAATAATAATATCCCATTGTGAACCACAGAGATTGTTGCCCTATGAAGGTGACATTTCTTTCTGGAGGATTAGCTCACGACCTACACAACAGTTGTAATGGATTACAATGTTTTGCCCTAGGCTCCATGGCGGAAGCAATGGGAGATGAAGTAGTTGGATGGGAAAAGCCTGACTTGAAACACAATATCTTGAATAGCACCTGTGTTTCAATGCCAATTTCCATTTGTCATCATCTTTACTTGCTCTATCATTAGCCATAGCTCATGAGCTAAATGTTGACAACAAAGACTATTTTATCTACATTCTTCCAAACTTTTGTCAAGTGAGCTTGCTTTACACACTTAGTAATATCCAACGCATGTTTGGGAATTTTGGACACCCAAAGTCCCCAATATTGGCATATCAACCACAATCTCTTGAAAACACTTAAAAGCTGTTTCAATACAACATAAGTAATTGCAAACAATATTGCTCAAAAGATCTATAAGCATTTATCAAAATATGCATTAAATAATGCATGGTAATTGTGGTGAAGCTGTCTCATCGTAGTAGCAACATTGTTATGCATTTGCCCACTTGGCAACCTTTAGGAGCTGGTAGCCTTAAGAAAAGGCAGAATTTGCAAGGCCCTATTGAGGTGAGATGATCAGATGTACCTTGTAGGTGAGCATTGTTTCTCGGGGGTTGGTTAAGAGTCATTTAGGGTCTATAGGATTCCTAACTACCAGGCCTATACATGATTGGTGTAGATGGCTACTTCCTAACAAAGTGGAATTTTTTTAGGGTACTAGGGTTTTGCTTTGTTTGCAATTGTCATCATGCTTGTACCAAGTGGGTTGATGAGCACATGCTTGGCTCTCGTGGTTCTTATTGAAGATCCATTGAGGGCTTTGGAGCTAATCCTTGTGCCTTTCCATTTAGGTGTTAGTTTCCATCAAAGGTATCTTATGACTTATTTCTTGCTATGAAAGAGCATGAGGGTATGCAAAGAAAACCTATCATGTTCTTGTTATCACTCTCTTTGTTTTAAAACACAAAAACTTATATTGAATGTTAATATTGGCTACTATATATGAGCACAAAACATTGAACATGCTTACTAATCACTAAAGGTAGTAGTTGAAAAAGGTGGACATATCTTATAACATAGTTCTTGAAGAATACCAATAATTAATAGATGGTACATTGGATGTTAATATTGGCTAGTACATATGATACAAAGCATTGAACATGCTTACTAATCACTAAAGGTAGTTATAAAAGGTTGCATTAAAATAATGCATGGGAATCATAGTCAAGCTATTATACCATAGCAGCAACACTTGTATGCATTTTACCCACGTTGCAATCTTATGAGCTAGTAGCCTTTAGAATAAGATGAATTTGCATGGCCCTATAAGGTGAGATGATCAAATGCCAACCTTGTATGTGAGCATTGTTTCTTAGGGTTGGTTAAGAGTCATTCAAGGTCTGTAGGAGTCCTAACTACTAGGCCTATGAATGATTGGTGTAGATGGGCTAGTTCCTAACCAAATGGTATTTTTTTAAGGGTACCAGGATTTTTGAGAGCTTATTACATGTGATGTTTGCTATCAAGCTTGTAGATAATTAGCTACCAAGTGGGTTGAGTGTTGAGATATTGAGCTCAACTAGTGCTGTGAACATTCATGACTCGCATGGGTGATAGCATTTGCACTTATGCCATTGGCACGGTTCGTGAGATGATAGTTGATATGTCGTGAGTAGATAACAGGCTCTGTGCTAGAGCCAGTTTGGAGTACAAGAATTATGGCATAGTTATAGCGCCAGCTCATGTAGTCAAGTTCTATGGACCGACCATTGTATGTTATAGTAGGAGAGTGCTTTCCCTTATAATATGTACTATTATCTCTTTATGTTAATGGTTGTAGAGAAGAGAAGAATACATTAAAAAATTAAGCCATCCATCTCTCTTGTGTCTTGCTCTCTCTCTTGTGTGTGTGTGTTTTGCTTGCAAGGAATGTTGGTGGTCAATCCGACGAACAAGACAATTACGACTGGTTAGAAGCAAATCTATTAATGCCTAAGCCCAATGGGTTTAGAACTCACAAATCATCAGCCTAATCAGAGAATGCACACAGAACCATAGAAGCTCACTTTCTCACTCACTCACTCAGACAGGACACAATGAATAAAGCTCAAGCGCTATGTATTACTGTTAAGCTTTTAGAATGCTATTCTACTTCAGACTAACTATGTGTTTACTGTTTTCTCGATCCCTCTATATATCTATCTCCTAACTGCTAACTGCTTCCTTCGTTGCTATCTTGGAAGGACCTTCTTCTTGTCCCATCCAGTCATCGCCCTTACTATTACAAGAATCATTATGTTATCAAACTGTTATAATAAAGTACATATGATTACAGTAGACGCACATGTGCGTCGTTGTCTGTGCACGGTTGTCAATGTACTGGCTTTTAATTTATCGACCTATGTTCTCCATCCAGTTCCTTAGGTCCCACCAATCAGCTCTTGTCGAACGCTCAACACCTGGCACACTCGGTGACTTTGTACCATCAGCTGCCTTAGAGGTTGATCAGAGGTTTAATGGATAGGTGGGGGTGGTTGATGGTGGTGTGATTGGGACGACTCTTTATTACGCTAGTACTTGTCTGCTTCCTGTGGATCACATCCTAAGCCTCCCTTATTATCGTGGGATTGAATCATATCAAAAATGTTGTCTGCATTAGTATGCACTGCTTGGTAGTTTAAAGAATGAAAGAATAGTTTAGCAGATATTTGTATCTGTGGGTTGGAGTCCAGCTGCTCTACAGAGCCTCTCTGTCTTCATCAATAGATACCTGGTTCTTCTTCATCTTTCCTTTTGTAGTAGCTACGCAACATCATTTGGGATCTTGTGATGAAGATCTTGGAGTATGGGATGTGGACATGTCCTCTAGTTTGTATTTGCGGAGAAATTCGTCAAGCTTGTATGGGTTTACAGGAAGTTCCCATTCTTCTTCTTCATATTGCTGTTTGAATTTGGCGAGCGAGTAGGCATCATACTCTAGATTTTGTGCTTTGGCCTTTAGTTGTTATGTTGCCTGTGTTGCCTGCTGCTGTCGCACTATTGTGTCTCATGAAGATTTATTAGCTATTGCTGAGACAGAGAATGTTTACTTGATTGTTTATGGCATTAGCTGGCGGAGTTGCCAATCTCAACTGCTATAGTAGCTCGTCGTGCAGCTTTCTTTGTTTGCTTTACTCTTGTATGAGTTGCGTTCAGGTCCAGTTCTGCTTGGTTTGCTTTGGCCAGCTTCGTTTCCCTTCTTTGTGTAGATCTATTGTTGGAATTAAGGTTGCAGGAAAGCACACAAAGCTTGGAGAGAAGAAAAAGCAAGAATGCACACAACACACAGTGTATTAGATTGTGTCAATGTACAAAAGATCAGTTAGCCCTAGAATGATGGGTGTATTTACAAGTCGGGGGAAAAATCTCCTAAGGAGGGAAAAAGTGCCCCGGCGGTCCTAAGTGTGTTCACACACATCACTACCTATATATATGGCAACAAATCTCCCCTGGGAGTGATGGTGTGAACGAGAGCTGGCACTCATGTATAGGGAAGTGCCATGCTCAAAGTACAGTCCACAAAGGGGAGCAAGCCCAAAGCTTTGCGGGAAGCTTCAAACTTCTCACGAGGAAGCGCCTTTGTGAAAAGATCGACGAGGTTGTCCTGAGTTGGCACATATGCTAAGCTGATCTCTCCTGCTGAGAGTCTCTCCCTGACATAGTGATAATGCACCTCAATGTGCTTTGTGCGAGCATGAAAAATTGGGTTTCTCGCAACTGCCAATGCGCTCTGACTGTCAGTGTAGATAGAGGTGGCAGACTCCTGTTCAACACCCAAGTCAGCCATAAGCCGTCTGAGCCACACACACTCAACCGTAGCTGTGAAAGCTGTCCTCCTGTACTCAGCTTCACAACTAGAAGTGGCCATAGTAGGTTGCTTCTTGCTCAACCAAGATATGCATGAGCTACCGAGCATGAAACAAAAACCACTTGTGGACACTCTTGTGTCATAGCAACCAGCCCAATCTGAGTCCAAAAAAAGCATGTAAATCTGGCAGCAACGATCCCCCCTCTTGGGATAAAACAACCCAAGATGTATGGTGCCACTCAAGTAGCAAAAGATGCGTTTAACTGCCTTCCAATGCTGTTGAGACCCTATGCATAAACCTGCTCACCTGTGAGACTGCAAACTGAATGTCCGGCCTCATAATGCATACATAAATGAGGCAACCAACAGCTGTCTCTGATGATAGAGTGTGACATCAAAGTGATCTCCAGCATCATGAAGACTCAACTTCAAACGTGTCTCCATTGGAGTAGCAATAGGCTTGCAGTCTTCAAGGCCAAATCACAATGTCTCAATATACTTTGTCTGACACAAAGCAATACCTCCATCACACTGCTTAAATTGTATCCCCAAATAATGATGCAAATGCCCCAAATCTGACATCTCAAAAGAGGCATTCAAATCAGCCTTAAAATCAGCAATATGACTTTCATTTGGTCCTGTGAGCAGCATGTCATCGACATAGAGAGCAATGATTAGATGTACATCATCCACACGTTTAATGTACAAAGTGCTTTCTATTGGACTATTCTAAAAACCATGTGCAGTCAAATATGCATGTATCTTTTCATACCAAGCTCGTGGAGCTTGCTTTACACCATATAAAGCCTTTTTCAACCTGCATACTTTGTTTTCCTGCCCTCTTTGAACAAAACCACGAGGCTGCGATACATACACCTCCTCATGCAAATCTCCATTCAAGAACGCAGTCTTTATGTCCAACTGATGTACATTCTAACCATTATGAGCTGCCAATACACAAATGCTACGAATGGTAGTCATACGACAAGTGGGAGCAAAGGTCTCATTAAAATCAATGCCCTTTTCTTGAGCATAACCCTTTGCAACAAGTCTAGCCTTATAGCGATCAACACTGCCATCTGGCTTTCCTCCTTACAACTTAAAAATCCACTTACATCCAATGACCTTTTTACCAACAGGCAGATCACACAAAGACCATGTACCATTCTGCATTATAGCATCATATTCACTTTGCATTGCAGCCAACCAATTTTTTGATTTTTGTGCCTCATCAAATGAAAGAGGTTCTTCCTCTTCACACATACTAGACACAGCCAAAGCATAACATTTTGATGCATAAGAGGCATGCTGAAAACCTGAACGAGTACGACTAGAAATAGGTGCATCAATTTTACTATCATGCAAGGTTTGCACTAGCCATTTAGGCATACCTCTAGCTTGCTCATTTTCAGCCCTATCCTCATAAATTACATCCTGTAAATCTGCAATCAGAAATAGGCTGATCTATGATGTCATTTGAAATCTGCATAGGCTGAATATTTACCTCATTAGGACTTACATTTGAATTCCCACCTGTAAATAGAGAGGCAACAACGTATCAAATACATCCCGTGATCTCACACCTGTCTCTTTGGTACATGATACACAGCATCTTCCACAAAAACAACATCTTGACTAATCAAGATACGCTTTGACTGGCAGATGATACAATCTGTAACCCTTGCTCTCAGCACTCTAACCAACAAAAATGCATTTGACAGCCTTATCATCCAATTTTCTACGTTGTTGCACAGGCACTAAAGCATAGGCCAAGCAACCAAAGACACACAAGTGACCAATAGAAGGCTTCCTGCTATGCCAAGCTTTATATGGAGTAACAAACTGCAAGGCCTTAGTGGGACACCTGTTGAGTACATGTGCAGCACACATCTTGACCATACATCGTGCCATCTCCATAAGTGACCTGTTTTTCCTCTCAGCAACACCATTTTGCTGAGGGGTATACGGCACTGTACATTGGTGTTTTATCCCACGACTAGACGAGAAATGCATCAAACTCTTTAGACATGTACTCCTCCCCTCGATCAGAACGGAGGGTACCCACAATACAATTGGATACATTTTCAACCATAAGCAAAAATTGTTTGAAGCACAAAAACACTTCAGACTTTGCCTTCAGTGGGATATACCCATGCATGCCTTGAGTAATCATTAATGAAAGTCACGAAGTACAAGTGTTTACCAAATGACGGAGTTTGCATATGCCCACATACATCACTATGTACAAGTTGCAATTTGCAATTTGCAATTTGCGAAGAGTGGCCCGCACAAAACCATCCTTTGGAAACGCAGAATGCTGCATTTTACCCAAAATACAGCCTTCACAAACGTGTTTTAATGGTGCCTCAAGAGGGGGCAATAAAGCAACCATATCAAATTTCTGCAAACACAGCAAACTAGCAAAGTTCATATGACCAAAACGAGCATGCGATAGTTTTGCATCTGAAACTGCCTTTTCATTAGAAACTGCATTTGCTGAATCTTCCACACACTTGTCATAATAATTGAGCCTATACAGCCCACGAAACAAGGTGCCAGATACAATAATCATATCACCAGAAGTCAAATCATGAACAGTACATCTGTCATCCACAAATTTGACTACAAGTCCAAGTCTAGCAAGCGCAGAGACAAACAATAGATTCTTCTTTATCCCTGGCACATACAAAGCATATAAAAGTGTGAAAGCGCTGCCATTTGCAGCAATAAGCATAATTTTACCAACGCCCTTCACTGGGTAAGAAGCATTATTGGCACATGTGACAGTATTCCCATTAGAGACAGCCTCAAGACAAGTGAACATATCACGATGCGAGGTAATGTGCTTTGTAGCACCACTGTCAAAGTACCATACATAAGAGTCAACAAAAACTGCCAAACATGCATCATGTACAGATGGGTCATACTGGCAATACACGCTAAACGCCCATTCTGTTGTTGGAATTAGGGTTGCAGGAATGCACACACAACTTCAAGAAGATGAGAAAGTTTGAGCACAACACAGTAGTGTATTATGAGTGCCAAAAATGAAAGATAACAAGCCCTAGAAGATAATGGGCGTATATACAATGCACGGGGGAAAAAACCTCCTAGTGAGGGAAAAAGTGCCCCGGCGGTCCTAAGTGTGTTCACACACATCACTACTATAATATGGTAACAAATCCCCCCTGGAGTGATGCGGTGAACAAGAGCTAGCACTCATGTATAGGGAAGTGTCTAGCTATGTGGACGAATCCACAAAAGGGAGTAAGCCCAAAGCTTTGCGAAAAGCTTCGAACTTCTCACGAGGCAGAGCCTTTGTGAAAAGGTCTGCAAGGTTATCCTGTGTTGGCACATAAGCCAAACTGATCTCTCCTTCAGAGAGTCTCTCCCTGACATAATGGTAGTGCACCTCAATGTGCTTCGTACGAGCATGGAACACTGGGTTCCGCGCAACTGCCAATGCGCTCTGACTGTCAGTGAAGATGGTGGTGGCAGATGGCTGCCCAACACCCAAATCAGCCATAAGGCGTCTGAGCCACACACACTCAACCGTAGCTGTGAAAGCTGCCCTGTACTCAGCTTCACAACTAGAAGTGGCCACAGTAGGCTGCTTCTTGCTCAACCATGATATGCATGAGCTTCCAAGCATGAAGCAAAAACCACTCGTGGACACGCGTGTGTCATAACAACCAGCCCAGTCAGAATCTGAAAAAGCATGTAAATCTGGCGGCAATGATCCCCCCTTGGGATAAAACAACCCAAGATGCCGAGTACCACTCAAATAGCGAAAGATACGCTTCACTGCCTGCCAATGCTTAATGCCTGGGCTATGCATAAATCTGCTCACCTGTGAGACTGCAAACTGAATGTCTGGCCTCGTAATACATACATAAATGAGGCAACCAACAGCTGTCTGATAGAGTGTGACATCAAAGTGATCTCCAGCATCATGAAGACTCAACTTCAAACCTGTCTCTATTGGAGTAGCAATAGGCTTGCAGTCTTCAAGGCCAAATCTCCGCAACAATGTTTCAATATACTTTGTCTGACACAAAGCAATACCTCCATCACACTGCTTAAATTGTATCCCCAAATAATGATGCAAATGCCCCAAATCTGACATCTCAAAAGAGGCATTCAAATCAGCCTTAAAATCAGCAATATGACTCTCATTTGGTCCTGTGAGCAGCATGTCATCGACATAGAGAGCAATGATTAGATGTACACCATCCACACGTTTAACATACAAAGTGCTTTCTGTTGGACTATTCTGAAACCCATGTGCAGTCAAATATGCATGTATTTTTTCATACCAAGCTCGTGGAGCTTGCTTTAAACCATATAAAGCCTTTTTTAACCTGCACACTTTGTTTTCCTGCCCTCTTTGAACAAAACCACGAGGCTGCGATACATACACCTCCTCATGCAAATCTCCATTTAAGAACGCAGTCTTTATGTCCAGCTGATGTACATTCCAACCATTATGAGCTGCTAATGCACAGATGCTACGAACAGTGGTCATACGACATGTGGGAGCAAAAGTCTCATCAAAATCAATGCCCTTCTCTTGAGCATAACCTTTTGCAACAAGCCTAGCCTTATGGCGATCCACTGTGCCATCAGGCTTACGCTTCAATTTGTATACCCACTTAGTGCCAATGGCCTTCTTGCCAGGGGGCAAGTCACATAAAGACCATGTACCATTCTTCATAATAGCATCGTATTCTGCTTGCATAGCAGCCATCCAATTTTCTGAACTTTGTGCCTCATCAAATGAAACAAGCTCACTTTCATCGCACATACTAGAAACAGCCAATGCATAACAATCTGACGCATAAGAGGCACCATGAGAGCCAGAACGAGTGCGACTAGACAAAGGGGCATCCAACTTGCTGTCACGCAAAGTCTGCACCAGCCATCTAGGCATATTCCTAGAGCCCTCAATCTCTTGTCTCTCATCCTCAAGTGCATCATGCACATCTGCATCAGATATAGGCTGATCTGTGCCATCATTTAAAACCTGCATAGGCTGAAAAATTGCCTCATGAGGTATTGCACTTGACTATGCACCACTGAAAAGAGGCAACAATGTATCATAGACATCACGTGAGCTGATATCTGTCTCCTTAGTACATGAAACCAAGGGCTGAACTGCATCTTCCACAAATACAACATCACGGCTAACCAAAATGCGCTTTGTCTGTGGATGATACAAACGATAGCCTTTGCTCTCAGCACTATATCCAACAAAAATACATTTGACAGCTTTGTCATCCAATTTTCTGCGATGTTGCACAGGCACTAATGCATATGCCAGGCAACCAAAAACACGTAAATGGCCAACAGATGGCTTGCGGCTATGCCAAGCCTCATATGGAGTGACAACCTGTAATGCTTTGGTGGGACACCTGTTTAGTACATAAGTGGCACACATGACAGCCTCAAGCCAAAAACCATGTGGTAGACTTTGACTCTTAACCATACATCTTGCCATTTCCATGAGAGACCTGTTTTTTCTCTCAGCCACACCATTTTGCTGTGGTGTATACGGCACTGTACATTGGTGTTTTATCCCACGCTCAGCCAGAAATGCATTAAATTCTGAAGACATATACTCCCCCCCTCGATCTGAACGGAGGGTGCCCATCTTACTTTCTGACACATTTTCAGCCATAACCAAAAATTGTTTGAAGCACAAAAACACTTCGGACTTTGCCTTCAAAGGATATACCCATGCATGCCTGGTAAAATCATCAATGAAAGTCACGAAGTAAAGGTAGTTTCCAAATGATAGAGTTTGCATGGGACCACAAACATCACTGTGAACAAGCTGCAATCTGCGTTCAGCTCTCACTGATCCATCTTTGGGAAAGGAAGCACGCTGCATTTTACCCAATATGCAGCCCTCACAAACATGCTTGACAGGTGCCTCAAGCTTAGGCAAAGAAGACACCATTTCAGATTTCTGCAGGCACAGCAAACTTGCAAAATTCAGATGACCAAAACGTGCATGCCACAGTTTTGCATCTGAAATAGCCTGCGTATCCATAATAGCACATGCTGAATCCTCTACACATTTGCCATCCATATTGAGCTTATACAGCCCTCGACATAGTGAACCAGATGCTACAATGATATCACCACAAGAGAGATCATGAACAGTACATCTGTCATCCACAAATTTTACAACCAAACCTGTTTTGGCAAATGCGGAGACTGACAGCAGATTCTTTTTGATCCCTGGCACATACAATGCATCAAAAAGTGTAAAGGTGTTGCAATTTGCAACATTCAGCACAATCTGTCCAACTCCTTCAACGGGATAAGAGGAGTTATTGGCACAAGTGACAGTATTCCCTGTGGGAGCAGACTCAAGGAAAGTGAATAAACTGCGCTGCGAGGTGATATGCTTAGTGGCACCACTGTCAAAGTACCATACATCTGAATCTACTGCAGACATACATGTGTCATGCAAAGATGGGTCATAACTGCACTGCGCATTGAATGCCCATTCTGTATCTTGCACAACATTAGCAGATTCATTGTTAGAAGGAGAGGCATCTGCAACAGCCATACCAGCCTCTTTCTTCTTAGCCTCTTTCGCAGC
Organism: Cibotium barometz; assembly: GCF_041138505.1. Lineage (NCBI taxonomy): Eukaryota > Viridiplantae > Streptophyta > Polypodiopsida > Cyatheales > Cibotiaceae > Cibotium > Cibotium barometz. The sequence continues at coordinate 35,241,778 of NC_141102.1, read as the reverse complement.
CAGCTTAGGACACGCTTTAATGACATGATTATTTCCCTTACAGTACTTGCAAAATGTCTTCTGTTTGTCACCCTTCTTCTCATCTTTGTCTTCCTTCTTTGGTTGCGCAGCATTTGCAGATTTCTGCTTACTAGAAGAAAAGCCAGCTTTACCTTTCCCGCTTCTCTGACTAGCAACGAAAGCTTGATCTGCGACACGCATAATATTCCTGTTTTGCCTTGACTAGTCTTCTTGCAGCAAAACAGAAACTAACTCCTCAAATGATAAGGCATTGGGATTGCCTTTCATCATCGAGCGAAGAGTGGAAGCAAAACCCTGATAAGAATCTGGTAGACCATTCAAAACAGTCTGCACAAGTGAACTGTCTGACAGGATTTCATCTGCAGAAATGAGCTGCTCTTTGAAATCCTTGATCTTTGTCAAAAAGCTATCCATAGAATCACCTTCGTTCATATGCTCACTCTCCAACTGTTTTCGGAGATAAGTAACACGAGCCTCATTTCTTGCCTGATACAATGTGGCAAGTACATCCCAAGCATCCTTAGAAGTCCTGCAGGAGCGAATATGTGGGATAATGGTACGTTTGACAGACAGCGCAATCAAGGCATGAGCCTGCGCATCTCTACCATCCCAACGAATCTGCTCTGCTGAAAGTGGTGGTTCTCGAACAGCTGCTACAGCACTTGTGCCTGCACCATCATCAACAGTACCTGTTTCTGATGTGTTTGCAGCATTCCCAGCCACAATAGGACGTGCATCAATACCCTGCACAATGTTCCATAACCCCTTTGCTACCAATACATGTCGCATCATATATGCCCACAATGGATAGTTGGTGCCATCCAACTTATCCTCAGCAGCCAACATGCGGAATACATCATTGTTGTCAGCCATGGCTAATGACTGTACTACTAGATGTAAATGCTGTCTGTAAGAGGTAAACCTGTATAAAATCGACCTGTGCTTTGTAGCACAGCCCAAAACAGACGAATGGGCACCTGTCCTGTAGATTTTAATCTTGACAGAAAATCTGCACAGTAGGACGATTTTGCCTGCGCAGTACTTGGAATGCAAAAACGGAGGGCGAAATGACTTCAGATCAAAATTCTGAAACGAACGAGCCCTACGGGTTCTCCCACGGCATATACTAACCTGCAGACGCTCGTGAAACCTCGTCGCAATCGAAGGAGATGAAGCGGCAGGTGCCGGTGATGCTGCCCGGGAGGAGGAAGCCTGCTCTGATACCAATTGTTGGAATTAGGGTTGCAGGAATGCACACACAACTTCAAGAAGATGAGAAAGTTTGAGCACAACACAGTAGTGTATTATGAGTGCCAAAAATGAAAGATAACAAGCCCTAGAAGATAATGGGCGTATATACAATGCACGGGGGAAAAAACCTCCTAGTGAGGGAAAAAGTGCCCCGGCGGTCCTAAGTGTGTTCACACACATCACTACTATAATATGGTAACATCTGTATCCTGCACAACATTTGCAGAATCTGCATTTGTAGAAGCATCCGCTATTGTGGCTGCATTTGACTCTTTCTTCTTTGCCTCTTTAGCCTTTAGCTTAGGACAATTCTTAATGACATGATCAATTGCCTTACAATAGTTGCACTTGATTTTTTTCTTACCTTTATCAAGAGCCTTCTCAGACCTATTGTTGCTACCTGTGAAAGGAGAAGAAGTTGCAGACCTACTAATAGGAGAAGAAACAGTGGAAGGGGCTGCCTTACCACTTCTTCTCTGCTGGGTAGCAACAAATGCCTGATCAACTGCACGCTGCCTAGTCCTATTTTGCCTGGACTGCACTTCTTGGTGCAAGAGCTTGTTGACTAAAGTATCATACTTGATAACATCAGGTCTATCCTCAGTAACAAGTCTCCACGTGACACCATCATGTGTCGAAGGAGTGCTCCTCCCCTCATAGTAAATGCGCGTTTCATTGGGTTCAGCTTTAGCTTCGTTTGCCTACATCTTTCCAAGCATTCCATAGTCCAAAGGTCATGATGTTTGACGCGATTATGTGATGAATGCAGTCTTCTCCATGTCTTCAAGTGCCATTCTGACTTGGTTGTATCCACTGAATCCATCAGGAAAGAATATATTTTGTGGTGGCCTACCACAGCATCGAGTCTATGAAAGGTAGTGGAAATCGGTCCAATATGGTAGCTGCATTCAGCTTCCTATGATCCACATAGACTTTGAGCTTGCCATTCTTTTTGGGCAGCACGATCACAATGGGGCTTAGCCAAGTTGCTTTTTTTTATTGGTTGGATGAATCCTAGTGCTAACAGTTTGTCGATTTCCTCCTTAACTTGCTTCCTGTACCTTTGTTTTTCTTGATCGAAACTGCATCTTCCTTCAGGTTTATTTTGTGTTGGTAGAAGCTCAGGTCAATGCCGGGGCATATCTATGTAGCTCCAGGCAACATCTTTATATTGAGTCAGCAATTCTTGGAGTTTGTTTTGCATTTCCTCCTCCAATTTTGTGCTGATTTTTACTATCTACAATGCTCCTCTTTCCCCAAATTAAGCTGCATGAGCTCCTCTTCTTGTACTCAGATGGATTGCTACTGCTTCATGTCTTTGCAGTGTATTGCCTCCATCCATTCTTTTAGCCCCTTAGTTGATAAGTCTTCTTCTGAATTCCCTAAGGCTTCACCTTCTTTTATGTTAACCCATTCCTAGGGTTAACAAGAGCTAACACCATTATCTTACATCAAGGAGTCAAGGTAGATACACCAAAGGATCATACATTCAAGATATGAAGCAATGGTGTCCAAATCTATAACTTGGATGGGTGCCCGTAATGGTCCGATGGAATACCTTAGGCAATTCCCACTTCAAGAGCATGTGGTAGCATGTAGGATGAAGTCCCAAGTGATGTACTTCATGAATATATTATGAGAGTAGTCATTGTAATAGCATTAGACCTCCTATGTGCCTAAAGTGCCCGCTCGACCATAGTTTAAATGAGTGTGAACACTTATGGCCATGTATATAAGTGAATTTCTCTCATAATACAACATACTCTACCATTGTGCAATAGAGTCTTACTCTCTCTCTCTCTCTCTCTCTCTCTCTCTCTCTCTCTCTCTCTCTCTCTCTAGTACATGCTAATGAGTGTGTGTGAGTGCTGTGAGGTGAGAGAAAGGACGAGTACACATAGTGCAACACGACGGTGTGACAATGCTCCTCGCGAGAGGCGCAGTGGAATTGCTCCTCAAGGAGTTGTAGAGCTTAGAGACCTTAAGGGTTACAAGCTCAGCCGCGTTAGAAAGATCCTCACGACAATTGTGGTTCACCACGGTAATCTCTTGTGTTGGATGTGTTTCAAGAGGGGTTAGGGTGAGCCTTAACATTTTTGGCACCGCTATCGTGGAGCCATCCCTTGATTTTTTCCATCGTTTTTCTCTAATCTATGCATTACCCATTTCCCATTGTCTTGATTAATGGTTTTCCATGAAAAATATGTGGATTTGATGGATATTTGTGTGTGGTTTTGAGTAAAATAGCTCTCTTTTTTGTTTTGTAAAGAATACTTTTTTGCTTAATTTTTAGCTTAATTTGTTGTTTTTGTTGTTGATAATGTTGTTTTTAATGTTCCTAGGGCTTGCACATAGAGTGTATTAGGTTTAGTTTGTATCCATTGCATTAAACAATGCAATAGAATGCAATTTTTAGTAAATGTTAACATAGAACTAGAATCATTAATTTTAGCTTAAATTATGTGTTTTTTGTTGGAATTGTATGCATTAGAGTGTTAGCAAGCATTAGGAGTAGCTTAATAATTGGATTTTTTTTCAAAAACATCAAAAAACTCTTGAAAATGACTAATTTCTCTTAATTGAGTGGTTTTTATCATTAAGAGTGATTAATCCACTTCAAGAGACAAAAAATTTAGAAAATATGTTATTTGGGGTCTAAAATTGATTATGTAAGTAGTCTAAATTAATGTTTTTAAGTGTTTTGAGAGCATCTACATGCTTCAAAACACCTAATTGCATTAATTTCTTCATCAATTGGAGGAATTTGACTCTCTTTTACTTAATTTTACCTTAAAAGAAGAGACCAAAATTAAGAGCTTAATTAATCTCTAATTATATATTAATTTACACATTAGTTGATGCACGTAGCTAGCAATTCCTTGCTCTATCCAATGATGTGCTCAATTATGTCAATTAATTAAGGATTAGGGATTAATTAGAGCCCTTGAATAGTGTAAAAGAGAAAAAGATTAGTGAACGGATTAATTTTTTATTAATTAATAATTACTTTTTTACATAACTCATTAAGGCTAATGAGCATTGAATGATGTAGATGCTTATGAGTTGTCAAATTGTCCATTTTGGGATTTATGAAGGGTGTAAGGGGGTGTCATAAAAAGATCGATTTTTTTATTTTCACTTACCTTTTTTTTCACTTGCCTTTTTGGGATAATGCCCATGTTTTCTTAATTTATAATTTAAAAAATATCTCTCCCAAACATGAAAATTTAAATTTTCTACTAGCATAAAAAAAATGGTTCACACGTGAACCATTTTTGGCACTCATGCCTTAGGGATCCGCGCCCAAAAAAAAATCAAAAAATAGTTTACGCGTGAACCATTTTTTGTACTCTCACGTCTTAAGGGTTCACACTCTAGGGGTCTATGCCCAAAAAAAATCAAAAAATGGTTCACGCGTGAACCATTTTCTGCACTCTCACACCACCTTAAGGGTTTATGTCCTAGGGGTCCGTGCGCAAAAAAAAAAATCAAAAATCGGTTCATGTCCTTAGCAGTTCACAATGTGAACGCTTAAGTGTTTCATGGTGTGAAACAGTCCCCAGGCAAAAAAAAAAAATTTAATTTAATTTTTCCATGAAGTCCGGTTCACAGCATGGAACCCTAAGCCTTTCATGGCGTGAAACACAGTATCTTACGGTGTAAAACAGTCCCATTTTTTTGGATAAAATCCGTGAAGCTCACTTCACGCCGTGAATTGCATCCTACTAGTTCACAACGTGGAAGGGGGTCCGTCGCGCCAAAAAAAATAATCAAATTTGATAAAATCCGTGAAGCCCGGCTTCACGCCATGAACTACACCCTACTAGTTCACGATGAGAAGGGGGGTCCGTCGGTATAAAAACAAAACACCCTTGTTTGGAGGCTCTTATCTCCCAAATCGTGAATCCGATGAGGCGCTCTAGTGCTAATCGGGAGCCGATATCGAGATTTTTAAATTTGGTCTTGACCGTCCGAAGTCAAAATCGATCATTTTGGCCTTTAACCAACAATCTAAAAATTTGACCCGAAAATTGAGGCAAAAAAAGTCCAACCCGAATAGCGCAAAATTGACTTCAAACCATATTCGGGCTACTTTTTGAGAGTCTAAATGACAAAATCACGAACGACTCAACGAGACAAAGTTATAGTACTCCAAAAATACTACAACTCTCTCATACAACGTTTTTCCAAATTCCTTTTGGAACACCCTCAAAAACGTGCTGTAAAACAAGTAAAAATTCATGAAATTTTTTCTCATCTTGAGACAGTGATGGAAAATAGGTTTTAGAACCTCATCTTCCATCTGGGAAGTTGCTAGCATGTAATTTTTCCAAAAAAATATCCTTAAGAGGTCGTTCACGTGCGTGTAGCGCCTAAGCTAATTAAAGCAAACTCGTTTGACGTAACGAAGAGTACACCAAGCTTCCTGAGGCTATAACGGGCTATGAGAAAATATAAAAAGAAAAAAAACATGTGTGCTTGCTCATTAAGAAGCAATTAGACAATCAGACATGGCAATGATAGAGGGACTACGTGGACCGACACTCTCATTGAACCCAATGGCTGACAACTTCAAGCCATTGCGATCTACGCCGCAAATGCACCTCCCAATACCATTCGCCCATGCCAAAAACAAGAGTGTCATCGGGTTTTGCACCTCTTGTCATTCAATCTCACCGAGCTTTGGTCCTTTACCTATAACATTTTCACAAATCCCATAGGTACCAAACCTTTCCAACCCCTAGATGCCCACACCTTGGATATATTGACTAGTCTAGGAAGGGGGTTGGCCCAAGGACTAAGTGAGTCCCTACCCACATCAGCACTCACATACGGCCTCAGTGACTCATACAAAAATACGACTGTAGAGATTTCTATAATTATGGACAAATATGATGGAACAATTGATCCTGTTCAATTCATTCAAATGTTTGAACAGGATGTGAAGCCTTTGGAAATCCAGACTTCCCCACCAAGGTACATGCGTTAAACCTATGCTTAGTGGGAAAAGCTAGTCGATCATTCATCACATTGATGCCGGTAATCAAGACCAGCTTCAAGACCTTGAAGTCAGCCTTTATCCATGGCTTTTCAAGACAAGGTGATCGGTGGAGTGCAACAAAAAAGAACTCTATTCAATTGAGCGTAAACCAAACAAAACCATTAGAGACTTTATCCTTCGGATAAAACTCTTGGACTCATGATGTGAGTCATGGGAAAAATTAAACGATTCTCAATTGAAGAGATGTTTCATGATGGGCTTAAAGAATAACAACTTACACAACTTGATCATTGTATCCAATCCAGAAACATTTGATCAATGTTGTAAAGAAGCAATACACTTAGATGACAACATGATGGAAGATGATCATGATACGAGGTGTTCCTCATCTAAATGAAGTCAAGCAATGGCAAAAGAACGATCGATCTCGGAATTGTCATTTCTCGAATTCTATGTTTTCAGCAACAAATTCAAGAATCAATACGGAGACTTAGGAGCACATCAAGAACAAAATAACAATGCTCTTGTCACTCCTCTCTGGAAGTGAGAAATGAGCGCACAAGAAGCTGCTGCTTGTTGTAAATTATGACATAGATGACCCATAAAATCAAAAAAGAAAAAGAAAAAGAAAAGAGAGAGTCAAAATTTGCAAAATCAAGGAGTTCCATCTCACAGCTTAAGAACCTGCACTTTCATGATTTAAACCTCATCATGGATTAATTAGCCTCGCAAGTCGACGTAATTCTTTCAATCCTTGCCAACAAGTGGCTACTTCAACATAGAGCAGTTCAATAAGAGTCTATATGACTTAATTCTTGTACTTCATGTATATCTGCTTTAATACACATAAAAACATAAAAAGCACATGGGAAGAAGCATGTAGGAACATGTCCTACTCAAAGGGACATCGTCGAAGGTCAATTTCTTCAAATGATGAATGTCGCTTCTTCAATGAATCAAATGAGGAACTGAGAATCACCATCTTGTTCTAATGATTAGGTCTACATTCCTTTGGATCCTTCTCTCTCTTCTCTCCTATTATTAACATCTCTCCTGTTATTAACATCTCTTAGCGTCCCCACTAACACAAATCACATGTAACCTTGCTTATGATTGCCAAAAACAAAGTGAACAAAAAGCCCAAAAAAAGCTCACACAAATATAAAAATGCAATCATTCGCAAAAAAACCCCACCCCCCAATAAACCACTAACCTTTTCATTCACTAACTAGCTCTTTTTCTTCATTCCGAAGGAACAAAGACCATTGAACATCACTCAACATCAAAGCCATCAACAAAGCTTGTCCATTCTCCCCACATAAAGGTCTTCAACGCGATCACGAGGATGCAATCGCCATCAGGAAGGGGGGAATGTTAACCCATTCCTAGGGTTAACAAGAGCTACCACCATTATCTTACATCAAGGAGTCAAGGTAGATACACCAAAGGGTCATACATTTAAGATATGAAGTAATGGTATCCAAATCTACAACTTGGACTGGCACTCGTAATGGTCCAATGAAATACTTAAGAGGTAATTCCTACTTCAAGAGCGTGTGGTAGCATGTAGGATGAAGTCCTAGGTGATGTACTTCATGGATATATTATGAGAGTAGTCATTGTAATAGCATGAGGCCTCTTATGAGAGTAGTCATTGTAATAGCATGAGGCCTCTTATGAGCCTAAAGTGCCCAGCCGGCCATAGTTTAAGTGAGTGTGAACATTTATGGCCATGTATATAAGTCAATTTCTCTCATAATATAACATACTCTCCCATTGTGCAATAGAGTCTTGCTCTTGCTAATCTCTCTCTCTAATGTATGCTAGTGAGTGTGTGTGAGTGATGTGAGGTGAGAGGAGGGATGAGTACATGCAGTGCAATGTGGTGGTGTGACAACGCTCATGGGAGACACGGTGGAATTGCTTCTCAAGGAGTTGTAGAGCTTGGAGACCTCAAGGGTTACGAGCTTGGCCATTAGAAAGAATCTCTCACAACATTTGGGGTTCGCCAGGTAATCTCTTGTTGGATGTGTTTCAAGAGGGGTTAGGATGAGCCATAACACTCTGACACTACTTCTTTGTCAGTTTGCAACTTCTTCTGTTGGTTGGATGTTTAGTACTTCTGCTGAGTACTTGGACAGAATCTTTTCTATGTCCAACTGGAATAAGGATATGAGATGTGTGTTTTCTCTAAGGATTCCTTCCTTCTCATCCTCATCAATTCCTTCCATCATGTTCATTCATTCTGCAAACAATGGCCTAATATAGGGATTCACTTCTCTCTTGGGGTTTGTGGAGATTTCTACCTTCTTTTTCCCTTTTTTGATTGTGATTTGCTCCCTGTGCCAATTATGTTTGATCTTGCCTTGCCGGGAGCCACAGTCTTCCCAGTAGTATTCGGGTATGATCCCTCATTTTTCATTCTAAGAACAAGAAATATGATTGGGAATTTATATCCACCAGTGATCTCAATGTGCTCCCCTTGGATTAATCCTAGGGGCTGGACTTTGCACACGTGCTGATCTGCCATCTTCACAGCAAAAGGAGCATGGTCATATTTTGTGAGGATGAGTTCTTTTGTTGTGGATTCTCATATTATCTTTACTCCGAGCCTCCATCCAGTATTGCTCCCTTGGATCTACTTCCCTTTTAACATTATTGTTATCTGGAGTACATCATCGTTTGTTACTATGATTTTTGTTGTTTTGACTGACTTGCAGTCTACTTCTAACTCATTGTGGAGGAATAAGATAGGCTACCGTGATCTTCCTTAGGACCTAGCAAATTTCTCAACAATTTCCTCCTATAATTGGGTACTAAGGATAGGAGTTGATCAAGGGATATGTCAAGTTTTAAACCTTTTGTATGCTTCCATATGTCATAATGTCCTGCTATTTCCTGTGGCTTGTTGTTTTGTTAAGGAGATTGCTGCTATCTCCTTTCTGCAACACTTGAGGATTCCACCTCACTATTGCTCCTTGTTGCCAATTGAGCTCTTTCTATGGATTTTTCCATCCACACTTCATTATGTTGCTTTTGGGTAGGCTGTACCGTCTTCTTGAGCACACGATTTTTTGCTGTGATTGTGACTGCCTTGACTTCTCTTCTTCCTTCAGTTTGTCAGCTGATTCCTATACCTTGAAGGCTTACCTTCTCATAGCTTCCCTTGGTTTTCCATCATGGCCATCATGCAGGGATTATCATCCCGTAATAACACTTCTTCATCTGACTCCTTCAAAGCTTATCTTGTTCTAGATTTTGTTCTTTTGCCTCCTCCACGCTTCCCTCTATTCCCCTTGGATTCTATCTGATCCAAAGGGTTTTCTTTCAATTTATTTTTTGTGCTTCATGCACCTCTTTTGTCATAGAGTCTCTGACTTGTTTTTGTTTTTCCCATTCCATATTAGTTTCCTTTTGGCTGTCTAGTTCATCTGATATAGCCAGCTTCTCTTTTCCCTTTTGGGATCTAGTGATGATAGCCACAGTTAGCTGTACACCTTCCAACTCTTTGATTTTGATGACATTTATGGACGTTGCTGGTGCATCCACCCCTCCTACCTTTTTTTTCCAGCTCTTGTTGGTGCTTCTGAAATAGTTGACAATCATTCTGGCCCAGTGGCCATGCTTCCAATAGTAATAACATCGGAACCTGTCTGATTGCCCAACGCCACATCTTCCTCTGCCTTGCCCTTGGCCTAGTAAGGTTTATAAGGTACTGGTGTAGAAGATATGGGTGCTGCTGTTGTTATTGCATTGACAATTGTGCCTGCCCTATTTTTAACATTGTATTTGCATTTGAATATGAGGTGTGTGAATGTTTAACAGATGGCACCAATCGGCTACATCTTGCATTCCTCTTTTAGATGTCCTTCACTCTTGCAAATCGGGCAGAAGACACCTATTTTGTAGTCAAAGGAGTTAGAGGTTTTACCAGAGTTCACAACAAGCTTCTCTACAACCTTCTTGGCCAAGGCATCCACCTCGTCCTTCTTGCCTTTGCATTTTCTCTTCTTGCCTGAATGAAACCAACCTCAACATCTAACTCAAATTTTGAGTCTTCTGATTCCGACTCGCTTCCAAAAGTCGATGTTTGAAGAGTCATACTTCTTGCTTTTCTTTTTCTTGGACTTCTTTTCCAAGCCCATGTTGCGTTTTGCTTGTTTAGCTACTTTTCTAGGAGCCTGTCGAACCCTTTAGTATCAATGTTGGTGGTGGGAGGCTGCCACCATTGGTTTTAGTTTCTTGTTGTTGAAACCATGCTGGAACTAGGCCGCAAAGTCTATCAGCGAGAGAAAGTCATGCACGTAGAGTGCAAAACTTGGCTACATAATCTTCCAATGGTAGCATCTTTTGTTTCAGACTTCTCAACTTGTCTTGCAATTCAGAATTAGTCTTAACAGCTCTAAATCTTTTGGAAAATGCCTCATTTAGTGTATGGAAGGTGTTTCGGGCTGTACTGAGATACCCATTGAGCTGGTATATCCCCAAATGTGGCCTGAAACTGGTCCCACTTCCTTTCATCAAGAACATTGGCTCGAATGTGATTTACCTTCCACACAACCTCAAATTTTATGACATGAGTGTCAGGGTCTTCAACATTTTTACCCTTGTAGGTGGGGTATTTGTTTTTTCCACCTTGGTGAGCCATTTGATGATGCTAATGAATTGTGGGAAGATGTGGAGTGTTCACCAAGCCAAGCGGGACATGCTACTACTCTAGTTGATTTTGCACTGACTGAGTAATGAGTTGTCTTGCTATTGCTTCTGCAAGAAGTTCCTCTCCCCTTCTAGAGTGCTATGCCAGAATGTTGCCTTTGTGAGAGAAAATGGTAAGACTGAAAGTGGAAGGATTGCCAAAGTGTCGGTGGTCAATCCAACGGACAAGACAATTACTACTAGTTAGAAGAAAATATGTCAATGCCTAAGCCCAATAGGTTTAGAAAGAATGCATAAAGAACCACACTCTCTCACTCACTCAGATAGTACACAATGAATAAAGCTCAAGTGCTCTGTATTATTGGTTAAGTTTGTACAATGCTATTCTTCTTTAGACTAACTATGTGTTTATTGTTCTCTATATCCCTCTATATATCTATCTCCTAATTGCTAACTGCTTCCTTCTTTACTATCTTGGAAGGACCTTCTTCTTGTCCCATCTAGCCACTGTCACCCTTACTATTACAAGAATCATTCTATTATCAAACTGTTACAATAAAGTATATATGATTACAATAGGTGCATATGTGTGTTTTCATATGTGCACACACGGTTGTCAATGTACTATCTTTTTACTGTCGGCCTGTGTTCTCCAACTAGTTCCTTAGGTCCCACCAGTCATCTCTTGTCAAATGCTCAACAAGGAACTTAAGCTCTCCCTCTTCCCTGTATCCCCTTTATGGTATCAAAGCTTCGGTTCATGTGAGAGATAAGGACGCAAGAAAGATGCAAGAACAAGGAAAGCAAGGAAACAATACATGTGTAAGGGTATTTCCATATCTTTCCTTCTTTGATTTTGGAGTAACACCTTCAGCATGAGAGCTATAGGCAGACATGGATGTCATTTTCTTATATTGAGATATCCTCCTGGGTGAAGGAAGAAGACCATATTGTGTGCAATTAACATAGATAACTATGTTTCTACACGTTTTGACGTGATTCGAGTGCGTTTTGGGCTTTGTTTTGGCTTTGCATGGAGGCAATCTGTGGTGTCAATTTTTCTCCCAATTTCTCATTCGTTGCAAAGTTATAGCAGAAATTTGGTTATAGGACAGTCTCTGCCAAGAATCTAAGTGTTGCAGGTGTTGCAGGTGTTGACAGATGTGTGTATATGTGACTTGTTCACAAGAGAACTTTCCTGATTTTCAAGACTTGATTTCTCTTCTCATCCACCGCCATGAGAGGAGATGAATATTGGGGGAGGTTTATTCTCTTAAAATTCAAATGAATTCAGATACAAGTAGAGATAAAGGGAGTACATCATCTAGAGGCCAAGGTGGAGACTGTTTTAGAAGCAAAAATCATGGGAAACCGACAAAATAGGATTCAAATGTACAAATAGGTGGAAGAGGCTACTCTAGAGGTAGGGAAATCTAGAGGGTCGAGGTGGTTGGCAAAGAAATCATAGTGTAAATAGCATAGTGTTATTATTGTGGCAAACCAAGGCATATGGCAAAGGACTACTATAAAAAGTAGAATGATATTAAAAGTGGAAAGTTACAACAAGGCAACTATGCATCATCAAGTAAACATGGTGATGAGCATGATATGGTAACAAGCCAGTATGTGACTACTATCACTTAAGTAGCAATCTTTCTTGATTGCCTTGGTTGTAACCTTGTACACAATTTTTAGGAAGAGAGAGAGAGAACTTTGTTACAACTACATTGCTTTACAACACTCTTTATTGAGCTTCCTTTTAAAGTAGAAGTTTGAGATAAAGGATTTGGGTAAGTTGCGATATTTCTTAGCATAGTGTTGAATATTCATTATCAAAGTACAAACCTCTCTATAAACTTACTCATGTATGTGAATATATCTTTCTCTATTGCATGGCCTCATCTTTGACATGGCCATGAAGCAAGCCATGAAACAAATGACAAGATGAATACCTTTATGCTACCAAGTACATTTTGTTTTTGTAGATTATAACAAGTCCATTGATGCTTGCTTTTAAGTAGAACAAGCTGAGTACACAAACTAAGGGCCTTTAGATGACCCCAAACCATGCTAATACTTACAAAACACTAATATATACTTTAATAAGGGCATTTACAAACATAGCATGGAACAAGAAAAGGCAAAGACCTCCACACCCTCCTCGCATCGATGGTGCTAGCGGGCAGCCCTGCATAACTAACCTTTCAAAGGCTAAACATGAAAGCATGAGAGCGCTGATTTTATAAGAGCAATCTTTCACTCTATGAGGCAACAGGTGTAGAGATGGGCAATGGCAGTTCTGCAAAGTGTTAAATACAATGCATACTTGAAAGGAACACACATAGGAAATGGACCAGGGATGAAAGAAATGGCAGACAAATTTTACAATCATGGAGTAGATACTTCTACAAGTAAGAGACTGGTTGATCCGGCACACTCATCAATGCAAGATATGAGGATAAATTCTTATGAGATGCAACATGTAAAAATACTTTGGCGTAGTGTTGAAAAAAAATACCAGTACATGCAGATCCAGGTGTCATCTTAGAAGAAGATGGCCATAGGCTAGAATATGTGTCTGTTAGCAGTGAATAAGTGGCAAGGTGCACCAAAAGGTTCACAAAAAGGAGGGGAAACACATGGACATATCGAAACAAAAATGCCAGAAACAATGCGAAGGATAGAGCCAGGGAAGAAAATGACTTGCTTTGGATGTTTTCCAGGACAGAGTGGAAGATGTGGAAGGTACATCAACAAGGGAGATGGAGACAAAAATTATGAAGTGCCTACATCATGCTTCTGGGGTCGACGAAAATACCTCGGTGGTGTTATGGGGGATTTTGTATGGTTTTGTAACTCAACTCCCACTCATTCTTGGGGTGTTAATGAAAGCCGGCTCTTGGGGTGTGGCCAGTCTGAAGGGACATGTCTGTAAGTCGTGGAGGTGCAAATGTTCCTAGAAAATGGATTTGTGCTTCAAAGTGGAGGACCACCTCTGCAATCAACTCAAGCCAATGCAAATGTAGTAAACATTCCAAGTTCTTTTCATCCAAAATATAGGGATGGCGAAGAGCCCGATTGACTAAGGAGTTTTTTGAGAGTGTAGAGAAGGGGAGGACCTTGGTTGCACACATTATTCACGAGGCCATTATATTATACAATGAATCCCACATCTTCTATGTTAGTGCTGAGGGGTCTAGAGCAATGGGTGTGAGCTACTTGGTGTTAAAAGTAGACTTTTTGCATTACATGTGTGAATGTTTTCAAAAATGAGAGGATAAGCGCCTAGCATACATACCATGCAAGCACTTGTACTTCGTTTACTTACATGTTCTGGGATTGGATTCAATAACTCCTAATTTCATGCACCAGGTAGCACTAACTAAGGTGGAGTTATTTCAAGCACTTAGTGGGCAGAAGATGTTATGTGGCAATATACTCTGTAGATGTTGTTGATGTGGATTTTTTGATGGCTTATGCGATGGTTCTTTTTGTAATTAGCCTTGACTTGGGCACACTTAAATCGCTAGAATATAGCATCTTTTAAGTTCCCTTGTTTTGTGGTATAAGGGGGTCATTAGTTGGGTTAAATGATGTTGTTTTTAACCAGAATGCAATTTCGTACTGGCATGTGCTTGTTTGGAAAAGTGATGCTATTCTTTGGATTTGTTTCAAGCAGACGATGCCATGTGCCAACATAATCTATGGATGTTGTTGATGTGGCTTTTTTGATGGCTTATACGATGGTCCTTTTTGTTATTAGCTTCGACTTGTGTGCACTTCGATTGGCTGGGTTATATGGTGGGAGGGATCATTAGTTGGATTAAATGCTTTTGTTTTTAACCAGAATGCAATTTCATGTTGGTGAATGCTTTTTTGGAATGTGATCTATTCTTTTCTATCTGGAGGTTGTTTGACAGGATTTGCTCGCCTTTTCCCTTCGCTTGAAAAAACCCTCTTGGATAACGTATTCCCTCCATACCCAATTAGTACTCTAATAATCTAAACTCACTAGCCTTCATCACAGTCCTCAAATGTTTCTAAACTCTCCTTTGCCTTAGCACACACATTTGCTGGAGCCCTAATCTTTTTTGTCACTTTTGGCCTCTTAGTGACCCACGTAAAAACTATCATGTTAGTTCCCAATGCATAAGATCCTTCTTGTTACACATTCAGAATTTGTTCCAATAACCTGTCTAAACCTTAGTATCACTAAAATTTCTCTCTTTTCATACACCTAATGCTCCTCTTACTAGATTTAACCAATCGTTTAATATAAATTTAGGCAATTCTTCAAATCTATAAACAATTTATACCCCACTCCTATTAAGGACTTGCTTGATGCTCTTCTCAATATATTTGGCCAACCATTAAATTGTTTAAATCTATTTATAATTCATAGCTCACTCCTATTGGGGACTTGCCTAATGCTCCTTTTAGTGCTAACCCTGACCATAAACATGGCTAATGCTCCTCTCACTATATCTGATATACCACTCAATGTAGATTTGGTCAATTGTCCAATTCTATATTTAATTCATAGCTCACTCCTATTAGGGACTTGCCTAATGCTCTTCTCAATAGTTTTGGCCAACCATTAAATGTAGATTTGAAAAATGATCCAAATCTACCTACAATCCATACCTCACTCCTATTGGGGACTTGCCTAATGCTCCTATCACTATATTTGGCCAACCATTCTATACAAATTTAGACAATCTAAATCTATCTCTACAATTCATAGCTCACTCTTATGAGGGACTTTCCTAATGCTCCTCTTGTTAGAACTTGCCCCTAATGCTAACCATTATTGGGGACTTGTATAATGCTTCTCTCACTAGATTTGGCCAAACATTCAATATAGATTTTTCCTAATGCTCTTGTCACTCTATTTGGCAAAACATTTAATATAGATTTGGAGAATTATCCAAATATATATACACTTCATAGCTCACTCTCCCATATATCCCTCTAAAGTATTTAAAAAAGTATAATATTTTATTTTTTCTATATAAATGTTAAATGATTAAAAATTATAAAGATCTACAAAATTTATGAAACTAAGTAAATGACATAAAACTTTAAATAGGTTCAAAATGTCAAAGCAAAAAAAAACATCCCACTAATACTAAAAGTTCCAAGGGAAGATCAAGGCTTGAGATTTTTGACGGTGTTAATGATGACAAGGCATGGACTTGGTACCTTAACTTCTACATGAAGAGGGAAAGCCAATGAAACATGTGCAATTGTTTTCATTACAGCGCCCAAGAAAGAGGCATACAAAATGCTTGGTGTAGTATAGGCATTATCTAAGGGGATTGCAGAAAAGAAGGAGTTTCATGCATTTGTATGCATATGAGAGACTCAATAAATCATACTTGTTGGATGCATTTTCTTATGATGATGCAAAGATGAAGACCGATGGTGCTCAACCTATGTTAACAATGGGTTGGTGTTTAGAGGCGGAGGATGATGAGCCTATGATAAAACAATACATAGATGGATTTTACAAGGTCCAAGCCAATCTTTCAAAGGATGAGGCTAGAGGTAAAATAAAAATAGTGAATCAAAAACCACAAACATCATCTACTTTGGTGACAACACAACGGAAGGATCTCAAATGTGGCATAATATTTGTACCTAATGGAATAGATGATTTGTGAAATGAGCTATTTATTGTTCCATTTGGTGATACTGCCATTGTGGTGGACTATGATCAAACAAAGAAGAAGCTTGCAAAAAAGAGCACTGAAGGTCATTCTGGGTTGGTCACTTTTATGAGCAATTTACCCATTTGGATTATAAGAGACTTTCAACATCCCGTGAGGAATTTTGTACAAGCTCCTACAATACATGTCTACAGAAAATTGAGCAAGAAGCATGTCAAAAAATTAGCTCTCGACTTTGGATTGAATTCTAGACCACCTGCATCATGCGCTAATCTAATGCCTTTGTGAGGAGGCCACCGGCAAACCTTTGAAGATAGTGAGGAGAGACTATCTTCATAAATACAAGTATTGGATACTTTCTAGTCAACACTTCATTTAAGTAGCCAAGGTTTTCATAGAGAGTGTTGCTGATGAAGCCATGAATTAAAGAAACAAGTATTATATGGAAAGGGTGGCAACAAGGATAGTGAAAAATTTCCCTCCAACAAAGGAAAGTGTGGAGTTATCTCAAATGGAAAACCTAGAATCTTAAAATATAATGCGGCAATCTCCATATCATGATAATCTAAAGCAAGTAAGGGATCAATGGATTGCATTCAATAGACCTGCAAAGCCTCACCAAGGAGTTGTAAAGGGAAGTGAACAACGTACAGAATGGGATATCGGTAATTATCAACCTTTCAATATTAAATGGTTTTTTATGAAATACCTCAATATATTCTTGGTTCTAATTGATAAAGTAGTTCTAACATTGCCTAATGTTGAGAATGTTGTGCAACAATTTATCAAGCTAGCACGAGTTGCATTTGGTGATAGTGTTGCAACCAATGATGCACATATGATAATCTGCCCCAGGTAACATATTTCAAACATGGATGAGGATTATGGATGCATACAAAGATGGATCACTACCCTATCATGCTGATCATAGTAATGATATTAATAAGAGTGGGAGATAACCGACTGTTGGCATGTTCAGGTGTTTACAAGGTTTATATGAGGAGAATATTAAGATAATCCAAGAATAAATATTGGATTCCAAGATTGTTCTAGTTAGGGGAAAGCATGATATAGACCAGATATATATGGCAAAAAGAGCACGTCAAATGAAGGAGGATAAGGTTTTGTAAGAAGAGTTTATGAAGGAGATCAAGGAAAATTCAAGTGACAAGGTTAACAAGCCATGGGAGCAGTGTGATTTACTGCAACATCTAGCTAGAATACTATAAAAAGATAGTTGGATCAAGTCAAATATGGCTGAAAAAGAAACTTGCTCGTAGAGATGATAAAGATGCATTGCCTCCATCGGCACAAGCATACATTTAATGGATTATAAACCAAAAGGAGGGAACTAGTTTGCATTTTGATAAGTATCCTTAGAGTGTACTAGGTTGGACCAGACATGGAAGGGATGGAGTTCATGTGCAACACATTCAAGGAACCACTTACCATTGGCACAGTGGTGATTGATGCAGTTCATGAGGTTCATAACATGACATGGAGCTCAAACAGGTTTGAGATGATGTTACATGGATTTTTAAAACTATAGCTGATGAACCTGCACAATTCATCCTCGTCGCATTTATAACATTCAAGCAACTTGTAGCCTTGGAGAGTGCTTTTAGAGAAGGTAACTAGGAAATACAAGCTAGCAATTAGTAGTATGGATATCAACCCTCCTAATATAGATCATGTGGATGGAATAATAGATACTTTTTTGGCACGTGTATTAGCGAGCAAAGAGAAGGAATTCATCGACAATCGTCGCTACTAGGATTTGAAGTATAGATCATATATTTTGGATATTGCTGACAAATAGTGATAGTGATAGTGATAGTGATAGTCAGATGCACATGAAGAGCAAGCCAGTGCACACAGACTATTACTAAAGATGGAAGTTGTTATTTATACAACTGTATGATCTTTTTATAAGGAAGATGAGTATGCTTTTGATATATTCAAATTGGGAGTACATGTAGAATGGCTCTTCCAAACAAATAGAAGATAGTGGCAATGGTTCCAAGTTTACAAGAATTACATGAGATTGAATCAATGTGTGTAAGTTTTGTCGAGGAGAATCTTGAAATCAGTTCATGGGCTAGAATCACAAAGCAAGGAGATGATTCTATGTTTACAACTGAGTAGCTTATGATAGTAGAAGGCCCCACACGAGAGCATATAGCTACAAAGCAAGGAGATGATTCTATGTTTACAACTGAGCAGCTTATGATAGAAGGCCCCACACGAGAGCATATAGCTACACTTATAAAGGAGCATGATGCTCAACTTCTTCTCGATGATCCGAACACAACAACAGGTGTTTAAAAAGCATACTTAGTTCTCATTTTATTTGTAGGATAGTTTTTTCCATTGTGATACGTAAATGTTCTACGAATATCATCAATTAGATTTGTATGTATGGTACTTACGATCTTGACTGAGTAGAAGAACTTCTATTTCATTTTGTCAAATTCAAAGACACTATTATTGAGCTAACTTGACTGCATCATAATTTGTTGATAATGATAAAGTAACTACATCATAATTTGTTCATTGTTATAAAGTAAAACATATTCCATGTTCATTAGATTAATTAGACCATGTGTTTATGATTTTTTTTATTGACACCCCAAACAAAGATTTGGACACTCTTTCAAACTTAATCCACATATAGTTGGTCATTTGGATATGTCAAAAAGACCACATAAAGTTTATAGTCATACAAAAGATTTGGACAATTGGCCAAACCCATAGCATTAACACCCATGACATAGATTTGAACAAGTGTCAATCTAGAAATCCATGTCCATCAAAGATTTAACCACTAGCACATAGATTTGAACAAGTAATTGCACAATATGTCTACTGTCATCTAGTGAGATTTGGACAAGTGATCAAATCTAACATTCAAATCTATCCAAATACGTGGACAACTAACTATAGGATGAAATTTAATTCTATGTACTTAGAGATATATCGAAAGTAATGAAAGCATGTGTGTGTGATGTTTTAATTGAGTTTTGATCGACTGACTCAATGTCTTCTATCTTTTCTTTTCCCTATAACACCTATGCACAAGACATCATCTAATGAGATTTGGATAACTAACCAAGTCCAACATTCAAAACCATCTACAATATGTGGATAACTGATCATATTACCAAATTTAATTTTGTGTAGTGAAAAATATATGAAATATTTATGAGGAATTACATGTATTTGTGATTTTTTGATTAAGTTTTAGTCAATTAACAACATGTCAATATATCACAAATGTGTTAGCGAAGATAATAATAACATAGAATTGGATATAAGGAATGTGACAAGCCAAATGTCTATAATACTAGATTTGAATGGATTATTGTTAGAAAGTTGCTTCACAAAGTCAAATAAGCATACAAGCTTACAATGGATTTTACTTTGTCCAGGATGCATATAGTTTTTAGCCAATCTATTCATAAAGTTCCATGTTGGGATATGATCTACGATGGCTTTGCATAAAGTTCCATGTTGGGATATGATCTATGGCATCTTTGCATAGAAATGGATATGATATACGATGGCTTTGCATAAAGTTCCATGTTGGGATATGATCTACGGTGGCTTTGCATAGAAATGGAAACTTTAGAATTACATGTAGGGAGAAAATTACCATTTTTTGTTATGTGGGGACAAGAGAAGTGTTATGTGTATGATCATGAAGAGAAGATATTTAGGCCAAAAAATATGGGTGTGGAGACCATGTTCAAACCATTCACAAAGATTTGGCACCAATGTAATGCACAATGCTATGTAACAAGGATAGTTCTCATTGATGATAGTCCATAGAAAGGATGTGCAAGTCCACTAGAGAATTATATTTTTTAGCCAAATTTAATATTAATGTGCTAAATCCTCGCTAAATCTATATGAAACATCAAGGTGGGAGATGAGCTCTTTGCCAACTATTAGTTTTGATTGCAATGTGCTATCAATATTAAGTTTCCATCATTTGTCATTATGTTTCATTCAATTTATTTGTAAAATGAGCATTGATCCTTTATAGTTATGTCAATTTGTAAGTGTCATTGCTAGGCCTTATCTTTAATGATCAGTCTATCTCTACAACTGTATTTTTATAAGTGTTGGTCCTTTATAGTTATGTCAATTTTTAAGTGTCATTTTTAAGGCCTTATCTTTAATGATCAGTCTATCTCTACAACTGTATTGTTATGAGCGTTGGTCCTTTATAGTCATATCAATTCGTAAGTGTCATTGTTAAGGCCTTATCTTCTGTAATGATCGGTCTATCTATAACTCTATTTTTCTTAGATTCACAAACGTCATTTTTTATATCTCCATTATTAAAGTGTAAAACAACATGCTTACATGGTAGGGAGGCATGTTGGAGATGGACCTAGCCTGGAAAATCTGATGGAGAGAACACAAACTAGACACATAGTGGAGATACTCTTGCTAGTGATGTGGGACAAGAATTCCAAGGGGTACATGTGGCCGAGATTCCTAGACACCTTAGAAGGATTATACAAAAATTTCAATTATCCAAGTTCTCAATTTTTCATTCGTTAATTAGATCCACTGGGTCAAAGGTCAAACAGCAAAACAATCTTTGACATAAGGATACCATCAAGTTGACACACTTGTGGATGTAATGTTGAGTTCATGGAAATGAAGATATTTGTGAGTCGCTTTGATTTTGGAGTAGGACATGTTATCCTTGCAAAGGATTTGTCATTAATTAATGACTTTAATGAATTAATCAAAAAGTCATTTTTTATATTTTTGATGAATGGTTGAAGCAACATGATGAGTGTGATCACAAAATTCGTGGTATACAATGTGCATTTTAAATAAAGCGTTCCTATAAGATTGTCCTTAAATATAATATACTTTGAGTATTGTAAGCCTCACTATCACAAATATGCACTTTGGAGAAAAGAAGTTAATACATTTTATTGACCTATTATTGGCTAATTTGTCCTAAACATATGCAAATGAAAATTTGGATTTTTCCAAATTTCCTAATATGGGCTTCAAAAGGTCTAGCATGCTTATGTGTTAATGAACTTTGGGTCTACTGAAGTGCCTCGACTAAACCTTCAAGCAACGTCTTAGACATTGAACATTCACAGAAGGTCCAACATTATTATGTTAATCAACTCTGGGTCTACTGAACTGCCTTAACTAAACCTTCAAGAAGCATCTAGGACATTGAACATTCACAAAAGGAAATTTTATGGAGCTCAATCTAAGGTCTCTACTATTGATAATGGGCAATTGTCATGGGGGAACCTTGCATACGTAAAGGATGCATAAGTATGATTATGGATGAAGTGAAGGATGCATAAGTATGATTATGGATGAAGTGAAGGATCTAGTTTATAGATATTGGGTCAACAATACTCAAGTCTCTCCAAACAAAAAGGATGTTTATAGGAAGCATCTTGGAAGAAAATCTTATGTGCGGTATCCAGTCCATCATCTTAAGGTGTCCCAGGTTTGATTCTATCTTGATGAACTACTTGTACACATGTATGGTAATTTTTTCTCATGTTTTCCTATTACATACATGGGTATGTACTTCATAGCTATGTGTATTTGTGATGTAGCCACCTACATAGATAGCCAAGTATTAGTTAGGGGCTAAACACTACTAGGATAGTGGTTTCATCAATCACATACTTAGAATTTGCTAATTTCAAATTGACTATAAAGATCGCCTAGTAGCATTAGCTACGGTCAGTACTATTTAATTGAATGGGAGCTAACTAGTAACATTTGTAGGTTCCAACTTGACCACCCCCAGTAGCATTGTAGGCCCTAGCCACTTATGGTGGTTCCTACATTTGATTGTCTAGCTACAATGTATGTAGTAGAAGTAATTGGCTAGTCATGCTATCTAGTAGTATTAAAGACCTTGCTACATTGTGGACCCAACTACCTACCTATAGCTACTTGTGTTAGCTAGCTACATTATCTAGCTTTAGCTAGGTGGATGGGAGTAAACTACTTGGCCATAGTGTAGCTATATGTGTTAGCTAGCTACATCAACTAGCTACCTGCATCAAATAGTATAACCAGCTAGCTACATTAATTAACTAGTTAGCTACATCAGCTAGTTACCTTCGTGAACTAGCTACTTGCATCAAATAGTATAACTAGCTAGCGACATTAATCAACTAGTTAGTTGCATTAGCTAGTTACCTCTATGTGCTAGTAGCTACAATAAGTAGCTAGTATAACTAGTGTGAGCTAGCTACAACTAGCTAGTTTCCTTTGTGAACTACTAAAACCAATGTGAGCTAGCTACAACTAGCTTTGTGAACTAGCTACCTTTGTGAGATAGCAACAACAACTAGCAGGTAACCACCTCATTTGCTGAGACTACCTAGTTGCATTACTTGTATATTAGCAACCAACAAGCTAGTTGCATCAACAAGTTACCTTTGTGAGCTAGTACTACAACTAGCTAGTACAACCAGCTAGCTACTTGCTACTAGTTCATGATTGATAGCATGCACATACTATCCTAGCTACTTATTAGTAGATACCTGCATCAAATAGTATAACCACCTAGTTTCATTAATCAACTAGTTAGCTGCATCAGTTAGTTACCTTTGTGAGCTAGCTACAAAAACTAGCTAGTATAACCAATGTGAGCTAGCTACAACTAGCTAGTTACCACTGTGAACTAGCTACCTTTGTGAGCTAGCAAAAGTAGCTAGTATAACCACCTAGTTGTTAACTACCTAGTTACATCACCTGCATGTTAGCAACCAACAAGCTAGGTGCATCAGCTAGTTACTGAAAAGATGTAGGGAGGAAGAGAGCTTGAGGTCTTTCAAGCACACACACACACACTCACAAAACCCTAATAGAGAACACACAAGGTGAGAGGCTGAAAATCTTCTTCTTCTTCACTCAACACTCAACACACCATATACAAGATAAGAGTACACAATAATATGAAAGGTACTCAACCAATACATACACGGGTTCTCTATAGTGTGAACCCAACTAAATGAGCTGGCGCTATAACTATGCCAGTCTCTAGAATGGCTGTCACATAGCCTGTCATCCCACTGGCCGCATATCACCCAAGATCTCACCAACCATGCTAGTGGTGTAAGTGTGGGGCCTATCCCCCAGGCGGGTCATCAGTGTTCACCGCCTCACTAGACGAGCTCGATATCTCAACACTCCCCCTCGAGCTCAACTCCATCTCATGTACACCTAGTGAAGCCCTGAATCTGCGGAGCTTCTCTGTACCCAATGCTTTGGTGAAGATGTCAGCTACCTGATCCTCTGTGGTGCTGACATAAACAAGGTCAAGATCTCCTGCCAAGACCTTCTCTCTGACGAAGTGGTAGTGGACATTTATGTGCTTCGTAGTACGAGCATGAAAGACTGGGTTCCTGGCCAACTGTATACTGCTAATGTTGTCACAGAAAATGACAACTTGTCTATCCCCACTGATAGACCCAAATCTGCAAGTAGCTTTCTCAACCAAGCTACTTGACATGCTACCATAGCAGCTCCTCTGTACTCGGCCTCTGTACTGGATAGAGCAACCATAGGCTGCTTCTTGCTGCTCCAAGTCACAGCAGCACTCCCCAAAGAAAACATGAATCCACTGGTAGATCTTCTATCTGAGATACTACCAGCCCAATCAGCATCTGTGTACCCATGTACACATATCTCTATCCTAGTCTCATAGAATAGTCCACAATGCAAAGTAGACCTCACATACCTCAGTATGCGTCTCACTGCATCCAAATGCGGTTTTCGTGGAACCTACATAAATTGACTCACCAACCCAACAGCATAGCTCAAATCTGGCGTGGTGATCGTCATGTATATCAAGCTTCCTACTATGTGCCTATACATAGTAGGATCCTCCAAGATCTCTCTTGAATCTGCACTCAACTTGCCATTCTGATCCAATGGCACAGAAATAGGCTTACAGCCTATCATACCATTCTCATCCAATGGCACAGAAATAGGCTTACAGCCTATCATACCATACTTGGACAACATGTCCGAGCCATACTGTCTCTACAGTAATCCAATACCATGTGGTGACCTAATCACCTCAATGCCCAAGAAATATCTGAGCTCCCCCAGATCCTTCATCTTGAACTTCTGTCTAAGCAGGATCTTTACATCAAAGATCTCTGTATCATGGTCCCCCGTAATGATCAAGTCATCTACATAGATGACAACAAGCACAACCCCTCTATCACCATGTCTCACATACAGCGAGAAATCTGCATTGGCTACATGAAAGCCAATAGTGACAAGATATTCAGAAATCTTGTCAGACCATGCTCTTGGTGCTTGTTTTAAGCCATACAAGGCTTTCTTCAACCTGCAAACATGCTCGGGGTGACTCACATCCTCATAACCAGGTGGCTGCAACATATACACCTCTTCTTGCAAATCCCCATGCAAGAATGCATTCTTTACATCCATCTGATGTAAAGACCATTGCTTTGGCGCAGCCACTGCTATCACAACTCTCACTGTTGCCATCTTGGTAACTGGGCTGAAAGTTTTCTCATAATCAATGCCATATGTTTGCGCATATCCTTTGGCTACCAATCTAGCCTTGTACCTGTTTATGCTTTCATCACTGTTATGTTTTACTTTGTACACCCACTTGCATCTTGCCTTCAGGCAATTACACTAAATCCCAAGTTTCATTTCCATATAGTGCATCCATCTCCTCATCCATAGCTTTCTCCCAATACACATTTCCAACAGCCTCATCAATGCATGTGGGCTCTACAACCTGCACAACCTTTGCCATATATGCATAGTGATGTGCCACATAGCCATCATAAGTAAACCTCTGCACAGGGTTCTTCACTCTCCCAGATCTTCGCAGCTTTTCATTCATGGCTTCCATAGCCTTCTTTACACCAGGTGTTCTCATAGCTGGGATCCCAAGCTCCTCATCAAGGCTCATATCTGAGCCACTAGACTCTCCATCAACATGAGAATGCCCTACAGAAATGTCAGGCATACCAAGGGGCTCAACCACTTTCTCTTTTCCTTTACGTGATGTAGTAATCACATTTGCAGGGCTGGTATTATGACGCAGCCTGCCACTCCATGGTCTATCAACAGACCCACTAGATGAGGACTCTCCTGGTCCACTCAAAGACTGTGATTGCTGACCTGCATTCTGTGCAACCACACTTACACTCACATTAGCCCCAACAGCTTCTTTTTCAGCAGCAGCATACCAGCTGCTCATCTCATCAAAGACAACATCCTTGCTTACCCTCAACTCACGTGTAGCAAGGTTATAACACCTGTATCCCTTTTGCTCAAGGGAATATCCAATAAACACACATTTTTCAGCTTTCAGATCTAGCTTAGTTCTCAGCTCATCTGGCACATGCACATATGCAATGCATCCAAAGACTTTCAGATGAGAAAAATATGGTTTTCTGCCAGTAAACCTCTCCTCTGGAGTTACATCATGTATGGTTGTAGTTAGAGTCCTATTCATGGTGTATACTGCTGTAGAAATAGCCTCAGCCCAATAGCTATGCGGCATATTCTTCTCTTCCATCAATGCTCACGCAATCTCAGCAATGTGCCTGTTTTTTTGCTCAGCAACTCCATTTTGCTGTGGAGTGTATCTGCATGTAAACTGTCTCCGAATACCATTCTGCTTCAAAAATTCAGAGAACTCATTGGAGAAGTACTCTCCCCCTCCATCTGACCTTAGGCACTTTACATATTTCCCTGTTTGCTTTTCAACCAAAACTCTGAAATTCTGAAAGCGAGTGAACACCTCACTCTTCTCCTTCATGAAATATACCCACACTTTCCTTGTGTGGTCATCAATGAAAGTCACATAATACCTGCAGCCTCCCACCATAGATATGGTCTTCGTAGGACCCCATACATCTGAATGCACAACATCTAGTGCATTTCTGCTCACATATCTGTTACGTGGAAACACGTGCTTTGTTTGCTTCCCAAATTGGCATGCTTCACATATTTTCTACATACCTTCCACTTTAAATTTTGGCAGCACTGTCACAATTCCTTTAGTCTGCATAGACTTCAATCTCTGCACATTCACATGTCCAATCCTTTTATGCCAAATGTCTGTGTCTGCAACAATTCCTGAACCGTTTGTAAACATTGCAGCACTCATTTCAGGCATGTCTACATTCAACGTAAACATTCTACCCACTCTGTTGCTTTTTGCAACCAACCTGCACTTGTCTTTAAAGTCTTCAACATAACAACCATCAGGGTTAAACCGAACCTGCAACCCCTGCTCAATCATCTGGCCAATTGAAACCAGATTCTTTGTTATGTTCGGAACGTGAAGTACATCTGCAAGAAGGTACTTCACTTTGCCATCCTGCATAGACAATGGCACATCTCCAACATGAGCAATTGGATGAGCAGTGTCATCCCCTGTTTCCACAAAACCTGGTCTTTCCAGGTTTTTCATCTCCTTGAACCACTCCCCATGACTTGTCATGTGGTTCGAAGCACCTAAATCCACATACCATACATCATCTTTTTGTACTGCATCAACATTTTCAGACATGGCATTCACGACATGCTACATAACAAACAACCTTTCATTGTCCTCATTATTTCTGCTTGAGGATGCATAGTTGTTTTGCTGCACTTTCCCATTTTGCATGTCAGCTTGCTTCTTATAACATTCTGCCTTCACATGTCTAGGTTTACCACAATAATAGCATTCACGTGCATCATTATATTGCCTTTGCCAATTTCCACAACCTCTTTGACTCCCCCTGTCTCTGAATTTGCCTCTTCCACCTGCGTGTTGTTGTTGTTGTTGTTGATTCTGGGACTGTTGTTGTTGTTGCTGCTGCTGCTGGCCATAATTCTGATTACCTGTTCGGCCACCTCCTTGACCGCGTCTACGGCCTCCTCTACCTCGTCCTCTTCCTGAACTCGTGTAGAAGGCCTGTTGCTCTGAACTGTTTTTGCTTTGTGAAGACTGTTGGTCTTCACCCAAGCTCTTCTCTTCGATAATCAGCATAGACACCAAATCTGTAAAGTTGGGAATGTTTTCCCGAGTCTGAATAGACATCTTGAATGCCTTGTATTGTGGCCCGAGACCACGTAGACAGACCTCCACCTTATCATCATCATCTACTAACACACCAATAGATGCAAGGGATTCCACAATACCTTTTATCTTCAACGCATAGTCATTCACAGACATGCTCTTTTTCTCCACAGTATGAAGTTCATTCTTCAACTGTATCTTGCGTGCCTTGGTATTTGTTTCATAAAGCTTTACCAAGGTGTCCCACGCCTCCTTGGGAGACTTGGCATCCTAAATGTGCCTAATCATGGTGTCCTGTATACTAATGGATAGCCAATACATAACCTTCCTGGCTCCTTGGTTCCAGTCTTTAAACTCTTTCACATCTGCAGAGCAGTCGGATTTATATCCGATATCTCCGATGCCTCTTCATGCTCACCTTCTATGTAGTCCCAATAGCCCTTTCCCATCAGGAAATTTGTCAACCTGAACCTCCAAGCATGGAAGTTATTCTTATCAAGCTTCTCAGCCACAATCTGGGTTATCCCATCATTTGACATTTTGCCAAACACACAATTTTACCAGAACAGCACTCTGGTTTGTCCTGCACAAACTGCTATATTTTCTGTAGTGGTACTGTAGTACTCTCAAATGTCACAACTAGTGACCTCAATGTGCATACATACACCCAATGGCAACTGTAGACCTCTTTGCAGCACCCACAGTGTCTGCACAGTCAATCTATCTTCCTGCAGTTCTTAAAACAGAGTTCTGCAGAGAATCGATGACTTACCCGCAGTGCTTGACGAAATCGCCTCCTTTCTGAAAAACGGAAGTCCAGACGCGCCCGAAACGCGTTTTCGGGCCCAAAAAATGGAGTCCGATAGAATAGTATAGTTGCCCTATAGCTTTACTCCCGCGAAGAAAGCTCCTCAATCAGAGATCGTTGTCGGTGCCTCTCGTAGAGCTCTCGACAAGGGTGTAGTCACCAAGACAAATAGGGAGGAGTAGTTGAAGCTCTTACCCTCGTACCGCTTCCTGTGGTTCTCTTGCTTGCAGCTCCATGAACCAGGCTCTGATACCATGAAAAGATGCAGGGGGGAAGAGAGCTTGAGCTCTTGCAAGCACACACACACACTCACAAAACCCTAATAGAGAACACACAAGGTGAGAGGCTGAAAATCTTCTTCTTCTTCACTCAACACTCAACACACCATATACAAGATAAGAGTACACAATAATATGAAAGGTACTCAACCAATACATACACGGGTTCTCTATAGTGTGAACCCAACTAAATGAGCTGGCGCTATAACTATGCCAGTCTCTAGAATGGCTGTCACAAAGCCTCTCATCCCACTGGCCGCATATCACCCAAGATCTCACCAACTATGCTAGTGGTGTAAGTGTGGGGCCTATCCCCCAGGCGGGTCATCAGTGTCCACCGCCTCACTAGACGAGCTCGATATCTCAACAGTTACCTTCGTGAGCTAGCTACAACTAGCTAGTATATCTAGCTAACTATACTAGCTAGGAAATTGGTTAATGACGGATAGCATGCACCTACTAGCCTATCTACTTAGTAGCTAGTTTGTTTGAATAGCTACCAAAGTTAATTCATTGTTGTTTGCTAGCTCACATAGTTAACTAGTTAACGCAGCTAGCTAGTTGGTTCATGTGGTTAGCTAACATAGATCGTTATGTAGGACCAAGGTAGTATTATTCCATCCACCTAGCTAGAGAATGTAGCTACTTAAAACAAGTAGCTATATGCTACTTCATATAGCTAGGTACATAATACAACTTACGAGCATAGCTAGGTACTTAATACAACTAGGTAGCTGCATAGAGAAAAAAAGGTAGCTAATGCATTTGCATCTACACAAGCTACCATAATTAAGCAGTCCAAACATTTGGATCAATGATATTTGGATTGACTTATTTTGGTGGCTACTTAATATGATAGTTTAAGGCAAGTGATGTATCATTAGTGAGATTTATGTTTCTTTAGACATATGTACATAATTTTTGTAAGATGCCAATTGCTTTGTTGAATTTTCCTGACAAATCTACATATTGTAACATGCAGGTTGAGATTTTCATCTAGTTTAATAAGGAACATCCAAATGTCATCATACGCCAATGCTCCTTTAAAAAATTGAAGCCTTATTTTGTATAAAAGCTTACAGATAGATATACATGTTGCTGCATTCAACATGTGCAAATTTCATTTATTTGGGATGCGGTTCATTAAATGCAACAAACCAGAGCTAGTTTTCATGGACAAATGTGTTATTGCAATTGCAAGATTTGTAATGGTGATGGTGGGACTAGTTTCTTAGCAATTATACATGTAAAGCTCAATATTACATCTATATGCGCAAGCGTTTTGTGTGAAAAGAGGATTTGCAATGCATATCATGTGTTAAATTGTTTGCTTGGAACATGTGCTAATTGTAGCATTGATAAACTTAAATGCTATCCTTGTGAGCTTAGCAAAACATCAGTGTGTTACAATCAAGATATTTGAGGATGTTGAAGTTTATGTAAGCAAGGTAAGAAAAATAGAATAAAGGTTCTAACATTCAAGGAAATAAGCTATAGTGCTTCAATTTCTATGTTAAATATTGAACTTCAAAAGTTCATTTGACGTAACTTTATTAGTAAATGGCAAGCGGATCAGTTTAAACAGTGCTTGCTTACATTCCCTGAGGAAGTAGTGGTGTCTGCTGCTGCTGCTGTTGATTTTGCACAGAGATTTATACATTGGTAGAGAAAAATGAGATACAATCCATGTACTGGCACTCAGCCAAGTGACAATCTTGGTTCACATCACCTATATTTGTAATAGTAGAGTAAGGTGCAAAAGACAATGCATTTCTATATCTCTAATGATAGAGTGCATGACACCCTCTTTGTTCACAACATTGCTTTATGTTACATTATGCTTGGTTGAAGAAGGAGAAAGGGTTGTCATTGCATGAACATTGGGTCTAGTCTGATGGTGTAGCATCCCAGTTCAAAGCCCAAAAAGACCATTCTATGTTGTGGCCATGTACAAAGGGCTGATGGCAATGGCTTATCATTTCTGTGGATCTGGACATGTGAAGGGTAAGCATGATAGAGCTCAAAAAGACCATTCTACGTTGTGGCCAGGTACAAAGTATTAAGAGACTAAGGTTGAGTAGAAGGGTGAGAGAAGGGTGTGAGTGTGAATGGACTTGAGGTCCACTTGTTCACCTATTTAAAGGTGAGGCCATGAGGCATTTTGTATGGAGCAAGGCCTAGTTGTATTTATAAACAACTTAATAAGCAAGATATTGTTCTTGTACTTTTTGAGTCTCTCCTCTCCACACACTTGATCTATCATGAGCACCACGTTTTCTCAGCATGGTATCAGAGCTTAGGTGATTTGAACCACTTGTGGTGTAGATTAGGTAAAAAATATCCATTTTTAGCTTATCTTTCTTGTGTGGAGCTCAACCCTTTCATGGTGGAGGCCTTCCACAAGCTTGTAGAGGGCTCATCACTCCACGATTTCTTCATGAAAGATGTAGAGGAGGCTCAGGCGCAGCTGGTCGTACGGCTAATTGACTAAATCATCTCTTCTACGTGGTGCCATTACATCTGCAACAACTCGGCGTCTGTATTCTGCTCTGCAGCCTTGGCCGTACAGCCATTCGCCGGCTGTAGGCCATCATTAGGAAAGGTGTAAGAGGGCTATGGTAGCCCATGGAGTGGACACCCTACAGCTCTGACTAGAGCTCCAAATGTCCATGAACGCACCGGCTAGAAGCAAAAGTTCAGGCACCGTTTTCTCTTCTTCACCTCAAGCTTCCATTAAAGCTTGATTTTTGGAGTTTTTTCTTGCTCAATCATCTCCTCCCTTGCTTTAATCACTCAAATGGTGGTGTGAATGTTTTGTTGCTGAGTTCTTCTCTTGTCTTTGACATTCACATGAGGTAGCCATAAGCCTCATGCCCGTCAGCTTCAACATCAGCATCAATTTTTAAGCTTTCAAAGTGATTAAGTGTGCTTCTAAGCACTAATTATGTTATTTAACACTAATTACTCTATTAATCCAGTAAAGAGAAAGTGTTCTTAAATACTAATAGTGTTATTAAACACTAATGGTGAGTTAATCACCAAAATAAGTGTTATTTTATACTAAAAATGTGCTTTTTAGCACTAATTGTATTTTCTACACACTAATGGTGATATTAATCATCAACCAAAGTGTTGCTAAACACTAAGGTGGTCTTAACCATCAAAGGAGGAGGTCATTTACATTACGAAGGCTCTTCTTCATCAACATGGAGGCCGGGCACACACCATAAGTGCCACATTCCAGTCTTCATCGACAAACCGCTTCTTCCAAAGAGAAATGGTGCAACCATGAACCAATTGTCTTCATCTCATAAGCTAAAGAGGTGGAAGAATTCTGGTTTTTTCATCATCAAACTCAGATTTTGAGTGGTTTTAAACATGAACACATGTACACTAAGTGTTCATTTACAATGTTATTGTATATTACCCTTGAGGCCCTTGTTTGTAAGAGGCATAGGCATGCCATAAGCCATATGTTCTCGTTTCCCAAGCCCAAGGCATTTCATTCCACTGCATATTCTAATTTTTCATCGTATAAGATGAGTTGTAAGGTTAAGCATAGAATCCCTAAATGCTCTACTTATTGGTTGTCATGATTTTAAGCATTTTTTGGCATTACTTTTGTAAGAGGCATTGGCAACATTATGAGCCATGTCCTCTCCTTCTTGAGCCAAAGATGATAATCCTTATTTGTTTGAGCATTTACTTCAACCAATTACTCATTTTCACTAAGCTTGAATCTTCAAACCCTAATGGGTATCTTGTAACTAACATGCATAAAAGCTATTGTAATTGTGGAGTAGACACTGCCCTTGACCAATGCATAAGGCAAGTGGTAAGACCCTCCCTTTCCCTTTCCCATTTAAATCTACCTCATTACCCATGGAGGAGATATGGTATTCAAGGAAGCATAAAGCATGTTGCTAGAGCAAAACCACTTAAGCAATGGTGGCAGCCTACTTATGATCATTGTGTGAGAATGGTCAAGGTGGAAAGCATATGGTGGAAGCAATGGCATGTATGTCTCAACCATGTCATCTACAAGAAGTCAAGCAAACACAAAGAGTGGGGTGCACCATCATTGATGTGTACATCTTCATCGACAAATAAAAGACTTAGATGGCAACAATGCATTAGCCTCTAAGGCTCTAGGAACACATTTGTAAATCCTAGATAACCACACCTATATTCAAGCCTTGTATGCCTAATGTTATAAAGGCATCTTATGTCCAATACCACCTATTCCATCCTTCCATTAAAGATCAAGGGCATTGTTGAATCCCTTGGTTCTATCAATGTATCAGTGGTGGAGGATGATGATTTAGTGAGTGTCTGTTTGAATGGGCTTGGCAAAGAGTACAAGCCATTCAAGACCTTCATTGCAATTAGGGAGAATATTCCCAACTTTTGGGACTTGATATCTATGCTGATCATACAAGAAAAGGCTTTAGGTGAGGATTCTTCTTCACAAATCAAGAACACATTGGAATAGGCCTTCTACTCTAATTGAGGTGGTAGAGGGAGAGGTAGAGGCCATGGTCAAGGCCAAGGTGGTGGTGGCTAACAAGGAAATCGGAATTCTGGACAACAATAGTCCAATGATTTATAATAGCAATCATACACAGGTGGAAGAGGCCAGTCTAGAGGCAGGGGGAGCCAAAGAGGCCGAGGTGGTTGACAAAGAAATCAAAATGCAAATAGCATAGAGTACTGTTACTGTGGCAAACCAAGACACATGGTAAAGGACTGCTACAAAAAGCAGAATGACATTAAAAGTAGGAAGTTGCAGCACATGCTTAGTTCCATAACAGGGGATGTGTCAGGATCTCAAGATATATGGTATGTAGATTATGGCACCTCTAACCACATGACCAGTCATGCTGAGTGGTTTAGAGATATGCAAAAAATGAAAAACCAAGTTATGTAGAAACATGTGATGATACTATGCATCCCATTGCATATGTTGGTAAAGTGCCATTGTCTATGCAGGATGGCAAAATGAAGTACTTGTCTGATGTACTTCATGTTTTGAATATTACAAAGAACCTAGTTTTCGTTTAGACAAATGGTTGAGCAGGGTCTACAAGTGAGGTTTAATCCTCAAGGATTTTTTTGGAAAACTTCAAAAATAAGTGTCGCTTGGTTGCAAAGGGTAACAGAAATGGCCGGATGTTTACTTTGGATATGTGAACCTCGCTGAGATAAAGGCACCCATGTTTGCACATGGAACAGGTGTCATTGCAGATATTGACCTATGGCACAAGCACATTGGTCATGTGAATGTACAATGACTGAAGTCTATGCAGGCCCAAAATATTGTTGCAGGTTTGCTTTGCACGTTTGCTAAAGTTTAAGGTTGACGGTATGCATAAGGTATATAAAGCATGCCAACTTGGTAAGCAGGCCAAACATGCTTTCCCACATGAAAAGCATGTCAGTGCAAGGCCATTGGATGTCATACATTCAGATGTATGGAGACCGACCAAGACTGCAATAATTACAGGTTGCATGTACTATGTTACATTCATTGATGAGACTCATATAGAGGTATGCACAAGTGGTAGCACTCCTCACCAACAATAAGCTCAAGAAGAAGGCCTTCTTCCACACTAGAAAAGTGTGGGTTTATTTCATGAAGGAGAAAAGTGAGGTGTCTTTTCACTTTCAGAGATTTAAAGCCTTGGTCGAGAAGGAAAAAGGCATGCAAATAAAATGCCCAAGATCATATAGTGGGGGAGAATATTGCTCCAATGAGTTCAACGATTTCCTGAAGCAGGGGATCAAGAGAGGTAGTTTACGTGCAAGTACACTCCACAATAGAATAGTGTTACACAAAGGAAAAACATGCACATTGCAGAAGTGGCATGTGCCTTGATGGCTGAAAAGAATATGCCACATTACTTTTGGGTAGAAGCAGTAGCAACTACTATGTACATTATGAACAGGACACTCTGCAGAGCTGTTCATGGTATGACTCCTGATTAGAAGTTTATAGCATGACCGGATGTGCCTCACTTGAAAGTGTTTGGGTGTATTACATATGTACATGTTCGTGTGATGAAGTGAGAACAAAGTTAGATCCAAAGGCAGAGAAATGCATCTTCATTGGTTATGCTATGGAGCAAAATGGTTATAGATGTTATAACCCTACCACTCGTGAGATGCGGAGTAAGCAAAGATGTCTTCGATGAGATGAGTAGCTGGTATGCACCAGTAGTGAAGGTAACAGAAGATGCAGATGTAAGAAGTGTTGATGTTGTACCACATGTAGAGAAGCAATCATAGGTGCTGGGTGGACCTGGGGAGTCCTCGAGCAATGGATCCAATGTTAGCCCATGGTCAAGAAGGTTGAGAAATGATGCAGGTACACATGTATCACAGAAAGAGAAGGAAAAGGTAGATCAACCTTTTGTGGGTGATCTGTTAGCAGGTCACTCATATGTGGATGGTGACTCTAGTGGCTCTGAGCAGAGCCTTAATGAGGAGCTTGGCATTCCATCTATGGTTACTCCTGGTGGAGAACCAAGGCTGTTTTGAGGACACCTAGCAGTGATCCAGGTGTACACAGGTCTATGAGGGCTAGATACCTTATTGACAGGTTGAGATATAATGGATTTATAGCCCATCATTATGCTTACATGGTAAAAGAAATACAGGAGGTTGAGCCCACTTGCTTTGAGCAAGCAATTAGAAATAAGAAATGGAAAGATGCCATGGATGAGGAGATGGCAGCATTGAATGCATATGCAACATGAGAGTTAGTGCCTTTGCCTAAGGAAAAGAAGGCAATTGGATGTAAGTGGGTGTATAAAGTCAAGCACAATGCTGATGGTTCAATGAGCACGTACAAGGCACGATTGGTTGCCAAGGGCTATGCGCAGACTTATAGCATAGACTATGAGGAGACATTTAGCTCGGTTGCAAGAATGGCAACCGTGAGAGATGTCATTGCTATGGCTGCAGCAGCGAAGGGTTGGATCAAATGGATGTAAAGAATGCTTTCTTACATGGTGATTTGTAAGAAGAAGTGTACATGATGCAATCACCAGGTTATGAGAGTGATGCACATCTAGATTTTGTGTGCAGGTTAAGCAAAGCATTGTATGGCTTGAAGCAAGCATCTAGAGCATGGTTAAAAAGAACGGGGAGTATACTATTACCATTAGATTTCAAATATCCAATGCAGATTTTTCACTATATGTGAAAAAGACAGATAGAGAGATCATGCTATTAGTCATCTATGTGGATGACTTGATTATCACTGGTGATAGTGATGCAAATAGACATGATGCCAGGATGCTTTTGAAGCAAAAGTTTGAGATGAAGGATTTGGGTGAGCTGCGGTATTTCTTGGGCATAGAGGTGGTGAGATCACCTCATGGAATTTCGCTATGCAGTATGGCTTGGACATGTCCAAGTATGGTATGACAGGCTGTAAGCCTATTTCAGTTCCATTGGAGCAAAACACAAAGCTTTCCCCGCAGATACAGGTGAGCTTTAGGAGGACCCCACTACATGTTGGGGAATAGTGGGTAGTTTTGATCTACATGACCATTACAACGCCAGACTTGAGCTATGTTGTTGGACTTGTGAGTCAATTTATGCATGCCCCTAGGAAGCCACACTTGGATGCGGCTAGACGAATCCTCAGGTACATAAAGTCAACAGTTGATTATGGACTTTTCTATGAGGCTGGTACACAGAGATACAGTTGCATGGGTACACAGATGCTGATTGGACTAGTAGTATTGCAGACAAGAGATCTACCAGTGGTTTTATGTTCTCATTTGGGAGTGATGCTATGAGTTGAAGCAATAAGAAGCAGCCAAAAGTTGCCTTGTCGACTACTATAGAGGCAGAGTACAGGGGTGCTGCTATACGGCAACTTGTGAGGTAGCTTGGATTCAGAAGCTACTTGGTGATATGGGAGAGCCCGTGGATAAGGCAGTTGTCATATATTGTGACAACATGAGCAGCATACAGTTGGCTAGTAACTCTGTATATCATGCTAGAACGAAGCACATTGAGTTGCATTATCACTTTGTGAGGGAGAAGGCTCTAACAAGAGATGTAGATCTGGTATATGTCACCACAGAGGATCAGGTAGCTGACATCTTCACGAAGGCATTGAGCAGAGAGAAGCTTCATAGGTTTAGAAGCTTACTTGGAGTGCAGTGTGTGGAGCTGAGCTTGAGGGGGAGTATTGAGATATCGAGCTCAACGAGTGCGGAGAACATTGATGACCCGCCTAGGTGATAGCTTCTTCATCTACACCACTGGCATGGTTGGTAAGATTATGGGTGATATGCGGCCAACAAGATGACAGGCTGTGTGATAGCCATTTTGGATTACTAGAGACTGGCATAGTTATAGTGCCAGCTCATTTAATCGGGTTCACATTATGGACCGATCCTTGTATGTTGTAGTAGTTGAGTACTAACCCATATAGTGTGTACTCTTATCTTTATGTTAGGTTGGTTAAGTAGAGAAGAAGAAGATAGAAGAAAATTTAACTATCCATCTCTCTTGTGTCTTGCTCTCTCATGTGTGTGTGTTTGCTAGGGTTTGAAGCTCTCCCTCTCCCCCACATTCTTTTTAATATGGTGGTACAAGAGTGAGTTTAATCACCAATAACTATTGGGAAAAGATGGGTAAACCTTGTCTTGAAGTGTCTGACATTGTTGTCAAGATGGTGGATGAAATAATTTCCAAACCTATCAGGGTCTTATGAGATCTTAAGATCGGGTGAAGCATACCTTCATCGCGTGATGGATTTCTCCAAACAACCCAACTCTTATGAGCTGATCTTAGGAAGATTGTTTGTGTGAAACTAAAATGGTCCATGATTGGTTAAGGAGCCATGTCTAATTGCAGCTTGGTGATTCAATCCTTAGAGTAGACCTTGTGGCTAGTCATGTACATCTTATGGATAGGGTGGACTTTTCAGCAATCAATTAGATACCACCATCAATTCTGTTCCATTACAATTTTGCTTTAAATACAAGAAGGACACTAATGTGAACTAGGAACCATTACCATCAAAGGTCATTGATGAAGGTGATGAATTAAGTTGGATTCAAATGATGGCCACCACAGACACTTGGGCCCCAACCAATATAGCTCATGTGGAATTCTCTGACCAATCCAAGCTTAGTCGTTTGGCCGAAAGGAACCAAAACTATGTGTTAGCCCAAAAGGAATGAGAGACTAAAGCTAAGGCTATCAAGGTAGCTAAGGAAGAGTGAGTGCCAACATTGTACTTTAGTCCTGCTACACGTGGCACATAAGCACACTTCATCATTGTTGCCATAGACTATGTAACCAAATAGGCTTAAGCAAGAGCTTTACAAAAAGTGGATGACATGGTGACTGTTAAGTTTCTCTATGAGAACATTATTACCCACTTTGGATGTCCATTTGAGCTAGCGAGTGATCAAGGTAAGAATTTTCATGTTATAAAAAATCTCACTAGCACATTCAGAATCTCAAACCACAAGTCAATGCCAAGTAGAGAGCACCAACAAGGTTCTTATTTTGATATTGACAACAAAGACTATTGAGGCTCGATGCACGAATTGGGAGTCTAAGCTCACAACAGCTTTATGGGCTTATATCGCTCATTATACAAAGTTGCAATTGGTTGCATGCCTTTTAAGATGGTGTATGGACTTGAGGTAGTAATGCCTTCGGAGTTCATAATCCCCAGCTTAAGGGTAGCTATAACTGAAAATCTTTATGGTAATGAATTGGTTGACTCGTTGTTTGTTTTAGAACAACTTACAAATGAAAGACAAATTACAATGCAAAAAGTGAACAGAAAAAAGGCCAAAGAAAGAAGTGGTTTGACCAAAATCTCTACAACAAAAGATCAAGGCAAGAGATCTTGTACCTATGTATGGGGTCAACCTTAGTGAAAAGAAAAATCTCAAATATATTGGAAAGAAACCATTTAGGGTTTTGAAGTTACACCACAAGGTACTATACGTGTTGACACTTTTTAACAAAGTTGAAACTATCAGTTTCCTTAATGGTAGTAAGTTTAAAAAATACTATGGACCTCTTACCAAATAATCCCTATGTGCTATCATGACAAACAAGCCACCAAGGAAAGGGGCGCTCAAAAAAAGATCCAAGCCCAACAAGAGGCAAGGGAAAGATGGGAAAAACTTCAACAACGTCGAGAAGAAAACCTTGGACTTGCTACACAAGCTTATGTTGGAGAGGTAATCAACAACATGGATGGTCATATTCCACCTCTCATAACACCCATTGAATTGCCTAGCCTCTATGGTAAAGTGTTCTATAATGTTATGCTTGACATGGGTGCTAGTCACAATCTACTCTCCTTTGCTACATGGAATCAGTTGGGTAAACGTCAACTTGAAAATTCTAACATGAAAATAGAGGGTATAAGTGCCATAAATACCAAAGTTCTTAGTTTGCTTAAAACTACCATCTATGGCAATAACAAACACTTGGTTGGTAACTTTCTAGTCATGCATGTAGGAACTTTAAAAGAACATGTTGTCCTCGGATGCAATTGGATGATTGTGGCTCAATGTAGAATCGATTAGGCCACAAGGAGTGTCTCAATGGCATAAACAATCCTAACCCTACACTTTTACACTCCACGAACACTACCTCCACATCAAATGCGTCAAACCAGTAGCAAGCATTTGGATGTCGCAAGGACAAAGCCTTAACATCAACACAATCCAATGTCATTCCCCTCCACAGCAGCATCCATTTCACCACCACAAGGTTCTTCATCTTCAATCTCCATTTCTACATCTACCTCTATAAAGAACCAACTACTAGCAAGGCATCAGTAAGGAGAGCCATAACCTACCCTTAAAGGTCCCTAAAGCCTCTCCACCAATTCTTAATCGCCAACCCCCTATCAAGAGACCCAAGAGGCACCACAACAAAAATCAATCCAAACGACAGGTTACCTCTCATCCTCGCGATGGATTCCAACTTGTCTTCTTCAAGCTCAAGGCTACTATCAGGGTAACATGATGGGTGCCAAAAAGAAAGCAAACACCCGTAACCTCATCAATGAAAGCAACATCTACGGGCCGACCCTCAATCTTGTCCACTCATAGTACCAATTTGGCAAAGGGAAGAACCAAATCAAAATCAAACCTTCCTCACCAGTCTCTCAAAAAGATCTGGGACTGTTTAATAGGATGGAATGCACCTTAGGAAGAGGGGAGTTAGACTAAACCTTTATCTCCAAAGAAACATCTATAATAACCTCAACATCAAGTCAGGATCCATCTACACAAATACCTCTAAAAAGCCCACTACCCAAGGAAAGGACTACTGATCAAAAAGCTCTTGCATCAATGTCACTACCTTTCCAAGAACTTGATAGTCCGATTTGTGCCTATGAAAGTCCCTTGTCACCTTTAATCCTCGATTACCAACTACCATTAACAGCCAGGTGTACTCCTAAGCAAGACTCCCACACACAGAAAAAAGCTAGAAAGGATGGCTACAAAAGTCATATACAAAGCTCCATGAAATCAAGGGATCATAAGGGACAAGAACGAAGGCATATCTATCAACTTCTATATATGTGGCCCCTAGAATCTTTACTCCCTCACAATTCTTCATGCTCATATGCAAAGGGATCTTGTTAAAAAATACTCACCATAAAATGTGGAGTTGTACATCTATACATACTCATAGGAACTAACCCACACATCCAAAAAAAAAAAAAAGAGATGAAAAGAAGCATACAAACTAATAGTTACAAGAGAATGTTTGACCTTTGGAGAATTGATTTTTTTAAGGGTGTTTGAATGTTGCCTTTTTAGATCTTGAGAAATGTGTACCCCTTTTGGATGCCAACAGTACAGAATGGTACTTTCAAGGGGAGTTAAGTATTCCTTACTTCCAAACGCACTCATGATATTTTTTGCATCCTTGGGTGAGGTTTGTAGTTAGAGTGCATTTGTTGACCTATTTTATTTACAATTCCACCCCTTGTATCATGTCGTGATTTGTAAGCGTCACATGCTCATATCCTACCTTTGGTTGGCACTGTAGAACTTACTTTAGAAGGCGAACTTCTTCAATTCCTTGTAGGAGTGGCCCCACAATGGCATGATGAACAATGTGCTCTCTATTCAGTTGATGGACCCCATCAAGTGAGGATTGTCCAAGAGCAAGAGGTAGAGAAATGAAGGACAGAACGTTATGATTCCTTACCCAATCACTCTATGAGATTTTATTACCACATATTTGTCAATTTTGAGCCATTGTAGGTGACTTTATTGATAGTTTCCATGGGGATAGATGTTTAACTCACCTACCTATTATCAAATTGCCGTTCTATAGTGAGAATGCTCTAAGACCACTACCAAGTATGCCACAAGAAGCATATGAGCTAGGAGTACCCCATGAGGATGAGGGACCTACTGATGATATGTGACTTTGCATTCACATTGCATCTTTTTGACAACGATGACCTTTTATGCTAAGCTTTGCTCTCCATTTTTGTTATTTTCTTACATTTGTCATCGAAGTGTGCAGTCAAATTTACAAGTTTTCTAGGGTATGTCCATTAATGTAGCCTTCCACATCTCCACATTCAACCATGTCACAAGAAGCAAACAACAATATTCTTCTATTTGAATAGGTGTATTTGAAACTTGCCTTCATATATAGATCTTTTATAGTTTTTTTTTTCATTTGTTCAATTGGAAAATGTTTGCATTACACGTGGACTGGTCCATTTTTCTCTCAGTTGCTATCAAGATGAATATTAATGTTAGTGTTTTTCTTAAAAAGATTCCTAGTATTTCTATTATGTATCTAAAAGAAGTTATGTCGAGGGAGTATGCCAAGTACTCAACTCTATCTTTATTGAGCCCCCTTTAGCCATATTCTAACTCTCTAGGCAATTTTTGAGTGAAACGATAGTCGTTATTAACCAATTTTTTTATTAAAAAAAAGAAAAAGAAAATAGAAGACCAAGAAGAGAGCCATCACCATTTAGGATCTTGGTAGGTCTTTGGGACACCAGCAATGGTCCTTTGGGCTAATGCCTTGATTTTTTATGGGGTGGAACTTCGTATTTTTGCTCCCCTAGAAAACCATCGTTGTAGGAGGTTCTTAGTTGTTCTTAGATACTCTTAATGAAGGTCTCTGGGCCATTGCTTTGGTCTCCATAGGATGGTGACTTATACATATTTATTATGGGAGAAAAAGAAAAAGAAAAAGAAAAAACTTAAAGAAGCACCTAAAAATAAATTCTTTCAAAACAAAACAAACTTTTTCTATGTTAATAAATATCTAAAGATAAGTAATTTTGCTCCTGGAGTTAGCATCTTGCTTTAGATGGTTCATGTGCATCATTGTGTTTTGAGACTGTGGTCATAACCATAGGCATACTGTTCAACTAAGTTCATGGATAGAAGACTTTTATAAGTTACATCCACATTATTTTCTCATCTTCATAGCATCTTTGGGAAGTTTTACCAGTCTTATCTCCATTGTATGATGACTATTTTTTACTAATTCTGCTTATTTTCCCAAGAACACCTTACTTGTTTTTTTTTTGCTATGCAGAGAATGCCACACTTCGTATTGCTTTCCTCATGATGCAGCATCGACTTATCTTATCAACATCTTTCGAGGACAAAATCTATATCAAGAAGAGGGGCATGTTAAACTGCTACTACCAAGACATCCACAACGTCGATGTCGGTCACCTTACCATCTTTAGCAAATTTGGTCGAAGTCACTAGAAATGCCCAATATCATTGGAATGTCCGTATTATTTTACATGTGTGATCATCACTTGTCTATTAAAGGCGCACCACCACGAGATCTTAGGTGGAGAGTACTAGTTGTGGATTAGGTGTTTACATAAGCTAGAGTGGCCGAATGAGCCCTAGGACCTAA
>NC_141102.1:35001605-35194105 GCF_041138505.1 Cibotium barometz | reverse complement strand
CCTGACGAGGTTTTTGCCATGAGAAATGGGTTGCATGCCAGTTACAAGCTCTAGCAGAACTACTCCGAAACTGTATACATCACTTTTATCGGTGAGTTTGTGAGTTAGGAAGTACTCGGGATCAAGATAACCCTGCAAACAGAATGACACAAAGCATTTGTATCAAATTCTCTTTGCTGTAGCACATGTACACATGTGCACACAACCCACCCCCCAACATGCGCACACACACACACACGTGTGGTTATTGTGCATGCACACACACGCCCATGCACGCACAACACCACATACAACACGCGCACATATGATTCTGCATTCTGAACTGAACTCGTGTGAGGAGATACGGGAAAACATATTGGCAGAAAAAAAATGATGGTGTAGGGGAAGGCCTTGGGGAGGCCTTTCTCTGGAGGAGAGGGTGCCTGTTGCCCCCTCTCCTCCAAGCCAACCCCAGGCCTTTCCCGGCCATCATGACCTCCAGGAGGGGGAGAAAGCAACAGGAGCTGCAGCAATTCGCCAGATCAGCATTCCCAAGAACAGACTCTGTGTGACAGCAACAGGAGCAGCTCCACCAATTTGCCAGATCAGCATTCCGAGGAATGGTTTCTGTAGGCTGAGTTGGCGTAATCTGGTGAATATTATGTAAAATAATGCTGGCCAATTCTAGGGTTGCAATATTCCTCCCGCGACCAGAGGCCATGACAGAAGATTAAAATGTAAGGCACCAGCTGCCCACTAGAATGTAGCCTACCGGGGATAGCGACGGTTGGGACCTGAGGCCATGGTATGCTATGTGTCTATAAGATAAATATATGTTACTCTGAAAAGAAACCTAGTGCATCATTCAAGCATATGTCAGTAATTGAAATCTGTACCGGAGTGCCCTTGACCACAGTTGAGACGTGACCACCTGCATCACCTTCTAGCTCAGCAACAGGAGCCAGCTTTGAAAGCCCAAAATCAGCAACCTTGGCCCTCCTCTTCCCATCAAGCAAGATATTACTAGCTTTGATGTCTCGGTGATATATGGGAGGATTAGCCTCAGTGTGAAGATATAAGATGCCCTTAGCTGAACCTAAGGCTATCTGAAGCCGTGTTGGGAAATCAAGGGGTAGCTTTGTACCCGCTGAAAAAAGATTAAACCAAGTGAAAGGCCAAAGATCAGAGCAAAGACTTGGACAAAAAGCTGCATAGATTGTTGATCATGTGTAAGCTATCCACAAGATAACAAGTATCAATGGCTACACCTGTCCAAGTATACTCACCATTCAGATGATCACGTAAGGTACCATTTGCCATGAACTCATAAACCAACATCTGTTCACCTTCATCATCACAATATCCAATCAAGGAGACAAGATTGCGATGGTGTACACGAGAAAGCAACTCAATCTCTGTATAGAACTCCTTTGCTCCTTGAAGTGACCCCTCTTGGGCACGCTTTATGGCAACCACCAACCCATCAGCCAAAAAAGCCTTGTAAACCTTTCCGTATCCACCTTGCCCAATCTGCATGGAGCTGTTGAAATTGTTGGTAGCTTTTGCCATCTCCTCGTAAGTGAAATCCTTCACACCAGCAACTTTGATACGTTCATGGTGTCGGGCTGCAAGAATTTAAAAAAAGTAGTGTCAGCATTCTGTATTAGAACAAAGGAGTGATATCCTTCTAATGCGTCAATTAGCCTTCTGTCTGGTCCTGAAAAAACAAAAAACAATATCCACCCCTTCTTGTGCAGCTGATTCTCAAGGATAGAAAGACTCTCTCTCTCTCTCTCTCTCTCTCTCACACACACACACACACACACTCCACGCACGCTAAACATCACACTCACACTCACACATATATCTATATGTACATGTACATGTACATGCATACGTATACGTATACATTACCCATTCTCAGCTTATATGAGAATGTGTTTCTACCCAC
This sequence comes from Cibotium barometz, assembly GCF_041138505.1. NCBI lineage: Eukaryota > Viridiplantae > Streptophyta > Polypodiopsida > Cyatheales > Cibotiaceae > Cibotium > Cibotium barometz. Next base: position 35,192,175 of record NC_141102.1, on the reverse strand, counting down.
CCTAAACAAAACAATACCTGCTCGTAAGGGGGCAGCATAACGGCGCCGGCGTTTGGCTATAAGAAGCATGACAGCAGCTACAATGATAGCTGTGAATGCAGCAGCACCAATGACTATACCAGCGATCGCTCCACCGCTCAATCCGCTCTTAGATTCAGCAGCCAGAGAGACTACATGAAAATTACAAACATCAATTTTTCCAATTCCTATCCAATTAACTTATTTGTAGATCAATTAGTTTACACACTCAAAAAAAAAAACACTTTTGTAAAAGCTTACCATTGTATGGATACCCAATGGTGAAAGAAAGCACCTCATAAGGACCAAAGGTATTGTTATCTGGAATGCTCCAGGTTGCAAATGTATTATAGAGATGTGTAACCTCTGAATCATTAAACTCATTAGTATCATTACTTGGAAACAGCTTGATGTTCATAGCCAGACGCGGCCCAGATTCCCAGCTATAGTCTGACACATTTACTTGATATTCAGAAAGTTGTAGCCCTGATGACAAGTAGACTTGGAAACCATCCTCATATGGTGGAAAATAAGCAAAGCCGGGACTCTTGAGTCGGTAGCCTACTGAGAGTGGGTAGGCACAGTGACAGATACCAGAGGCAAAGAGTCCATAAACGAGCTCCTCACCACGACTTGTATCACAAGTACCAGCTGAACAGCCAAGGGGCTCTGACACAGCTGTGGTTGGAGCTGATACATTGGTATCAGTGCCATTGTGTTCTACACATAAATTTTGAAAACTTGAAGGAATTGAAGAGCCGCTGCACACTGGGTTTCCATATAACCTGCAAGTGTGTTTTTAGAAGATTAATCACCCTAAAGTCCCATTTTGTGTTTCTGATGCCAAGTCCAGTAAGGAAGAAGACTCTGAAAGGATAAGCCATTACCACAGCGTGAAATTAGGAACATTAAGAATCTGCCCCACAGTGAATCCGGTGATATTGTTGTCTTGGAAGTCACTGCATTGCAAAATAAGTAAGAAAAACGTCCAAGAATTTGAAAAGAAATTCTCACGTGATAAGAGAGAGATACACTGGTTTAAGCAACATCTTACAAAACCAAGCTTGAGTCTGCATTCGGAAAGAATTTCTGAGCCAGAAGACTTGATGTGAAATTCCCATCTAGAGAGTTGTTCCGTAAAACTCTGCATTTATAAGAAGCCAGCGTGTAACAACATGTGTTTAAAGTTTAAACTTGGGACGATTCAAGCCTCTTGCCACACTAGATTCATGGCATAATAGCAGAAGGCAATGGCAAGCAACTTACAAAAACTCCAAACTTTCCAGTTCATAAAGATTTGATGGAATTTCACCATTCAGTTGATTGTAAGACAAATCACTGAGCCCAAAAGAAGGAAGTTAGAAGGACAATATCTGACATGTGAAAGTGCCTTCCAAGTGTGCAAGTGAATGTAGACTCAAATTATTTATGCTTTTGTGCGAGGCTTACATAGTCGTGATAGCCTGAGATATAATCGATGAAAGGTTCCCACCAGTCAGCTGATTGTGACTTAGATCCCTTTTGAACAATCCACAGATATACTCCAAAATTAAATCCAGTAAACAGAAACTATAGGTCTCAACAAAAGAGACTTGAAATTACATACATGTAAAACAAAACTGTGTACGAACCGCACAGCTTAACTTACAAGTATCCTAGATTGTTCATTTTTGACAGATCAGGGAATGAGCCGCTTAAGTTGCAGTTTCTCAAACTCCTGTAAACAAAGCAACAATCAGAGAAGTTAAGCTTTGTCTACTACTTTAATTCTTTTCAAGATTCCAGATCTCTCTCTCTCTCTCTCTCTCTCTCTCTCTCTCTCTCTCATATGCGCATCCGAGGGTTACCAACAGGGGCCTCTCCCAAGGCCGATGCACTTACCCAATGCCAAAAACTCGGGGTAGATGGGACCCCCTTTGTAGATGGGTGGATAACCAGGGAAGGCATGGAGCTACTCTACCCTTGACCACATCTTCACCCTTCCTTCGAGCCATCATCGAGGAGGGCAGAGCACGCCATCAGAGGATCTATTGCTGCTTTGTGGACTTCTGCAAAGCTTTTGATACTGTTTCCTGGTCCAGTGCCTACATGACATCGGGGCTCCATCCGACATGATTTGGAGCATCATCGCTCTTTATGAGTCAGTCACAAGACGGGTGAGAGCCCCAGGAGGGATGTCACATGAGATCTAGTATGATTGGGGGCTGCCCTTTATCACCCACTCTCTTTGGCCTTTACATTGATGAGATCTCGAGCTTCATTGCCAGACTAGGCAGGCCAGGCACTCCACTTGCAGGCATACTCATTCCCCTCCTACTCAACGCAGATGGCATTGTGCTCATATCAGATTCAGCTGAGGGGCTTCAGAGACACCTGGATGCTCTACAGGCTTTCTGGGTTTGGCTGTAAGAAGTGGAAGCGGATTTGGGTTTGGTAGTGGCAGGATTTGTTTTTGGAGTTGTGGGTGGTCTAGCAATTGGGCTATTCGAGCGATGTACCCACAAACAATCCCAGTCGTACCAGCTCTACTCTCTATGGGGAGCGCTCTACCCACTCAGTGAAGAGCCAAAAAGATGAGGCTTGATGCCATCAGCGCCCCACATACTGTGAGATCAGGTGTCTCTTCAACTGTCTATGAAAAAGAGGGGTTTGAGTCCTCTTCACCAAGTCATGGAGTGTGAGCACTATAGAGGCAATTTTCTAGGGTGGTTAATTACCTCAAAGATTTTTGTTAAAAATGCATCATAATCCTCTTCTGTTTTGACTCCTCATGGAAAGCAAGGGAGGATCCGGTGAGTTCCAAAACACTTTCTTCTGTTTTGACTCTTCATGGAAAGAAAGGGAGGATCCAGTGAGTTCCAAAACACTTACAATTTTGTAAGGTTGGCCATGTTAGAGTAATTGGACGGTATGGAGCCACTGAAGTTGTTATTGTCAAGTTGTCTGCATCACCCATAAAAAAAGAGGAGAGATTAGTACAAAAGAAGGTGGGAAACCTTGGGAAGTTATCATTAAAGCCTCTTCACACCTAGGAACCACCTAGACTCCACACCTCGGTCAGGATCGAACACCCAACTACCCAGTGGGGGCAGCCACAGGTTCACATTGCTATTAACACTTTGGGATCACTTGACGGTAAAATTCATGAAGAGTTGGTAGAGAGGTGCTTACAGAATGAGTAGAGTAGAGATATTGGAAAGCTCACTCGGCAACTCTCCACTTAAATCATTGCCATCTAACAAACTGCACTTAAAATCAGAGCTTCAATCAGTAATTACAAGCTCGATTAACTTATTGTAACCGAAGGATGATTTTAAAAACAAATTTTCAAAGCTTTACTTACAGATGAAATAGGCTTTCAAGTCGGCCCAACTCATGGGGGATGCTTCCATTCAATGAATTGTTGTTCATATGGCTGAATACATGAACCAAAAATCAAAAACCTCCACAAGTGTCACCATCTTTGCATCTAAAAGAGTACAAAAAAGGCTGATATATGCTTACAAATGCTTTGCTTTGTTGAGGTACTGAAAACTGGAGGGTACAGGACCCGAGATTTTGTTCTGATCAATCTGTATGCGATTCAGTTTGGAGAGGTTGCCCAATTCCGATGGTAACGTCCCAGTCAATTGATTACCATTGAGAAGCCTGTAATACAATCCAAGGATGATCCACAAGCAAGAAATGTTGAGGGAGCATCTTCAAGAAGATCTTAATGACAAGGTTAAACTAGGTAATTAAAACAAACTTGAAAAATTTTTTGGCAAACTTACAGTAGGTAAAGATTGCTTAAAGACCCAACTTCAGGAGGGATCGAACCGGTGATGTTGTTCCACATAAAATCCCTTCAGAAAACAACAAACCAACACATTGCTTTTTGGTGATCCTTGTGTGTGTGCTTGTCTTAGATGATGACCCCCTACATTTCATGACCCTTAAGCACATAAGTGCAACTTACAAGATGACGAGGTGTGAAAAATTCCCTATATCCGGGGCCAAAAATCCTGTGAAATTCATGTTTAACAACCGCCTACAGATGGAAGGTATGGTGTTAGAATTTGGCAAAACACTTGTATTCTGCATTTATATAGATGAACTGTGATGACACTTACAGCTCTTGGACATACTCTGTCCCGTTGATGGGGGTTGTGCATATGACTCCTGTCCAGTTAGTTCCACATGGATCATCTCCAACCCAATTGTCTAGCTTGCCAAGATTATCCCCAATATCACGTTTTATTGCTTTAAGGGCATCAACTGAGATAAAAATGAAGAGTTTCAGTATCCAAATCCAGCTTAAATCTTTATTTTGTTGCTGTTGATGCTATACACACACGCCATACATGCAAATGTGGGCGCACATGCACACAGGTGCACACACGCACGCATGCATGAAAAGGATTTGCTTTTACTGACCTTCAACTTGACTGGAAACGCCAGCAGACCCTCGCAGAGATAAGGCCAACACGAGAAAGAGCAAAGCTGCTTTGAGCATAGCATTTTTTCTTTGTGCTCCTGTCATGGTATGCATACATGCTGCTACTGCAGAAGGGGCACTTAGACCAAAACAGGCAGGACTCTCTTACCCAATACAGTGTTTCTCAATTGGTATCCGATGGGCTGGGTGGGTGCTGCAGATGAGCACTATTAGATTAGATTGAGTACTTATCGTGGGAGCTCCGGAATTGAACGCTTCATGGGCAATTTGTGCTTCAAGTGGGGAGAGTATCAAAAAGCTTCTTGAGATTGAAGCACCCAATATACACAGCTTTCTCTTTGCTTCTTCAGAGCCCAATTCCAATACATCACAACAAAAGCTGCAAGATACCTGCAATCTGATCAAAGAAAGAGGGAGAAAACAATCAAAAAGCTGCAAGATGTGCCCTTGATTTCAATCCATATCTGCCCACAAAGCCCTTCGTAGCAAACCAAACAAAACAGCCTTGGAATGCACAGTGGGGTAAGAGCTATGGAGCCCAAAGCCAAAAGGCCGCACTAGGTGTGCAAAATTTTCAAGGCCATGACGCATTGACGCACGTTAAGGCCGGGATGGATTGGGGAGAACTATATATTTGATTTTAAAAACCCAAACTGATTCTCTCTCTCTCTCTCTCTCTCTCTCTCTCTCTCTCTCTCTCACACACACACACACACACACACACCACACACACACTGCGAGAAGATTGAAAATCTCACCTGAGTGTGATCTCTCTCTCTCTCTCTCTCAGACTCTCTCACACACGCGCGCACACTGTTGATTTGATTAGAGGTCGATAACAGCTCACCTGATTGTGATTTGTAATGGGTTTTGTCTTCCATGCGATGGGTTTGGCTGCTGTCACCCTAAAAATGTAGTTCCCGATGAGCCCATTTGTCTTCATGTTGTTCTGCTTTTCACACCATTTTATCAGTCGTAGACTTCGTCATAGGCGAATCCCCTAAGAGCAACTTTATCGTGGATATTTGAATTTGTCTTCTATACCTTAGAGACCAAGTCTCCCGAGCTTACCATCAACTAAACAAGCTTAGGAACATCAACTAATCAAGCTTAGCAACATTATATTTATGACTTTCCTTAAGTTACCTATAAGGCTACCTCACTAATTTGTATAGTATAAATCCATGTCCCCACAACCTTGCATACCCATCATATGGGACCCTCCCCCAAGTAGTAGTGGTATATATGGTATACATCCATGTCCCCACAACCTTGGATACATGTATGCACCCATCACATGGGCCCTTGTAGCGGTATATGCATGCAATCATGGCATAAATCCATGTCCCCACAACCTTAGATAAATGTATGCTACGGCCCCTCCCCTCGATAGTGGTATTTAAGAATGTTGGCTTTTTTAGGTTTCTCAAAGAGAAGTCTTAATCAACGACTATTCACATGGTTTCAATGTTAGGTGAACGACAAATTTTGAGAATTCACTTTCAAGACTTAAAGGGTGAGATTTTCAAGATGTGCTACCTTCACGAGCTGTTTTTTTTATAAAATTATGAATAATTTGATATTGCAATAGTGTATAAAATTTTCTTGTTTATAATTTTCAATTCTAGCGTCAAGACTTAACGATAGGGGATGGAGAGGGTACTTTAGGGGACATAGAGGGTGCTACCACCTGGTGCCTGCATGACCATGTCTAAAAAATAAATGGCCTTGTATCCTAGCAATGAATGTGATGATTTATTTTGGTGTCAAATGATTATTATGAGTTTAGATTATTTCCCTCCTAAATGTTTACATTTGCACATTAAAAAGGTTTTTTCTTTCCCTCCTGTTTACATCCGCATGTTAAAAGGTTTTTCTTTCCCTCTAAATGTTTACATTTGCATGTTAAAAGGTTTTTTCTTTCCTTCTAAATGTTTACATTTCCATGTTAAAAGGTTTTTGAATGTTCTTATCATGTGGAGATAATTTTTGAGTTTTTTATTCATGATAAGAACCTGAAATCTTGCATGTAGAAGGTTTTTGTATATGTTGAATTTTTTTAATGTAAACACTAGTTGTAGTCCTAATAAGCTCTCTCTCTCTCTCTCTCTCTCTCTCTCTCTCTCTCTCTCTCTCTCTCTCTCTCTCTCTCTTTGACTCCATCTAGTTTTAAAAACGATCCTACTTGCAAATTTGCACAAAGCTAGTCACTAGGAACATATCATAGTTGCTCATTATGAAAAAATCACTACTTTTAAACTTATCAATTTTCAATTGAAAAAGATGATGCTCATTGTTCAACTACCCTCCCTAGTACATGAGAAGTAACCTATCACTACAAGTCTAGTGTAGCCAATAAAAGTGATGTCTTTTGAAAAAGTGGTTAAATCATGTCCCTTTCTTAGCTAACATGGGTCGTGAAAGTGACACCCTCAATAAATATAGCAAATGCATTATAGAGTAAGCCTCTACATGCCCATGGGTCGTGAAAGTGACACCCTCAATAAATATAGCAAATGCATTATAGAGTAAGCCTCTACATGCCCATGGGTCATGTGATTCCTCATACTTACCTAATAAATATTTATATCGTATTTTACAATAAAAGTAGCAACTTAATGTGTTAACATCAATCTAAATGGCACACTATCCCCTTAACATTATTTTGCCTAACAAAATGTTTTTACCAACACCTACTTTATTATAACCTTTCACACCCTTTCTTAAGGTGGTCATGTTAAACATGAACGTATTTAAACATAAAAGCCTTTGTAATCACCATGGCTTATGCACAGACAACATCACATCCAACCTACAAACCTCTTCATTAGTTTAACCATTCATGTCATCAAGGTGTTATGGTGTGTAACAAAGCACATTGCTTGTATTAGTCATCAATTTGAAGCTTTATCATCTTCCTAATGAAAGAAATGGGTCACGTTGAAGTAATGTATCTTTGCTTGGTGATCATGGTTTTGACTTACATAACCACTCATGTGTTTACAAGCGGCTTTGTTGTGCAACTTATGCACATACTTTTGTAGAGGGAAAAATATGTATCCCATCTACCATGTAAGCATGCATGCATGGGATGTTCCAAATGTTTGTCATGAATCATGAGTTAAAAACAATGGAGTCCAAGTATTTTCCATTATTCTTTAATTAGAGATTATTTTCTTTAAATTATATGCTATTTATCAAGGGTACACTTGTTAAACTTGAAATGCAATCCTCCATGCAAAACCGCAATATGATATGAGTCTCTCCAATTAGACATGGCCATAAGATAAAGACACGTATTACACCCCATTAAAGTAATGTAATATCACTTTGCTTTCAAGACTTACTTTGTTTATGTCGAGTTGATAAGAAAAAGTTGTTCAAATAATTTATTATTAAATAACTAATGACATAGTAATTTGAATACATGTATGCACACAATAGCACTAAAGATGTTGATGACATGCACATGTGCATTGGAACCACATACGTGTGTGCACATGTGCGCACATGTGTGTAGATAAAAAACAAGAAACAACCCTAGAATAACCACAAAAAGAAAAAATGAAAAATGAGTTTTTGTATTAATTTAGGTCATGTGTACAAAGTATTAGAGAGAAATAGAGAATCCCGCAAAGAAGTAAGTGGTGCACAAAACATGTAAGAACTGTTGATATTTAGAGATAAAAACAAATGGAAAACTCTAAAACTTTGATGTAAACCTTGAACTTTGAGCGAAAACTTGCATCCATCCACCACAACAAGAAATATGTTAGAACATGCATGTCATGAGCAAGTCACGCATGCATTCTTCGGTTGTTATCCCAGACACAAACATGCATTCTTCGGTTGTTATCCCAGACACAAAGAACAACACCTAGAATCATAGTTAGGAGATGAAAACAAATGGAAAACTCTAAAACTTTGATGTAAACCTTGAACTTTGAGTAGAAACTTGCATCCATCCACCACAACAAGAAATATGTTAGAACATGCATGTCATGAGTGGGAGCTGCAAGTCACGCATGCATTCTTCGGTTGTTATCCCAGACACAAAGAACAACACCTAGAATCATAGTTAGGAGCAAGATTGTGCAAAAATAATGTGAAATTGTACAACTTATTTAATTCATTTGAGCAAAAATGGGTGAAAAAACATTGTATCAAAAAAATAAAATTAAGTTATATGATTGGATAAAGGGGTAATTCATCCAGTATCACTTTAAAAATATAGACATTGGAGTTGAGGGATACAGAGTCATAGAAACGTGATAAGTTTATAACATTGGATAAAGGGGTGAATTCATCTAAGTATCACTTTAAAAATATAGACATTGGAGTTAAGGGATATAGAGTCATAGAAACTTGATGAGTTTAAAAACTCTCAAGTAGTTGCCAAAGACAGGAAGATTAAGGACATCTTTAAAAAAACACAAGGAACTTTGAACTGAATTATAGGTCAATTAAACTTAAAGGAGACTATAAGGTAAACCAATAAAACATAGAACCAATAACCTTTCAAATAAAAATTGGGATAGAGGGTTGGAAAATTTTAGCTAGACAAGGAAGTTGGAAGCCTAGGTATAATATAACAAAATATGTGTGTACCCAAACTAGAGTATAAGTATATAAGAGAGAGAGAGAGAGAGAGAGAGAGAGAGAGAGAGAGAGAGAGAGAGAGAGAGAGAGAGAGAGAGAGAGAGAGAGAGAGAGAGAGAGAGACTAGGATTTGAAAGGTTTTACAGCCTTGATGTTTACATGGGTGGGAGGGCCCTAAAACAATGTTTATATGTGTGGATATGGTTGGGTGTGCATTATTTTATGGGTGGATATGGTTGGGTGTGTATTATTTTATGTGAGAGTAAGTGGGAATATAAGAGGGTAAAAAAGTGGGAGGAGTACATAAAGAGTAAGTAAGAGATGGAGAAAAAACAATTTAAGCAAACCTTAAGGAGCAGAGTGATCATGGTTGTGAGGCATTGAGGCGTGTTTATAGAGGCAACCTTGTAGTAGATCCAGGTAAGATCTTAAGAGTGCACAGACACGTGGAGATGGCATAAAAGCTGGACCCTAGGCTAGTTTCTCAGTGAGAGGTGGTAGATCCAGTCAAATTGTTGTGATGTATTGGCTCCCTTGCGAAGCAAGAGGAGGTGATCTCAATGTGGAGATCAAGCTTATGAGAGAGATGCTTATACTCACTTAACTCATCCGCACCTAGTAGGTTAGTGATGGCATGCACAAGGATTGAAAGAAGGTTGCCTTTTGCCTTGTAAGATGATATTGAGTCAAAACTTATCACAGCCTATCAAGAGAAGATGTTGAGTCAAAACCTATCATAGCCCAGCAAGAGAGAGTATTGTAGACTATTCATCAAACAAGTAGTGCTATTCTTGCTTTAGGGGGAGGAGCTTGAAAGTTTATGAAGTAGTTCTAGGATATCTAGGCTTAGAAAGGGTGCACCACAATGAGAGAGAGAGAGAGAGAGAGAGAGAGAGAGAGAGAGAGAGAGAGAGAGAGAGAGAGAGAGAGAGAGAGAGAGAGGTATTAACGTCGGTAGAGAGAGAGAGAGAGAGAGAGAGAGAGAGAGAGAGAGAGAGAGAGAGAGAGAGAGGTATTAACGTCGGTAGAATGCAACACGAGGGCATATACGACCAACGGTGGGACTTGAACTCAAGTGGATCATGGCCTTTATAAAGGCCCTCGCACTAGCCAATTTGCCCCACTTGTGGATGGCAGAAAGAGAGAGAGAGAGAGAGAGAGAGAGAGAGAGAGAGAGAGAGGTATTAACGTCGGTAGAATGCAACACGAGGGCATATACGACCAACGGTGGGACTTGAACTCAAGTGGATCATGGCCTTTATAAAGGCCCTCGCACTAGCCAATTTGCCCCACTTGTGGGTGGCAGCACTAAAAAATTAAGGGTTAGTCAAAGTTAAGTACAAAATATGAACAAGTTAGATTGGAAAACATGTAAGTAGTTGAGATTATGTTAATTAATCACAACTTTTTGGCATGAAAAACCAACTTCATGGTTGTGAATGTCCAAAGATATTCGTGCCAAAATGTTAGGTCATTTTATTACAAAGGAATGCAACGTGTTAATGAGAGAATGTTGTTAGTAAACAACATTCTCTCATTTGTTAGTAAACAAATGCAAAGTGGTAGATTGTTTGGGTGTGAAAAACCAGGGTAATTTTTCACGCATGATTTTTTGGAGAAAATCACGATCGTTCATTATTTTATTATTACTCATAACCTAAACAAAACTCAAACATTCATTTATTTTTTAATTATTACTCATAACCTAAACACAACTTACACATTCATTTTTTTAAGTTACTCATTTACTCATAACCGAAACACAACTTACACACACACACACACACACACACACACACACACACACACACATTCATTTATTTTATAGTTGTACAAATACACACAACTTTTTTGTAAATAAAATTTTATAGTTGTATACATACACAAACATTTATTTATTTTATAGTTGTACATGTACACACACACATTCTTTTTTATAAAATTTTATAGTTGCACACACACACACATTCATTTACTTTATAGTTGTACACACACAAACACACACACACTCACATTCAATTACTTTATAGTTGTACACACACACACATTCAATTACTTTATAGTTGTACACATACACACACACATATTATTTTAATTATATATATATATATATATACACTTATATAACATATTTGTATGCATTTTTAAATATATAACTTTCCTCACTTTCTCTCGTTCTACATATTTCCACACATTTTTAAACATGTATCTATCCTCTCTCTCTCTCTCTCTCTCTCTCTCTCTCTCTTCATGGCAAGCGAAAAACTAGACTGGTTTTTCACACTTAACCAAATGATTTAAAAATACTTAATATGTGCCCTTACAAGGTACCACCTTGAAGCATGAATATCTTTGGATATTCATGGGTGGTGAAAAACTAGACTGGTATTTCATCCCTAATAGAAACTAAGTTCCAAAAAGCTACATATAGCACTAACTTATAACAAAAAAAGGGGAAAAAAATAGGAGAGTAGAAGAAAAGAAAAAAGAAGAAGAAACTATAGGCCTAGAGGATCCCTTACCAACCTAGCAACTAAGCAAATTGATGAGTACTATTACAAGATGGCTCCTGCTACCAAAAAAGTAGAAGATTTGGATGATGTATCTTCCAACCCCAGAAGCTCGGGCACGGACCAGTATGCTTGTAATCCATGCCCAATTCAGATACCATAGACTTTGACTCAGATCTTGACTTTGGTACCATATTATTTTCTAGCAACAATCTTATCTATAAGAATCTGCATAAAAGACACTAAATTTTTACATTTACAAATTTTTATCATGTGCCATAAAGTTTTTTCCCCAAAATGTGTCTAGGTTATGATTAAATGTGCCTAGGTTATGATTAAATGTGCCTAGGCTAAATGTGCCGAGGTTATGATTAAATGTGCCTAGGTTAAATGTGCCTAGGTTAAATGTGCCTAGGCTATGATTAAATGTGCCTAAGTTAAATGTGCCTAGGCTATGATTAAATGTGCCTAAGTTAAATGTGCCTAGGCTATGATTAAATGTGCCTAAGTTATGATCAAATGATCCATAAAAGTTTTTCTCAAGGAGTGTGAATCAGTAGATAAGTATGTATGTGTGTATAGCTTAAAATGTATAAAAATTATGTGAGTGCATGTATGTGTAAAATCTAAACAAAATGAATGTGTGTATAGCTATAAAAATGTGAACCAATGAATGTGTGATAAGCAAAGTAAAAGGGATTCCACAAAGTGAGACATGATATATTTTTTAAATATAAAAAATTCAAACTACATCCTACTTTATTATGTACTTGGAGACTAAGAATTAATAAAGCATCCTTTTATGATGGGTTATCCACATCAATAGTCTTCAGCGAGTCTTATCTAACAAAGCAAGATCAATATGCTATGAAATTTGAACAAGTATCACCTAGGGTAGTAACTCACCTATAACCAATCAAATAGAAGTATTGATTAGCTAGCACCAAAGAAATCCATTGGGTAAGGTACCACCCATTTGTTATTAATGTCAAGGTGAATTATGTATACCTTCATATAGAATCTGTTTGCCTTTTTTGGAAATTCTTTTGACTAACCAAGCTCATTATCATGAAAATGACGATACATTAAATTTATGCAGCAAAGTCACCCTAGACATGTTCAATAAAGAAGGCCAACTATGAGAGTGTATTTATGTTAATCCAATTCTAGGATTAATAAGAGCTACCGCCATTATCTTACATTAAGGAGTCACAGTAGATACACCAAAGGGTCATACATTCATGATATGAAGCAATAGTGTCCAAAGCTACAACTTGGATGGGCGTGCGTAATGGTGTGACGGAGTATTTATGGCGATTCCCACTTCAAGAGCGTGTGGTAGCAAGTTGGGATGAAGTCCTAAGTGATGTACTTCATGGATATATTATGAGAGTGGTCATTGTAATAGCATTAGGCCTCTTATGAGCCTAAAGCGCCCGGCCGGCCACAGTTTAAGTGAGTGTGAACACTTATGGGAGTGGTCATTGTAATAGCATTAGGCCTCTTATGAGCCTAAAGCGCCCGGCCGGCCACAGTTTAAGTGAGTGTGAACACTTATGGCCATGTATATAAGTGAATTTCTCTCATAATACAACATACTCTCCCATTGTGCAATTGAGTATTGCTCTTGCTAATCTCTCTCCCTAATGCATGCGAGTGTGTGTGAGTGAAGTGAGGTGAGAGGAGGGATGAGGACCCGTAGTGCAACGTGGCGGTGTGACAATGCTCGCGGGAGACGTGCTGGAATTGCTTCTCAAGGAGTTGTAGAGCTTGGATACCTCAAGGGTTCGAGCTTGGCCATTGGAAAGATCCTCATCACGACAGTTGCAGTTCACCAGGTAATCTCTTTTTGGATGTGTTTCAACAAGGAGGGTTAGGGTGAGCCATAACATTTTTGCCGCCGCTGCCGAGGAGCCATCCCTTGGCTTTTTCCATCGTTTTTCCTCTAATCTACGCATAACCCATTGCCCATTATCTTGATTAATGGTTTCCCATGAAAAAGATGTGGAATTGATGGTGATTTGTGTGAGATTTGGTGTAGAATAACTCTCTTTCTTGTTTTTGAAAAGAATGCTTTTTGCTTAAATTTTAGATTAATTTGTTGTTTTTGTGGGTTTTCATGTTCTTAGGGCTTGCACATAGTTTGCATCCATTGCATCAAAGAATGCAAGAGAATGCAATTCTTAGTGAATGTTAGCTCTCTTTAGTTTAAACATAGATCTAAGATCATTAATTCTAGTTTAATTGTGTGTTTTTTGTTGAAATTGTTTGGATTAGAGTGTTAGCAAGCATTAGGAGTAGCTTAATCTACACTACTCAAATAATCGATGGTGGCGATGTGGAATTTACATTCCATGTTACCCTAGATTCCCTCGAGTATGATGTCGTCCTTGGAACTTGGATAAGAGAATCGTTGTATTCCCTAGATGAATCCATGCAAACAGTCGCATTGAACACTCATGCAGGCAATGTACAATTGCTATTACGGGAGGAAGAAACCTTGTAGGAGCTGAAACTTCCAACATATCTTAATGAAAAGATCCCTAGGATTTTTGTTAGATTGGAAATTTCAAATAAAATCACCACAGCTCAAGCACAGCTTTATCCAACACGAGAACACAATCTTGTGACCCTAGAGCTATGGGATTTGTTAGGTCAACCAACAATCACGGCCCATCTGAAAGAATAAACTTTACACAAGACTTGAACATGCCATGTTTGGGGTACTTTGAACATACAATGTATATTGAAAATAACCCCCTTACTTCCAAGTTTTTTGTGGTTGAGTATGTGTTGGAAGCAGATTTAATCTTGGGACATAAAAGGACTGTTGCTGCGCCCAAGCACCACCGTGCTTTGCTAGCGATAGAGTCATCATGATGATCAACGACAAAAAGTTAGCAATACCATATTTCCAGGAAGAGGATCCAACTTTAATGGATTTCTATGACACTGAACGTAAAAGGATACAAGCCTCTTCCACAAAATCCCCTCTACACAATGACCTACCATCTGCATCAACAACCAACTCCGATAAAGCCTCTACTCCCTCAACCCCAATCAGCAGCTATTCTTGAAGAAGTTCCCAGAGCCCAACCATCTATCTCTAACAGGGAACTCAAAGAAAAGACCCTAGAGTCTATACATTTTCATCGACAAACCTTAACAAAGGAGACAGCCACATGCTCAAAGGCCTCGTCATCATCGATAGCCACTGCACAAGAGACTCTAACCTCATCATCATCAACAATGCCCATGAGTCTCAAACCCATGACCTTAGCACCAACCAAAATCAAGGAGGGCCCCAAACCTTCCACATCAACCCAAAAGAAAACTCCACCACAACAATCACAATCAAGGTATCTTAATAGTATCAAAATGTGGGTGGAGAAGCAGCTACTTGTAGCTCAAGGCACTATGAAGGTGCCAATCAAATTTGGGTGCCTCGATAGTCAAAACCTCTTCCTTAACGCAGCACTAGGAGGCCAAGGAAGAAGAAGAGTAATCCACAACACTGTCCACAAAAGCCTATGCGAGTTTCTCAAAGAACTCCACCAATGCAACAAGTGTAGGTACCAAAAACACTGCTACAAGCACAAGGGTACTACCAAAGAAATACCAAAGCTTGGGTGCCCAAGTGCAATAGATTGGCTAAAGCGCAAGAGGCCTACACTGGACAGGCCAATAAAGACCGAAGGGATATGAAGTTTTCAGAAGGGGATTGGGTTTATCTTCGGATTATGAAGCAAAGATTGAAACAGGTGGGCAAGCGATGCCCAAAGTTGTCTTTCGAGACCTTCATACCTTTTCCCATCAGGAAAAAGATTAATGAGGTGTCTAAACAGTTAAAGCTACCTCCGAGTTGGACTATGCATGATGTGTTTCACATCAGTTGGTTAAAGCCATATGCAGGTCGTCCTATCCCTTCTTCAGAAGTCAAAGACGAAACGGAACCAGATATTGTTGAGATGAAGCAGAAGTTATGGTTCCATAACAGATCCTTCTACACCGTTTCAAGCATGGCTCAGGCCGAAGACTAAGACAGTTCCTCTCATGAAGTTTCAAGACCGAGGGACCCATGAAGCGGTATGGCTTGACAAAGAGTTTTTCGAAGACTATCCGGCGTTATTGACGGATTATTTGGAGGCTATGCGCTTCCATCAAGTTAAGCAGAAGGGGATGTCACGTGCATCCCGCACTTGTTGTCCGAGGTCCGAGGTCAGGTGTGCATTGTCCTACACAAGAGTCTAAGGTTAGGTGTGCACTGTCTTGCACATGAAACAGTGCCAGTCTGCACTGTGAGTCTCCCTCTGGAATGATGTCAGTGATTCTGTGTATCTGGTATGGTACCGGATGCCACATCACTGAGTAGTTAGTTAGGGTTTACGTTTAGAACAAGGGCATTATGTGTGCTATGTTATAGGCACATTATGTGTGCATATACTAGGAGGCTAACCCACATTAGGCTTGTGATCATGGAAGCATGGAAACAAGCTCTAGTGGAGCATGGGTTAGGACTAACCTTAAGGGTTAAGGTTAGGGTCAGGCATCCAAGGGTCACACATGGGGAATGGAAAGTCAAGAGTCACTTGAGGGCCCTCCTATATAATAGGGGCATGGTGGGGCACACTCAAGTGAGGCTTGGAGGCTTGGGCTTATGAGGCCAAGGCTATGTTATGCTCTCTTGTGTAGAGGTTCATATCTACTCATCTACCATTTCACACTATAGCTACATGCTATTGGATTGGAGTTATACCTCTTGATGGTATGGGACATCAAGGTAGAGGTATGATGTATTTCATTTATTATTCATGTGTGCATCCCTTGGGCTCGGGGGTGGTTGGGTGGTTGAGTTTATGCTTGATTTATGTATGTTTATGCATAACAATTATCTAGAGAGATCTTAGGGTTTTAGCAGTGGTATCAGAGCAATCTCTATTTAATTGTTGTTGACTTTTTTGAAGTAAATTTTAATATTTACTAATAAAAATGTTATTTTGTTGATTTGTGTTGATGAATTACACGTGGATCATCGATATGGTGATTGGAACGTGTGTTACTACAATTTAATGGATGAATCGACGTTGAGGGGGAATTCCGTGAGTTTAATGCTATTTCTTTCCTATTTTTTATGGCTAAAATAATCATTAATGGATTTTTTTTACCAAATTCCACATATTTTATTGTGGATATTGTTGGTAGAATGGATTCCCTAAATTTCTAAAAATTTTAGAAATTTTTAAATTTTTTTTGAGCATTTTTATGATAAAAAATATATTTTTAATGCATTTTGCGGGTTTTCCGCGGGCATGTTTTTAATTTTCTGCCAATTTTTCTTGCTGAAAGGCAATGTGGGGCAGTCAATTGATGCGTGGGTTCTCTCCCGTGTGCGTAAAGTTCTTCTCTTCCGCAAAATCTGAATTTTTTATCTCCATTTCTCTCTCGTACGTGGAAACGTATTTTAAATAAGATAATTTAATTAAATACTAATCATAATTAAATGTATTTTAAATAAGATAATTTAATTAAATACTAATCATAATTAAACACTAATTATGATTAATAAGTGATGAATTAATCTAAATCATCTCTCTAATCTCTAACAGAGAAGAGAAGAGAAGAGAGGGAGATGGTAGAGAGAGGTGGTATGGAAGATGATAGAGAGAAGAGAAGAGAGAGGAGAGGTATCTGCGCAGCACCGACGGGCAAAATTCGCCCCTCCTTATAAAAAGGTTTTTTTTGGTGGATTTTTATTGGATGTTTTCCAAGTTTTATATGGACTCATCAGGTTCTGCCTAGATCACTTGTGTCTAGGGGTTTTTTATTGAGTATTACACACGTGTTTCACTTTCTTACTTTGGAGTTTTATTTGAACAACACAATGTTCATATACTCCGGATTGATGAGTTGGCCACCAATTTTATTGCGTCTTTTGGCATGATTAATGTCCATTAGATGGTATGCATTGATTTTTATGATCAACTATGGTCTTCATGGATTTAAGGAGCTTCTATGCTTTTATCCATGGTTTTATAAGGATCTTTTGATCTTTTGAATAATTACATGTGCTTTGAAGGTAGCATTTGCCTTCGTTTTTTGCACGTAATTTTGGAGTATATTTTTTGTACTCTTGTACATATTCTAACTCGGATACCTAGTTGATTATATATCTAGGTGAGTTATTTTTCTACTCTAACTTTATTGTGTTTTGGGTAGTTATCATTAGAAAGGCGCCAATAATTCAATTTCTTTTCTACTGATGTACTCAGAAGGAGTTATTCCTTGATGTAGTCTCAAGTATATAGAGACAGGTTTAGTATGTGAAAGTCTAGATAAGGCCATCTTATTCCTTTTATACACGATCTTATTCATATTTCCTAGATGGCATACTAGGGAGTTTCAAATTGTTAAGGTATGTATGGGTGGTATCATGGTGGTATGGGATGCTAGTGATCTCTCACATATACTATCTTATGGGATAATTTGGGCTCAAGATTGTTGCTTTGCTCACATCACTTAGCATGTTGACCTCAACATTCAAAGACAATCTCATTTTCTAAATTCACTAGAAGTTATATTGTGGGCATTCTCTAGATAAATTTCTTTCATCTATAGCCTGCATGTTTTGATGAGGGTAATCTCATCGGCATTTTCACTTGTTGAAATCTCTTTCTTTAGAGTTCAAACAAGTTTATCTTGTTGTGTTCGGATAAGGAAATTTGGATTCTTCCTTTGTTGGTATTTCTTTCTCTAGTTCCGTACTTTAGGTGATTTATATAGTCAACCTGATTGTTTTACGGATGAACATATGTGACTCATCGAGACGTTGATGACTCTCTATGTTGATATGGGTAACTCGGGACGTCGATTATTCCATATGCAGATGTGGGTATGTCGGGGTGCCGATGAATCCCTGGTTTTTGCTGTTATAATGCCATGTTTTTCTACTTTATTCCGAATGGTTTACAACGAGGAAGTAACTTTAAATGTGAATTGCTTTGATCATCCATAGTCTGATGGGCAAACAGAGCGTATGAATCAGATTATAGTGTATATGCTTCGTGCATATGTCTCTAGAAAAACATCATATTGGGAAAAATATCTTCCAATGATGGAATTTGTCTATAACAGTTTTAAATATATGGCTATTGGTTTTAGTCTGTGCATACTTATGTATGGGTATCAACCCAGGGCACCTATTGATGTTGGTCTTAAGGACATCGAGCTTGATGTATCGAGGGATTTCTTGCATGATATGCAAGAAATGCTGATCGAATCTCGGGATTCTATCAGGAGTGCTCAGGATAGAGTACGATTTTATACTGATAGGGGATGCTCATCGCGGTCTTTTGAACCATGCGCGTTGATTTATTTTAATGTTCCTAAAGATTCTCAGACTTTGTCAATAGAAAAATGCTCGAATTTATCTCCTAGATATTGTGATCCATTTTCGAGTTATACATCGGATTGGCACGATTGCGTATGAACTTAAAACTACCTCCACATGTTAGAGTTCATCCAGTATTTCATATCAATAGGTTTAAAGGGAAACTGGGAGGTGAGGATAACACAGTTACTCCTCAAGAACTCGTTGAAGTCGATTATTTATCCTACGTTCCACATGAACCTGATAAGGTACTTGAATTCAGGGAAAGGAAACTTTGTAGTTGTCTAATCCTTGAGGTTAAAATTAGGTGGAAAGATAGGGAAATAGGGGATTCGACTTGGGAGTCGGTTGAGATTGTTCAGCATAGTTCTCCTTCTTTTCATTGCAAGAGTGCAATGTTTTGAGAGAGGGGAAGTATGTTATATGTACATTATGTGTGCTATGTTATAGGCACATTATGTGTGCACATACTAGGAGGCTAACCCACATTATGTGTGCACATACTAGGAGGCTAACCCACATTAGGCTTGTGAGCATGGAAGCATGGGAACAAGCTCTAGTGGAGCATGGGTTAGGACTAACCTTAAGGGTTAAGGTTAGGGTCAGGCATCCAAGGGTCACACATGGGGAATGGAAAGTCAAGAGTCACTTGAGGGCCCTCCTATATAATAGGGGCATCGTGGGACACACTCAAGTGAGGCTTGGAGGCTTGGGCTTATGAGGCCAAGGCTATGTTATGCTCTCTTGTGTAGAGGTTCATATCTACTCATCTACCATTTCACACTATAGCTACATGCTATTGGATCGGAGTTATACCTCTTGATGGTATGGGACATCAAGGTAGAGGTATGATGTATTTCATTTATTATTCATGTGTGCATCCCTTGGGCTCGGGGGTGGTTGGGAGATTTTAGGGTTTTAACAGATGGTGTGAAACCACCCCCATGAGGGCCAGGAAGGCCTTGGCTGAACCCACTAGCCATGGAGGGGCTGTAGGACAGCCCTAGGGGGCAGTAGGCAAACATTCAGGAGATGCAGCCTTTGTATGGCTGTAGGGCAGGTATGGGACAGCCCATATAGGCTGCCTAGCCCTCAACATGTTTGCAAAAGCATTGTCCAGCCATCCAGAATCAGGCGCATGATGCCCAACCAATTAGGGGAAAAAATGCAGCATTTTATGTGATTTTTTTAGCATTAAATGCTGAAAAACTCAGTCGTGGGACATTTTATGGTGGTCGCCTGGTTTAGAATTGGCTGACTGCTCTAGATGGAGTAGTATAAATAGGAGAGCCCATAATCCCATTTGTTCATCTCATTTCTCACCAAGAGCTCAAGCATAAAGGGGCTAGACAAGCCAAGAAGGTGCTAAACAAGGGGTGAAGGACTGCAGGACAAGGGCAGGGAATTCCCAGCCAAGAAAGGTCAAGGACAAGGGCAGGGAATTCCCAACCAAGAAAGGTCAAGGATTTCTATATTTTCTTTCAGATTTACATTATTCTAATAAAGCAAATACACCATCCGTTGGCGGGGGTCCTATACAGGGTATTTGGGACCCAATACTGTGTCCTCTCTCTCTCTCTCTCTCTCTCTCTCTCTCTCTCTCTCTCTCTCTCTCTCTCTCTCTCTATTTTCTGCACATCTTCATTCAGTTTGTGCATTAATTTTGTCGTGAAAAGAGTGCTGATTTTTGAGCATTGAAGTTACCGATTCTTCTCCAAAGCTTCCGCATGTTACAACCTCTTTCTATTCAAGGACCCAAATATGGCTCTTAAGGTCCTAGGTAATGGATGTACAGGAAGATCCCCTTCTATTTTTTCAGTTGGTCCAAGGACTTTAACCCTCAAGGTCCAAAACCCTCATCAGCCTGCCCTGTGTGGGTTGAGCTTCCTAACTTGCCCTTTTACTTGTACCCTTGGCTCAAAAAAATTGTTTCTCCCATAGGGAAAGTGCTAGGCATGAGACCCAAGGATGACTACAACCCAGCTTGGCATCCTCAGGTCCTTGTGGAAGTGGATCTAGATAGGCCCCTTATTGATGAGATTGAAATCAATTGTGGTGAGTATAACATCCAGCAAAGCATTCTATACAAACACCTACCCAACGCATGCCTCCATTGTGGAAAGCAAGGGCATGTTATCAGAGAGTGTCCTTCCAAATACCCCAATTTGAGTGCCACTAGTGCCCCTAATCTTCCTTCAGCCAACAACTAAGCTCAACCTGCTGGAGTGAATAAGAATATGACTGTGCCTTCTCCCCTTGTTCCGTCTACCTAAAAAGACAAGGGAGAAAAGTTTACAGTACCGAATAGGAAGAAGACCTTTAGACAGAATAGGGCGGGAAACCAGAGGGCATTTGCCAACTCCTTTGCCTTACTAGACAACATCTCGGACCCTGATGATTCGGTTGACTCCCAAGAGATCAGTCAATCCATGCCTTTCGATAGATCTAGAATTTTGGCCGAAATTAACCAAATGGACCATTACCAAGTGCTCCCGCCCCACGCAATGATGGTTGGCTTGTTGGGTGATGAGCAAGACATGGCCAAAGTGGGACCTCTAACTCTAAAATCTCCTGTGGTAAGACTCCGTCACTCTATTTGCTTCAAGTACTGAAGACGAGGTCCTGGTCAACAATGACTGGAAAGGTCTTCCAAATGCTGCCTCATATGGAGTCCTGCCAATAGCTGAAGAAAAAGAATCATTCAAAACAACTTAAACTAAAGGCAAATATGATTCCCACTTACCTTGCTGATCGTGGACATAACACTTCAACACATCAAAGGCCAACTGGTTGTATATCTCTGTCTGGCCATCTGTCTGTGTGGTGGGTGGAATGCACTGGAAAAATTCAACTTAGTACCAAAGTTATCAAACAATGCCCTCCAAAAATGACTAGTAAACTTGGCATCTCGGTCTGACACTATGGTCTTAGGAATCCAGCTAATCGGGTACTAATGCCGAATGAACAACTGGGCAACATCCTCGGTGGTCACATTGGCCTTGCAAGGAATAAGCATAACAAATTTGCTAAATCTATTAACAATAGTTAAGCACTGCGTATTACGCTTACTCAGACTGGGAGGCAGATTCGTGACAAAGTCCATGGAAATGTCTTGGAAAGGACCCTCAGAAATTGGTAAGGGCTATAACAACTCTATCTTCTTTCCACGAGGAGCTTTCACCTTTTGATAAATATCACAACATTGTACATATATAAACACATCTTGCCTCATCTTTAGCCAATAGTATTGCCATTCCAATTTCTCCAGAGTTGAATTCATGCCCCTATGACCACTTGTAGTGGCGTCATGGGCATCATGGAGAAGAGCTGCCTTGAACGACTTCATGGAGAAGAGCTGTCCTGAACGACTTCATGGCACACAGTCATCCTTTGTAAAAAAGCCAACCATCGCGTATCAGAAAGTGGCATGGTCCTGTGGCATCCAATGCCTGTTCCCATTGTGTACCAAATTCCTCGAAATCCGCGTACGTGTGCTTCATGTCATCTAGTCCTGTACCATAACAAGATCAAGTCTAGTGGTCTCAATCATAGTCACTTGTCCCTTCCTGCTCAAAGCATTGGCCCCACTGGGGATTGGCCTTTCCTAGAAGGTACTCAATCATACCACCAAATTGCTGGAATATCTGACTCCAGCGATGTTGTCGATCACTCCACTGTGCTTGGCATTGTCTGAATCCAGCGTAATGCCTGATGGTCAGTGCAAACCTCAAAGTCACGGCTATACAAAAAATGTTTCCAATGTTTCAAGGCCTGTATAACTGCTCTACTAGGAGTTCACGATCATAGACTAAGTAGTTCTTCTTCTCTGTAGGTAGTAACTTACGAGACATGTAAGCTACTAGATGACCATGGTTGCAATACACCTCCAATTGCGATGTTACTCGCATCGATGATCACCTGAAATGGTTCATCCCACGAGGCAAGTGCTAAACAAGGCGCTTTTGATAAAGCCACCTTGAGGTTCTTGAATGCCTCCAATGCTCGTGGAGTCATTCGAATCTTTTGCCTTGTTGTCTTCCTCCCTTAAGCAAATCGGTGAGATCTGCCGAGAGGTCAAAAAACTTATCAATGTGGGTGGAATATGCCTGGCATATACCCACAAATGATTTGATGTCATAGGCTGTCTGAGGTACTTCCCAATTAACAATCTCGACCACTTTAGCCGGATCCAGTCGAATGCCTTCAGCACTAATTATGTATCCCAAGCACTTTAGCTGGATCCAGTCGAATGTCTTCAGCACTAATTATGTATCCCAAGTAATGCACCTGGAACGTATAAAATTCTGACTTCTTCTCATTGACGTAGAGCTTGTTGCTTTCCAGCAACTTAAGAACTTTCTCCACATCAATGTCATGCTGCTCAACCATAGCTGAAAATACCAGTATGTCGTCCAGAAATATGAACACACACTTTCCAATCAAATCCCGAAAAGCACGCATCATCATGCGGTTAAAGCTAGCTAGGGCGTTCATCAAGCCAAATGGCATGACCACAAATTCATAGTGGGCCCATTCCATACAAAAGGCTGTCTTGGGGATGTCCCCCTCCACAATCCGCACGTGGTGGTACCCACTCTTTAAATCAAGTTTCGAGAACACCTTTGCTCCATTCAGCCTCTCGAGAATATAATCAATTCGAGGCATCGAGAATCTGCTCTTGATAGTCAACTTGTTGAGTGCACGATAATCGACACACAAATGGGAAGACCGATCTTTCTTCTTGACAAATAAGATTGGTGATGCAAATGGCAACACGCTGGGGCGGATGAAGCCAAATTGCAACAATTCTTGGAGTTGGCAGTCCAACTCCGATTCCATTGCCTTGGAAAGGCGATACGGAAACTTGCTTAGGGGTTCCGAGCTTGGGAGGAGGTCAATCTTATGATCCTCTGCTGGTCTAGACAGGGGGAGCTGGGGAGGGAGGCTGTCCCAAAGAAAAATCTTCTGAAACTTTTCATGGAGAACCGAGTACTTCTCAGAAGCACTGGCCACTGTCTGGGCTGTCTAGATGTATATCATTGCACACTGTGCGCCTTTCCTGACTGCTCGCTTAGCCTGCAAGTGGCTTATGAGCAAAAAGTTCAAAATTCTTGGCTCACACTTAATGGGGTCATCGAGGCATTTGACATATTCCGATTGTCTGGAATGTGTGCTTGTCCCACTTGACATCAGGAAAAAACTTGTGAAACCATTGAATGCCCAAAATTATGTCTGCTCCTACAAGAGGGGCAACCATAAAATCACGCACAAATTCTATGCCCTGAATAACTAACTTAGCACCTAGAGCTCCATACTTGACACTCGTTGTCATGCCTGTGCTAAAACCCTCTACCTATTTGTCCACCGAAGTCAGATCGCGAAGTCAGATCGAAACAGGCACACCTAGCGGCCTGTTCTGTGACCACATCCTCCGTGCTACCATTGTCAAACAAGACAATGACTCTCTAGCCACCTATGTAGCCAAAGGACTTGAGCAATTCGTTGCGCTCATACTCCTGGTCATGGGTGCCCTTCTGCTTATCTTCGAGCTCCCAGCTAATAATTGCTCCAATTGAAGCACCAGGGTTTGAAGAACTAGGGGGTAGCCGTGCTGGGGTTTGTGTGGGAGCTGAGCTCACCACGGAAGCTGTGGAGGCAGTGACGGTGGGCTTTGGAGGCTTGTTAGGACAATCCCGAGAAGTATGTCCTTTTGTATGACAAAAGAAACATCTACCCTCCTCCTTGTACTGAGAAAGCTCCTCAACACTCAACTTGCCACTTGTCTTGCTTGCCTCCGCTTTCTGGTCTGGAGTAAGCTTAGACGCATTGTTCGAGTTCTTGGAGCTAGAGGCTCCCGGGCTCTATCTTGGGGAAGACCCCATTTGGTTCTGGCCTTTGCCTCCCAAGGCGGTAGCCCTGGGAGAAGCCGACTAGGAAGTCTTGGGCTTGCCACCATTATGTTTCATTTCTGCACTCTGTGCAAGCGAGAGTGCATCTTCAAAGGTGGCTGGCCTAAACATACGCACCTCCCATTGGATTTGCGTGTCAAGGCCATACAAAAACTGCCCTTTCTTGTCTGTATCAGATAAGCCTAATTGCAGACATAAAGTCGAAATTCTATTGGCAAACTGAAGGACTAGTTGTGTATTCTGATGCACTCCCCTAAACTCGTCTTCGAGTCGCTCAAGGTAGTGGGGCGGTAGAAACCGCTCCTTAAGGTCGTGGACAAACTCGTCCCACACATAAGCTGCCATACCTACTCTGGTGTGGGCATGAGCCCACTGAGTCCACCAAGGAATGGCCTTACCTTCCAAGTACCAGCTGGCTAAGATCACTCTGTTAGTATATCTGTTTTTCTAACTGTGGCAAAGTAAGCTTCAAACTGATATCGAGTTTACCATTATACTTATTGAAGTTCATGTTCTCGGGAAAATGATTCGAGGGTGCCGCCGGTGTCAATCTAGCATCCAAAGCTTTGAGGTAACGCTTGTGTTCCACGCATCACATGGCTTCGTCTTCTCATTGTCGGATCTCCAATGCACACATCTGTAACTCAAGCAAAGAGCTCGGCTACGGTTGTGACCCCGCAAAAGGGTCCCTGTGTCGAGGACCTGGAATCTAGGATACAGAAGGAGAGGGAGGAGGAGATGGAAAACGCGACGCTGGAAAACGATTGTGACCCCGCAAAAGGGTCCCTGTGTCGAGGATCTGGAATCTGGGATACAGAAGGAGAGGGAGGAGGAGATGGAAAATGCAACGCTGGAGAACGGGTACGCTCTTCTAGAGCTAAGATCTGCACCTTCTGCTCATCCACTTGTTTGTCTATTCTGTGATTGCTCGCATCATTTGCTGGAACAACATGTCTATAACACTCAAGCCTGGTGCCCTAGCTGGGCTGCCTGGTGCACTTTGGTCCCATGGTTCTTGGTCTCTCTTGTCGTCGAAGCTTGCCATAGCATAAAAATGCACTTCCTTTCCGGAATGCAATCTGACCATCCACTATCTGTGTGGGAGACGTCCGGAGGCTGAAAACCAACCATCCTTCGAGGGATAGGAGTCACTTTGATGAAAAGGGTAGTCCACCGGCGTCTGAAAACCAACCACATGAGCGAGAAAAAATTCTAGTTTCTTTGCTGAATCTTTGCGCTTGAAGTAGGCTCTGATACCACTGTAACATGCGGAAGCTTCGGAGAAGAATCGGTAACTTCAATGCTCAAAAATCAGCACTCTTTTTGCGACGAAATTAACGCACAAACTGAATGAAGATGTGCAAAAAATAGAGAGAGAGAGAGAGAGAGAGAGAGAGAGAGAGAGAGAGAGAGAGAGAGAGAGAGAGAGAGAGAGAGAGAGAGAGAGAGAGAGAGAGAGAGAGAGAGAGAGAGAGAGAGTATTGGGTCCCAAATACCCTCTGTAGGGCCCCCACCACGGCGGATGGTGTATTTGCTTTATTAGAATGATGTAAATCTGAAAGAAAATACAGAAATCCTTGACCTTTCTTGGCTGGGATTTCCCTGCCCTTGACCTGCAGTCCTTCACCCCTTTGCTTAGCACCTTCTTGGCTTGTCTAGCCCCTTTATGCTTGAGCTCTTGGTGAGAAATGAGATGAACAAATGGGATTATCCTATTTGAAAATAAGAATGAAGGGATTATTGCCTTGAGGTATCTTTACAAATGTATATGTGTATCTTTGTAGCTTCATATATTTTCATATGCATAAGTACCTTTTCACATGCATAAGCATACGTATCCATAAGTACCTTTTCATATATACCTTTGGATAAATATGTTTATATGTGTATTTTTAGAAATTCAACTTTGCACATGAAACTCTCTATATTTGTATCTCTAAGAATGTACCTTTGTCTATAGAATTTATCATTACAAATCTGAATGTATTTTTGCATAGATATATGTACTTCTATCAATGTACCTTTATATTTTTACATAAGAGTATATCTATCTATATATACCTATAAATATGCATTTTTGTTTATGTTCATGTAGCTTTACGAATTTATATGTATCTTTATATCTTTGTAGCTTTATATGTACCTTTCTATATGTACATTGTGTTATATATTTGTGTATGCGTATATGCGAAACTTTCTTTATGTAAATTTGCTAATGCACATTTATATGTGATTTATCTATATATGTATCTTTGGATATATATATATGATTTTTATGTATATGTATCTTTGCATATATATGTGTACTTTCATATATGTACCTTTATATGCACGTTTGTAGAGATTGCTTATATTTGTAATTTATTTGATAAATTAAGAGTTGTGCCATAAAATGTTGAAGAGATGACATGATGCATTCTTAAGGAGATATCCGAATCGTAGAGAGGTTAATGATATATACTTTCTAGATCAAATGTTTCTATGCAATTATAGAGAGATTAATGATGTATAATTTGTAGATCAAATGGTATTTTGGATCCCCCCATGCAAAGGTAATAATCTTGTTATTCTTGCTTTCCAGTTCTAGCATCTCAATGGGTATGTATCTCTCCTTGATTCAAGGAGAGATACATACCCCCCATGCAAAGGTAATAATGTTATTCTTACTTTCTAGTTCTAGCATCTCAATGGGTATGTATCTCTCCTTGATTCAAGGAGCTCAAAGTGTGTGTAGGTACTTTTGTTGGTCTTTGTGTAACCATCCACCTTGATAGCAGCTCTACAAATGTTGATAGGGATCGAAAAGGGAGATATGTACCAACATTGATAACTGTAAACATCTCACCAATGACAATCATGGCCCAATATGGCATGGTCTTGTTTGTACCAAAGGGAAATGGTGGAAACTAGCCAGCAAGAGTAAGTCTATTTTGCGGATTACTAGTGCATGTAGAAAGACCAAGAAAAGTACCTACATATGCTTTGAGATTTTTCGAATCAATCCACATTGAGGTGCTAGAATTGGAAAATAAGAATGACAATATTATTGCATTGAGGTAGCTTTAAAAATGTATATGTGTACCTTTGTAGCTCAATATATATTCAAATGTATAAGTGCCTTTTCACATGCATAAGCATAAGTATCCATAAGTACCTTTTCATATATACCTTTGGATAAATATGTTTATATGTGTATTTTCATAAATGTAAATTTGAACATAAAACTCTCTATATCTTTACCCTCTAAGAATGTACCTTTGTATATAGAAATTTACCATTACAAATCTAAATATATTTTTACATAGATGTATGTACCTCTACCAATGTACCTTTATATTTGTATTTCTATATATATCTATAGATATATACCTTTATATATTTATCTTTGTACATAAGAGTATATCTATATGGAGCTATAAATATGAATTTTTGTTTATGTTCATGTAGCTTTACAAATTTATATGTATCTTTTGTTTATATGTACCTTTTTATATGTGCATTGGGTTATATATGTGTATATGTGTATATGTGCAACTTTCTATATGTACATTTTCTAATGTACCTTTATATGTGATATATGTGTGTGTGTGTGTGTGTGTGTGTGTGTGCAACTTTCTATATGTACATTTGCTAATGTACCTTTGTATATACCATGTACCTTTATATGTGATATATATATATGTGTGTGTGTGTGTGTGTGTGTGTGTGTGTGTGTGTGTGTGTGTGTGTGTGTGTGTGTGTGTATCTTTGGATATATATGTGATTTTTATGTATATGGACCTTTGCATATATATGTGTACTTTCATATATGTACTTTTATATGTAAATTTGTATTTTGGATATAAACACAAAAGCTTGTATATTTAGAAACTTAGCCTCCCTCTCTATAAATACATATAACAAGCCTCTCTCTTTCTATGCATACATATATTGAGCCTCCCTTATACAAAAACTTAGCCCCCCTCTCTACGCATACATATAATGAACCTATCTCTCTATGCATATATAGATTGAGCCTCCCTTGCTAAGCCTATACATGTAATACTCCCTCAAACCATGTCGGGTGTGTCATGCCAAGCAAGTGGTGGCACTTGAGCACTCAAATAAAATGTTATATCCAATACCTAGAAAATATGAATGACATTTGAATATAAAAGAAAAAAACCAGAAGACAAAGTGCCCTAGGTAGCCCCCCACCCCCTCCCCCCCAAGCCACGGTGAGGGACCCTATCTCGGCCACAAACCCTAATCCGGGACATACTCTAGAGATAAATGACTACTTCTAAAATTTGCATACATTGGAGGTCTTTTGGTAGCTTGCTCCATGGTAGATATTGGGCACAATTCTATAATGTGGATGAGTTAGAAACTATGGCAACAAAACACTTCATGGCTATAGATGTTGACAGCAGGGATCAAACAGGGAAATATGTACCAACAGGATCCAATAGATGTTGGCAGGGATTGAACAAGGAAATATGTACCAACATTGATAACTTTAAACATCTCACCAACCAGAGTTAGAAACTATGGCAACAGAACACTTCATGGGGGCTACAGATGTTGACAGGGATCGGAACAGGGAAATATGTACTAACAGCGATCCAACAGATGTTGACAGGGATTGAATAAGGAAATATGTACCAACATTGATAACTTTAAACATCTCACCAACCAGACTTATGGCCAATAAAACCTGGTCTTGTTTGTAACAGAGATGGAAATGGTGGAAACTAGCCACAGCAAGAGTAAGTCTAGTGCGGATTTCTAGTGCAGAAGAAAGACCAAGAAAGTACCTACACACACTTTGAGATTTTTTGAATCAATCCCCATTGAGATGCTAGAACTGGAAAATAAGAATGATAAGATTATTGCCTTGAGGTAGCTTTACAAATGTATATGTGTACCTTTGTAGCTTAATATATATTCATATGCATAAGTACCTTTTCACATGCATAAGCATAAGTATCTATAAGTAACTTTTCATGTATACCTTTGGATAAATATGTTTATATGTGTATTTTTAGAGATGTAACTTTGCACATAAAACTTTCTATACTTCAACATCTAAGAATGTACCTTTGTATATAGAAATTTACCATTACAAATCTAAATGCATTTTTGCATAGATATATGTACCTCTATCAATGTACCTTTATATTTGTATCTCTCTATATATCTATATATGTACCTTTATAGATGTATCTTTGTACATAAGAGCATATCTATATGTACCTATAAATATGCATTTTTAAATGTTCCTTTGTACCTCTATAGCTTTATATGTACCTTTGTGTATGTACATTGGGCTATATACGTGTGTATGTGTATATGTGCAACTTTCTATATGTACATTTGCCAATGTTTATATATATATATGTGTCCCTTTGGATATTTCTAGGATTTTTATGTATATGTACCTTTAAGTTTTGTTCCTTTCCTATCATATGAGATTTTAAGTTTGTGCCTTTTTAGCTTGTGCTTTTTGTATGTATCTTTTTGGTCATTATGTCTTCAGATCCACCCTTGTACCTATACTATGTATTTATCTCTGTATCTTGTTCATTTCTTATATAAGCTACATGATGCGTCTTGTATATGTGAAAGGTTCATGTATAGGGTACATGCCTCAATAACTAGATAGTCTCTGGAGGAGTTTGGCGATACAGATTATTTATCTTTTGCAAGATTGTATTTACCGCATCTTTGTTCTCTCTAATTCTTCACCAATGAAAGTTATGAAATTGAGAAAAGGTACACATTAGATGAGTTATCATCTAAATGGTATGGAATTTGAAATGGTACAAATCTAAAAAGGTCATTAGGAAGGAAATTGTTAGATTGGATACTTAGAGGACCTAGATGCGGCTCGCACGAATATGGCCTTCTACGGAGACCACCTCCTTTGCTTGTTGTTGATAGAGGATGTGGCTTCATCATATGCTCCCACGATACATGGGCACACATCTATCATTCTGAGTTAGGTGAGTGATTGGCTAGATCAACTCCTCATCCCACCAGTTGAGAGTGGAGACAAACAGAACTGGGCCATGGGAAGTTGCACAAGAGGATAGGATGTGCTAGATTTGCCATACTATAGAGGCTGAGAGAAGGAAGAACTACATATGCTGATGTTAGGGGGAGGTTCCACTACCTCTTCCAAGATGGGTTTAGACCACTCTCCAGGATCATGGACTTCCAAGTTTAGACCACTATCTAGGATCATGAACTTCTTGGATAAGAGATGACTGGGGATCTTTCTTTTGGAGCTCTGCAAACATAGGGACACGATAGTGTTTCATGGCACACTTTAGGAGCCGAGGCCAAAGGTAGGGGATTTTGACACTCTAATCACTCCACCACTCATGTATGGCACACCCTTTTGGGGTCAAGGTCTCTCAAAGGAGATAGAGGATTGAGAGACTCAAGTCATATGTTCTCACACACGATCTGAGGCTAAATATCAATAGCACCACATACGATTATCAGAGTGGAGTTTGCAGCACTATTGGTGGTTTTGTGGTGGATGCCCTTGTGTGATCCTGATCCATGGATCAAGATCATAGTAATGAGACATGTGTAATGCGATACCGATCCATGGATGGATCGGGAATGCATTAAACTTGCATCCTTTGACCCACGGTGGATTAGGACCACATTAAAGGTATTGTACCTTTCTTATGAGCCTTTTTGGATGAGCCTTTAATATGTCTACATATCCTATACTTTTACTTTGTAGCTTTACTGGTGTGTACCATTAACATGACCTTTAAGTTTAATGTGTAGTGTACCTTTCTTATGCACCTTTTTTGATGAACTTTTATGTATTCTGTATCCTTAGTGTGTGCCTTTTCATATGACCTTTCACTTTGTACCTTTCCTCTCATATGAGCGTAAAAGGCACATCCTCTTATTTACATTTTAAATTGTGCTTTTTATAAGTACCTTCTCATTCTGCCTTTTGTATGTGCATTTTATATGTACCTTTTTTGTATCTTTACACAATACTTAACCTTTTCTTTTACCTTTGATATGTACCTTTTGGTCATTAACCCTTTAGATCCACCTTGTACCTTTTCTATGTGCTTATCTCTATATCTTGTATGTTTCTTATGTACCTTTCCATAAACCTTTAATGTGTCTTGTAAATGTACAACCTTTACTAAAAGCTATATACATGTACTTTTTAATGGCCCCCTAGGACTGGAAATACTTTGATGGCTAGAGCATGCAACTTTAGCTTCTTTCAGATGTGCATGCAACCTCACCTAAAAGCTATATACGTGTACTTCTTTATGGCCCCCTAGGACTGGAAAAAATCAGATGGCTAGAGCATGTGCACCACAGACAGATGAAACATCTTTGAACCTTGTAGGTCCTCAAATTGTATAGATGTTCATCGAAGATTGTGCCAAACTTGTCTAATCATAGATCCATTCAAACTTGCCAAAGACAAGGTCCCTTGCATTTCAACTTGCCAAAGAGAAGGCCCCTTGAATTATTTTTATTGATGAAGTCAATTCCATTGGGACCAAACATTTTGATAGTGAGGTGAGTTGTGATCATGAAGTTCAAAGAACTATACATTCTCCATGCTTGAGACATATGGATCTTCCATTTATGGTTAATCAAACCAAAATGATGGCCATTGAAGCATGAGATGGTGTAATTAATGAGATAATTAGAGCTGAAACAACATAATGATAGTAGGATATGGACATACAAAACCACATAACTTTGCATTACTCTTGATGCCTTTCCTCATCGTCCCCACTCCATTTTGTTCTTATCCCCCCTATACCTTTCCGGTACACCATTTCATTGTGATCCCCTCTTGCCGCGCTGCTAATCCTTCTTCTTCTCTCCCTCCTCATCTCTTTCCTCCTTTTGCCATGTCTCCTCCTTTTTCCCCTCCTCTCTCGACCCTCCATTTCCTCCATTTCCTCCTCCTCCTTATCCTTCTATTCCCCCACTAGGCTAGGGGCTCTTATTTCCATAGGGTCTTCATATAAGACCACTTAGGTGTATCGCAATGCGGCCACATGTCTATAGTTTAAATATACTCGATAAGGTGTATTTTGATTTGACCAAGATGACGGTAGTTATCTTGAAATGGTGATCTTGACTAGGATAAAAATGGTGACCACACTCAGACTATGACGATGCGGAGGAGAGGATCGAGACGCCGATGATGAGGAGGATCGGCATGACACTGGTGAGGAGGATCGAGACGATGATGATGATTGAGAAGGTAAGTGGAACCCAAAACCCTAGTTTTGTTGTGGGGGCTCTTGTACAAGATCAAAACTGTGATGTGGAGGCTTTTCTAGAGAAACAAGTCCTTGCCGAGAATGAGAACCAGATCCCTAATGAGAATGAGAACCCTGGTGTGGATCGAAACCCTAATGCAAATGCAAATGCAAATGCTATGGTAAGTTCACAAAAAAATGTGGCAGCACAAAAATGCTAAATAATATTATGAGATTGGAATGTAGGTTTTCGGACATCAAACTGTGGAAATGGTATATCAAGGGATGCCCTGAAGAGAAGTTGGAGTTGCATAGAAACTTGGATTGGTCCCTTGTGGTGGACATCAAATAGGAAATGTCTTGGGGGGTGTTCGAGCTTGGTTTGGAGTAAGTAATTATGAACTTGTGCGTGGAATGGGTGTCACATTTTTTCTAACTTATACATGTGTGGAATGGTTGGAGATTCACTTTACTAGAGTAAGAGAAGGATTTTGCAAACACCATTTCTTATGGTAGCCTCTTCCTGAGGGACTTGTGTGTTGAGAGGTTCATAAAATCGAAAGTGTTGAAGATGTTGATTTACAATAGGAACTAGGATATCGTTGATATATTTTTACATGAACTTTCCAAATTTATTCATCGAATAGGAGGAGTTGTTTGCACATGTGATAGTGGTACTCCCTCCCTAAGGGGCATACTCAAGATAGGAAATCAAATAGGAGGAATTGTTTGCACATGTGATAGTAGTACCTCCCTCCCTAAGGGGCATACTCAAGAGAGGAAAAACAAACTACTATGTAATTATGTGGTCGCTAACACCATTGATAAACTACCATACATGTGAGTCTATCACTAACATACATACATCATGTAAAAAAGGATTGTAAAACTACATTACACGTTGAAAGCCCAATCATCATGTGCATAGTTTATAGATTCCTTCTTCTCAAGATTGTAAAACTACATTTACCACATGAAAAGCCCAATCATCATGTGCATAGTTTGTAGATTCCTTCTTCTCAGTGCTAAGGTGCTAATGCATATCAGCCGACATCCATGCTTGATTGTTAGCAGCATGTCTTCCTTGATAGAGAAAAGAACAAAAAGAAGAAAAGAGAACACAAAGAAGAAAAGAACAAAAAGAAGAAAAGAACAAAAAGAAGAAAAGAGAACACAAAGAAGGTGTATCCATTGTTGCTCTTCAGGCAAAATCCATAATCATCATGAATCATACAACAATACACACACATTCTCTACCCACCAACTAATGACAAACTCAACAACTCTCAATGATTTGAATACTTCCCAAAATATACGGTAGGTGGGCACACCTAACTTTGGCACACCGGCTCTCTCATAAAGTGTGCCGTTCCACCATCTTTGACATTTCATAGCGGTGTTGACCTAGCTCGGTGGTAAGGTGGCTGACCACTTGCGGCTGTCTGACCGCCACCAACACTTGGCATGCCCGATGGGTCGGATTCCCAATCCGATGACTCGAACCCACAAGAATAGGGTCATGCCAACGTGGTGCACATGATATGTAGCTCTAGTGCAATTACAATGCAACCATTATGGCAACATGCAAGGGCTGGGAACCCATCATATATAAGGCTATCTAGCCATGATCATACAAAATGAAAACATAGAACCATCTGGTCACCAGTATGTCCCAGACTCCACTGGCATGGAGTAGACACGGGGTAGGCATAGTACTACCCATCAAAAAGATATTCCAATGAAGCTCCAGCATTTGTTATATGCTGATGTACACTAAATGGCACAACAGCTTGATCTCAACTCGATGAACATGGCACGTCATCACCAAATAAATATACTAGGTAGCACAAGAGCATGTGCATAGAAGCAACCAATTAAGCACTTGATCCACATCTTCATGATACTGTGGAGGCTCATCAAGAGCACTCAATTGATTCTCCACTACATTCGGCATAGAAGCATAATCTGCTTGATACACATCCTCTTCTAGCAAGGTGTCAAACCACATTGCATCCACCTCTACAAGGCTATCATCATGGATAGGCACACCATCATTGGCAGGTAACATGTCAAACTAGTCTATGTCATTATCTTGACCAAAACTGGAAATTGGATTTTTTAGGCTATTTGCACCATGCGGGAAACCTAATGAAAGGTTAGAGACATCCAAGGGCATCACCTGGCTCTTGCGGCCTTCATGCTCCTTCCATGATCTCTCAACCTTCAGCATAACTAGCCCATCATCATGGCTTAGACTACCATCTGGAGGACCGTCCAAATCTCCTCTGCTATCATTTGAGAATAAGCTGCACTTGCTTATCCATCCAAAGGATCTCAACATGTGAGGGCTTTTCTAGGCTTTCGCACTGCTGCTCCTCGAGCTCATCCTTTTTATGATGCATCAAAGCATCCTTCATGCTCTCCGACATATGTTTCTGAGGGTTCTCAATATGCGAGGGCTTTTTCGGGCTCTCTTGGCCACACAGCTATTGCCTCTATGCTCTCCGGCATATCCATCTGAGGGGTCTCAACCTGCGAGGGCATATCCATCTGAGGGGTCTCAACCTGCGAGGGCATTTCCAGGCTCTCTTGACCACCACACAGCTCCTCTGTTGCTTCACCCTCTTCCTCATCCATGGGTGCATGCTGCAACCTTTCCTGCTCATCCATCCGAGCATCTTCAGAAAAAACATATTGCTCATTCATATGCGAGCATCCGCAAAGAAAACCTCCTGCTCATTCATTTGAGCATTGTCAAGGTGAACCTCCTGCTCATTCATTTGAGCATCCACAATGTATGCATGCTACTATTTTTTGGAGTATGTATCCGGTAACCATATTGTTCCATGAGATTTGTCTTGGGTGTCACAGGGTTGTCCAGTCACCTTTGCTTTTGTGGATCGGCATTTTCTTTGATCTCACAAAGAGCTTGCTATTCCTCCACAGGTTCAAGATTCCATCCAGGCAATTCAACCCTATCATGCTGCTCCAAGGTAGCCATACCTTCCGGGAAATCTCCCTGCAAGTTGTGTTCGTCTTTTGCTCTTCCGTCCGCCCATCATGGCACATTACACTTGTTCCAAGCAATCCAATGCTTGGTTACTGATCCCTTTATCAGCATATCCAGAGATCAAAGAATTATGGTAAACTGCCTTTCGGACTAACAGCAGTGTATCTGCCTAGACATCTCCATCTTCCTCCTCCCTCTTCCATGTTTGAGCATCCGAGAGACACA
The DNA here is from genome assembly GCF_041138505.1 of Cibotium barometz. Taxonomy (NCBI): domain Eukaryota; kingdom Viridiplantae; phylum Streptophyta; class Polypodiopsida; order Cyatheales; family Cibotiaceae; genus Cibotium; species Cibotium barometz. Next base: position 35,155,830 of record NC_141102.1, on the reverse strand, counting down.
CAACTTTAACTGATCCGGCTTCATTTTGTCTGGGCACCACATCTTCCAGATTAATCACCAAGCTAGAGGAATCACCATAAACTGCATCATGAGCATATGCCATTGCTGCATGTATCTGAGGCATTTTCGGGTGGGCTACCATTGCCATCTGGGTATCATCAACCAAAATGGAAATTATCCGAGGTCAAGCCTTCTCCGGATACATCATGTACATATGCAGCTAGAGCCTCCTCTTCTGGATCATCCAGGAGATTTGCCATCAATATGATGGAGATTCCAAAAAAGTTTGCTTTGGCCTGTTGTTGGCCAAGGGATGGTCATCCTCATGTACAACATCATCTTCCACCACATTGGAACGTTGTCCATTATCCAGCTATACTTGGCCAAAACCTAATCTGGTTTGATCATGGGGATGTCGGTATGTAGGAGGTACAAAGCCATAATCTGGAAACATTTCAGCCCACGTGTTCATGACCTCTATTGCCCCGCTTATTGAGAACATGTGCCATACATTTAGTTCTTCATTGGTATGGGCTAGCTTCTTCCAGAAGTGATACAGCATCATCCTCATCCGGAATATTAAAACCCTAAGATCTCTCTAGATAATTGTTATGCATAAACATGCATAAACCAGGCATAAACTTATCTACCCAACCACCCCCGAGCCCAAGGGATGCACACATGAATTACAATGAAGTACCTGATACCTTTACCTTGATGTCCCATACCACGAAGAGGTATGACTCCAATCTAGCAGCATGTAGTTGTAGTCTGAAATGGTAGATGAGTAGATATAATCCTCTACACAAGAGAATATAGCATAACCCAGCCTCAAGATAACATCCCTTGAGTGTGCCCCATGCCTCTATTATATATAGGAGGGCCCTCAAGTGACTTTTGACTCTCCATTTTCGATGTGTGACCCTTGGATGCCTGACCCTAACCTCAACCCTTAAGGTTAGTCCTAACCCATGCTCCATTAGAGCTTGTTCCCCATGCTCCCATGCTCACAAGCCTAATGTGGGTTAGCCTCCTAGTATATGCACATATAATGTGCACATAACATACTTCCCCTCTCTCAAAACATTGCACTCTTGCAATGAAAAGAAAGAAATCTGCGCTGAACATTCTCAACTGACTCCCAAGTCGAATCCTCTATTTCCCTATCTTTCTACCTAATTTTAACCTCAGGGATTAGTCAACTACGAATCTTCCTTTTCTTGAATTCAAGTACCTTTTTAGGTTCATGTGGAACATAGGATAAATCCTTGACTTCAATGAGTTCTTGAGGAGTAATTGTGTTATCCTCATCTCCCAATTTCTCTTTCAATCTACTAACATGAAAGACTAGATGATCTCTAACATGTAGAGGCAATTTTAGTTCATACGTAGCCGTGCAAATCTGATGTATATCTCGAAATGGACCACAATATCTAAGAGATAAATTCGAGCATTTTCCGGTTGATAAAGTCTGAGAGTCTTTAGGAACTTTTAAATAAACCAATGCTCCTGGTTCAAAAGATCTATGTGAGCATTCTCTATCAGCATAAAACCGTGCCCTATCCTGAGCACTCCTGATAGAATCCCGCACTTTGGTCAGCATTTCCTGCATATCATCACGCAAGAAATCCCTCGATGCATCAAGCTGAATGCCCTTAAGACCGACATCAATAGGTGCCCTGGGTTGATACCCATACATAAGCATGAACAGACTAAAACCAATAGCCATATGTTTAAAACTGTATAGGCAAATTCCATCATCGGAAGATATTTTTCCCAATATGATGATTTTCCAGAGACATATGCATGAAGCATATCTTTTACAATTTGATTCACACGCTCTGTTTGCCCATCAGACTATGGATGATTAGAGGAACTCATATTCAAAGTAGTTTCCTCGTTGTAAACCATTCAGAATAAAGTAGGAAGACATGGCATTATAATGGCAAGAACCAGGGATCCATCGACGGCCCAACGTACCCACATCTACATAGGGAAATATCGACGTCCGAGTTACCCATATTAACATAGAGAGTCATCAACGTCTCAATGAGTCACATATGTTCATCCGTAAACCATCAGGTGGACTCTGTATAAATCACCTTAAGTACGGAACTAGGTAAAGAATTTTTTAGAGCATTTTTATGGAAAAAAATGTAATTTTTATGCATTTTGGCAGGTTTTCCACCCACGGTGATGCTATCAAATTTTCTGCCAATTTTCTGCTAAAATGCAAAGTGGGGCAGCTAATTGATGCATGGAGTGCTCTCCCGTGTGCATGGAATTCTCTTCTCCTCTCAAATTTGAAATTTTCTTCTATTTTCCTTTCCCGCGTGTGTGAATGCCTCTTAATAGGCACAATTTAATTAAACATTAATCATAATTATATTTAATTATGATTAAAGTATTCTAATTAAAACTTAATCCTCCTTTCTGTTAATAGAAAAGGAGGGGGTGGAGAGAGAAGGATAGATTGAAGGAGATGAATGGAAGAGAGGAGAGGGCTCCTCCCTCTCCATCTATTTTCGAAATGTGCAAGGCGGGGGAAAGGGGGGGGGTTCGCTCAGGCCGGCGAAAAAAAATGCCCCCCCCAAAAAAATCATTTTTAAAAAAGGTTTTTTAATTAAAGATTTATTTAAAGCTTTAATATATATTTAAAAAGAGTTTTTTTTAATTATTTAAAAAGAAAGCTTTTCAAAGCTTAGAAAAAAGCTTTTAAAAAAAGAGAAAAAAGAGATTTGTTTTTTTTAATTTGAAAATTTTATTTTCTCTGAAAATTTTTCTTGGAGCCTTTTGGCTTTCCACATTCCCAAGAAACCTTTTGGCTTTCCGCATTCCCGAGAAATCTATTGGTTTTCCGAATTCCGGAAAATTTTTGACCTTTCTGATTTCGAGAACTTTTGACCTTTCATATTATTATTTTTTTTGTCTTTTGATTTTCCCAAAATTATTGGCTTTCCCTATTCCGGGAAAACCATTGGGATTCTGAAATTTTTTTGATCGTTCGTATTCTAATACGCTCAGGGTAAATTAAAAATTTTAAAAAATTCTTAAAAATTAGTGAAAAATTAGACAAAGGTTATTTTAAATTTCTGGAAAATGTGGGGTTGGTGATTGGCATGTGGTGTGTCCATTCGGGTGCTAGTGACCATTTAAATTCTTTTAAAAATCTATTTTTTGATCCAAAAAATTAGAAAATCTATTAAAATTATAAATTTTCATTACATTTGAGAATTGTTGGGCAGAATTGGAAATTTCGTGTGAACAATGGGATTCTCAAGAAAAATTAGGAATATTCTAGAAATTATTTTTAGAAATCCTAGAGATTGGTATTTTTTAAAATATCAATGATATTTTGGCAAATCTAATTGCTAAATTTTTTTTGAAAAAATATAAATCGGAATGTCATAAGATAGGTTTGATGGAATTCAAAATTAGCGTATTTTGAGGCCCTAGAAAATTAGGAAAAAATAAAAAAAATTATGATAATTCTTTTTTCTCGAGATGTGCACATTATATGTGCATATACTAGGAGGCTAACCCACATTAAGCTTGTGAGCATGGGAGCATGGGAACAAACTCTAGTGGAGCATGGGTTAGGACCAACCTTAAGGGTTGAGGTTAGGGTCAGGCATCCAAGGGTCACACATGAATTAGAATGAAGTACCTTATACCTTTACCTTGATGTCCCATACCACCAAGAGGTATGAGTCCAATCCAGCAGCATGTAGCTGTAGTATGAAATTGTAGATGAGTAGCTACAATCCTCTACACAAGAGAATATAACATAACACCCAGCCTCAAGATAACATCCCTTGAGTGTGTCCCATGCCCTTATTATATAGGAGGGCCCTCAAGTGACTCTTGACTCTCCATTTTCCACGTGTGACCCTTGGATGCATGACCCTAACCTCAACCCTTAAGGTTAGTCCTAACCCATGCTCTACTAGAGCTTGTTCCCATGCTCCCATGCTCCCATGCTCACAAGCCTAATGTGGGTTAGCCTCCTAGTATATGCATATATAATGTGCACATAACAAGGAAGAGGGACAAGTTGCTCATTCAGCTTATGCCATGCACCATCACTCTCATTTGAATGGTCAATCACACAGGCATATCTGTTGCATTATTATGGCAAGCATAGTTAGCTTTCGGATTAGCATCAGAAGCTTCTGAGTCACTCTCTGGGTTGCTACTGGCCTCATCCTTCAGGTTGGCAATTGCATGCTTGACATCCTCAAACTGCTCCAACACTACATTTGGGCATACCCGGGAGTTGTGACCTTGAAATCCGCATTGGCCACACACATGGTACAAGCCAGACATTCACTGGACCTATGTTGCTTGCTGCCACAATGCTTACATGTTTTCTCGCCCATCAGCCAAGTCTATCCGGATCTAGCATACTTTACAACACATAATGAATTCACAGAATGTCATCGGACTGGACTATGAACAATTCAGCATCATCCGACTATTTGGCTATCACTGTTGCATCCAGATCTGGTTGAAGTGGGTTGTCCACCTTGGTTTGTTGGTTTAGCTCATCAGATCAGTCTCATCTTGGTGAGTTTTGTATTCGAAGAACTGGACATTATGGCACCCTCTACGAACACTTGTATGGAAGCTTTGCATCATTTTTTTGGCGTCCTGTAGTGGAAAGCAATCCTTTGTACAATAGTAGCGCTAGTAGTAGCTGCAGCAAGCTTATGCACTTGAAGTTTTCTGGACTTCCTTGACACCAGCTTTTCATTTCGAGAAGGGACATCCTTAGGTTCTGGGAAGTCACGAAAGTGGGCTGATGGACACTAGGAAAGAGAACCTCGAGGGTTTCCAGCAACCTGAATCTATTGAAGTGTGAGTGATTGAGAAGATTGTGCAGGTTCGAGTGCATTCTGAGACAAGATGAAGAGTGTCCTTGTGAGAAAGCTTTTGGGGAGCTTGAGAAGCTATAGCTATTGGTCATACAAGTGGAGGATTGGGCCGCTTCCGGGTGGCAAGGGTAGTGTCATGGTGAGGGAGAATCCATTGCTGCTCTTTAGCAAAAATCCATAGTTGTCACTCATCAATGAATCATACAACAGCACACACACACTCTCTACCTAGAAACTACTCAATGATCTCAACAACTCTCAATGATCTGAATGCCCCCCAAAATATACGGTAGGTGGGCACACCTAACATAGGCACACTGGCTCTACCCCATAAAGTGCGTCATTCCGCCGTCTTTGACATTCTAGCGATGCTAACCCGGCTCGACGGTAAGGTGGCTGAACACCTGTCTGGCCTTTCTTCTTCCTTCTCCTTTACAAGGTGCTTCCAGCATTCATTAACATAATGGCTTGGTTTTAGATGCCCTTATTTTTGGGCTTTTGAATGTATCCCTTGTCACCATTTTTATTATAATAAGATAGGGCTAAACCACCCTTTGGTTTATAGCCACTAGTATCATATGCTTTGTGTTTTTCCTTTACCTTGTCAAGAAAAAGAATAATCCCCAATCCTCATGCCATACCTGCTCATCCTAGATTTCTCCTCTTACACGAGTAAGGACACCAACTCATCAAAAAAGAATGTACATTGGGATAGTTCTTCATCAATAACCGAAGTCTGGTGGGGCAAAACCCCGATACGAGTTAGGTAATGCATTGAGAATGAAAGTGATAAGAGAACTATCTTGTATGATCTCATGAATAGCCTGAGTGTGGTGGCAAAACCTTGTTTACAAGTTAGGTATTGTATTGAGAAAGGAAGTGTTGAGAGAGAACTACCCTATATGATCTCATCAATGTTGGCTAGCTACTCACAAAGGCCTTTGATCTTCATCCATAGAGTCTCCCTCATCCAAATGCAACATGTCCAATTGCTTCTTTGAATAGGCCATGTATGCCTCATGGGGCACTTGATAAATTGCTGCAAGTGCATCTCAAGCCAGCTTAGTTGTCTGACATGCACGAATGTGCGGTACACACTTACTCCATTTGTGCTCATATGACACATGTAATGGCACAAATTGCATGATAGCCTACTTTACTAGGGTTCATTACTTCTGCAACTCTTTCACATTACACCTATGGGTTGTCGGCGAATCTGTCACACCTTTGTACACGAATGTTCATCTTAACCCTACAAGGGATGGATGGTGGTGGGGCAGTTACGTTTTTGTGGCACCTGCTGCCTATGGGTTGCTGTGACTCTGCTGTGCCTTTGTACATGATTGTTCATCATAATATTACAAGGGATGGTGGTGGCAGTAATGTTCTTTGCGGCACCTACTGCTATGATGAGGATGGAAGACTCCTCCGCTCTGCCTCAGTCATCATGACCCATATATTAGAATGGAGGTGGGTTCTTTAAAACACTTAGCATGTTTGCCTTGTTATTGATCATTACACGATGTCTCTCACCCTTGCCTCTACAGGGGGTCCTTCTGCCCATGGACACAAGTACTTAATAAAAACACTATTTTTTCATACATGAATAAGCTAGGATTTTGCAAGTAATTAAACTAATCTATGGAACTATATTCATGGGCATCATTATGTTTTTTAGCTCAGAATATTGCTGGATCAAAGCTTTGTTTTAATTGTTAAGTATTTAAGAAAAATGAAAGAGTGTTGCTTTGAACTATGAATACACATGGTTATGAACATGAGTTCATTTTGGCCATGATCATCACTCTATTTAGACTACATCCTCTCATACTAAAGATAAGCTATAGATGGTTATGAGTTGCCCGGACCAGGGCACACAACAGTATTATGTCTTCTTAGGTCAGATATGACTCTGAACAACCCTTATCTTCAACCCTATGTCCTCAGCTGACCTTCTTTGACAAATCGGTTGACCTAAACTGCCTCTCAGTTGACCACTACCTAACTGTAATCTGATTCACCTAACCGTTGCTCACCTCTATCAGGTTATTGTCCTCCAGATCCTAATTGTAAATCTGATTCAGTTAACTGATGTTCACCTCTGTCGGATTCTTGTCCTCCAGACCCTCAGATTTTCCTCCAGAACAACGAGCAATCTTCAATCCTCAAATCTCTAGCTCTAGGACCTGACTGAATATGTCAGTTGTCCTCTATTGACTCTTATTTGACTCAGGTCTAACTAAACTGATTTAGTTGACTCAGCTGATTCAGATCTCCTTACCTCTATGTCCTTTGACACTCATAGACCTTCAAACACTTACGATCCTATAAAGATTAAACACTACAGTCTCTTACCTCACTTTAGTTGAGCTTCAGCTTGATGATTGCCTTAGTCCTATATCTGGTTCAGCTGATTGATATGACTTAGATCCTTCCACTTATATATCCTCTAAGGCTTAAAAACCTTCCAAAACCTTAAATCTCACAAAGATCCAGCCTTATAACCCCTAAAACGACATTGCCTATCTTTCAGCTGACTCTGTTAGGTATCCTTTAGCCCACAAACTGCTTAGACTGACTTCTGACTGTCAAAATAGACCCAAAATAGCTTCCCCTCAACCCAAAAAGACTCTCTATTCTTTCATACCCTCAGTTTTGAGACAGGTTTTGACACTCACCTAACCTTGTTGGAGATGACTCTTAGTAGCTGATGCTATTTGACTCAAACCTGACTCAACATACTTCAGATCTTCACTTACAAGTGTTTTTATAATTTTACTGAGATTATTACCGTCTTACTGAGTTTTGAGAGTCTATTTCAAAAAGTAACATCTTATTGAAACTTACAAGGTTTAGCTCTAGGGGTGCTGCTCCTTAGAAATTGTATACATGTTTGCTAGTTACATAACAATGAATACTTTGCTATCTTCAGCTCACTTGGTCTACTCTTACTGAGGAGTACACTCCACTCACCTATTTGATCTGGTTCTGTTCAAATCCTCCTTTTATGTCTGTAGTAGCAGGATTTCAAGATTGATAGAGACACAAGCTGGCTCATAAAAATTTCATAAGATTTGTAAGATATTAATGAACTTGCTAAATGGAGGTTTTTTCAACATAAATTTAATGGTGATTTGTTGGATAAACACATAACAACTGAATGTATCAGTACATGCGATGTTAAGTGCTACTTGGACTTACATAATTTAGCTTGGTTAGGCTTTTTTGTTTTTAACTTGTGGAGATAGGGTGACATCTATAACATGTGGATAGGTCTAGTGACACCTATAATATGCATTCCGAGTAACAAATTGTTTTGTTTGTTTGTATGGATGCAGGTACATTGACCTACCTTCTCTTCTCTTGCGGCCTTGATTTCAAACAAGCTTCCTTGCTATTTTAATTTTATTTCCACTAGATGCAACTTGTCATCATTGACCCTAAAATTTACATGATTCATAGTTGAACTTGTTTCATGTATAACATTTCTTTTGAATCAAAATGGTATGGCTTCATGAATAGTTTTGTCTATTCATCTGTGGATATTGTATATGTTTTAAACTAGCAACACACACATATACACAGGGTTGGCCTTAGGGAAAACGTGGCCTACCAATCTTGATCCCTTTTGTGCTAGTCGGTAACTCCCTCAGTGTCTTTATGCACTTGGTTTTGCTGGGTCATCAACTGTCCTAAAAGCTTTGCAAACATTCCTTTGAGAGAGACAACAAAAGAGTCGATCTTTGTGGGGTCATCAAGTGTCCTAAAAGCTTTGCAAACTTATCAAACTTTTCCAAGTACTAAAAAATGATCTCCACTCCAATCAAATTTGGTCATTAGCATTGAGATATGGACCAACTTAGTTGGTCCATATCAAATTTGGCCATTAGCATTGAGATATGGACCAACTTAGTTGGGCCTTGTTCTAGGGGCTCCATCTATGCATGGGCGTGATTTGCATGGAAACCCCCCCCTTCCTCTTGCCATCCTTAACATGTCTTTCACATACTTTCATGGTGGTGGTGGAATGTATTGTCGTGGTTGCACATGGCCATTTGTTATGGGGTTTGTATTTTCATGCCCCATAGGGTTGGTTTCTGGGATCCAATGGCGCCCGTTGTGTCCGTCGCCTCTGGTCTAGAGTTTTTGAGACTGGACAGACTTAGTTGGGCCTTGCTCTAGGGGCTCCATCTATGCATGGGTGTGCTTTGCATTGCAACCCCCTTTCCTAATCCCTTGCCATCCTTAACATGTCTTTCACATACTTTTATGGTGGTGGTGGGATGTATTGTTGTGGTTGCACATGGCATTTATTTGAGGGTTAGGATGTTCATGCCCCATAGGGTTGGTTTCTGGGATCCAATGGTGCCCATTGACCGTCACCCTCTGGCCTAGAGTTTTTGAGCCTGGAGCGGCTTAGGATTCAATCAGAGTTTGCCCTTGAGGATTTCTGTATCTCTTGGGACTGGCTCTTGGCCTTTCTCCATATTGATTTTTCCTGCTCCAAGTGGAGTAGGTTCTGTAGAGGGTACAATGGAAAGGCCGTAGACCCCCTTGCACTATGTGAGATTGTAGCATTTATTGTGCTCACTTCTTATGCTCTATTTGTTCCTAGGATTAGCATGGTAAATGAGAGTTTTCCTTTTCTCCATTGGGCCATTGGTTGGGCTTGATATCCTAGTAACAAATAGGGCTAGCTTTGTACAGTTCTGGATGGAACAAGCCTTTACAATGCCACTCTGGTTCCAAGACTAGAGCTTCTTCCAAAGACGAGATGCATTAATGCCCTTTTCATGAAGTTCATGGCAGTAGCCAATAGGTGAATTTGGGGCTTGCTAGATCTCAGCATTCCCTATTTGTGAGTACTCCCGAGCCCTCTGCCCAAGTTTGGGATCATGTAGCTCATACCTCGCTCTTGAGGTTGCCTCAATGGAAGCTTACCTTCTCGATTCGTAAGCACTATGTTAGTATCAATCGACTCGTGAGACTGAAGGCTGGGTGGGTTTGAAGAAGTGTGATTTATTTGGCCACATGACAATTTTGATGGATCAAACTTCAGTGTCAAAGTTATACCTGGTTGGTTTATGTTGTACATGACGTGAAATTTAATGGATTTGTTTAAACAATGATAGTTGATAATTGGCTCAAACCCAACGAGTTCAAAGTTTGAACTTTGGGTACACGGGTCGGAGTTTGACCGGTCATGCAACGAGGTCAAGAGTCAAGGAGTATGGTCAAAGCCTAAAGGACTCGTGGAGTCGTGTGGGTTTGATATCTCTGGCCGTACACGGTTTGCATCGTACATGCATTTGATCTTTCCTCGCCATATACAGTGGGTTTAATGAGAGGCGGGTTCAACTTGGTCAACGGTGTTAAGGCTGGTCAATGGGCAGTGTCAAGTTTGAAATTGACTGGCTCTCATTGGCCTGGGTTTGACTAGTCAATGGTTTCAAGTTGACAAATTCGATCAAGCCACAGATTTGATAATGTTTGCTCACGGTGGATTCAATCCTAAATGGGCCCGGACGGGTTTGAAACCTTGATGGCTAGGACTTGTTGAGCAATTATTTATTGGCCTTGATTGCAAACTTTGGTTACAAAGGACAAGATTTAGCATGAGAGAATGTGCTCACAAAAGGGCTTTCAAGTAGATGTAATCAAGCCTTTTTAACAATTACAATTTACTTCTTACTTTACCATGATATACTTCACCACAAAACTTTGATATCTTGCAAAACCTTGGGAGTCTTCCAAAATGCGATTTGTGCCTAGTTTATGTTCAGCTTATCACACATCTTGTCTGTTTTTTGTTCCTGAAGATGCATTCAAACAAATGAGGGCATTGTACGTATTTTTGATGTTCATGCATCAAAACAAGAATAGAAGAGCTTGATGCTATACATGTTGTTTCATGCTGCCTTAATATTTTGCTTCAACTCGATGAAGGGGCTTGGGAGTTTTTGAGGGAGGAGGATGATAGAGCTAAATGGAAAAGGGAATTACCTATATTACTATTACATGACCTATGAAAAGTGGAGGGTAGAGCTAAATGGAGGAGGAATAGAGGGAGGGGCTTGGGAGTTTTGAGGGAGGTGGAGGGTAGAGCTAAATGGAGGAGGAATGAGAAAGGGAATTACCTATATTACATGACCTATGAAAAGTGAGTGATAGCTAGAACAAATATACAAATCTAGCAACAAAAAAGTGAGGAATGAGAAAGAGAATTATCTATGTTGCATGACCTATGACAAGTGAGTGATACCTAGCAACAAATATACACCAAACCAATGACCACACTTTTACATGTGAGGAGAGGGATACAAAGCTAACAACAAATATATACCAAATTGTTGACTTTTATATGTTAGGAGAGGGAATTAAAAACCTAGCATTCTAGTCCAAATGGTATTCCCTAATTATTATTGAACCTAACAAAAAATATATACCAAATTGTTGACTTTTACATGTGAGGAGTACACAGTAGGTTATGCCAGCCTTCTAAGTAATTATTAGGTTTTAGGCCACATTACATGCGGGAACACTTTAAAGATCTAAGTGTGCTTGTCCCCAAAGACTTGGATATGACACAATGGACGATCCGCAGGATTGGGGAATGAAAAAGCATGCACTCGCTCCAGATTGGAAAAACATCCAGACTGGATAGCAGAGGTCCAATCCCCAGAGACTTTACGTGGAGCACCCAGGCTTACCGCTATGGCTCATTTTTTCGGAACCAAGAAGGAGGCCCGGGTAAAGAGAAAGTCCAAGCTAAACCAAAAGGTTTAGCGAGACTTACAGGTAACGACTGCCCCACTGTCTCCAACATGGACTCAGTGAAATTGAATTCTCCGTGAAGATGCGGAGTACTAACGGCTAGACGGTAAGACCCTGTGCACCTTTACTATACTTTTGCAGTGACATCCTTGATTTAATGTGTAGGATAGATGGGAGGTGATGGCACGCAATGTCGCCACCAATCTTGAAATACCACTCTCTCGTCGTTGCTGTCAGAAGCGGGAGGAGAGGGGATTAAAAACTTAGCATTCTAGTCCAAATGTGAGGAGACGGGATTAAAAACTGAGCGTTTCAGCCCAAATGGTATTCCCTAGTTTTATGTCCACCAATTACTTTGTGGAGTTCCGCATTAAAGAGCCCCTATAGATCACAAATGTCCCCCTAATTTTGAAATAGTTCAAGGCTTGATCAAATCATGCATATTAAAGTTCAAGAATCCCTTTTTCTACACCTAGTTATTTCAACCAATCCTTCTATTAAGTACAATGAATTCTCAATATAACTCTCTTGTAAAAGATGCATACAAAGACTTGGTTATGTAAACATTTTGTGAAAACCAAAAAGTGTTTTCTTTAGAAAGTGGTAATAAAATGTCATATCTCTCTCTCTCTCTCTCTCTTCATACATCAATGCAGCTAGCATATGCGCTCCTCACACACAAAAAGGCTTGGAATGGGGTAGATGGATATATTTGTGAGTTGTACAGTGTATGAGGTTTAGCCATTTAGGAATCAATAACTTCCAAGGTAAACAAACTTGAAAGTGGAGTTGATCATTTATACTGGTTTACCAAGAACTTTAGTTTTGGAGCATGATAAATAGTTGGCTCCATGGCGCATCTCTCCTACTTTTTGGAGTTGAACATTTAGTGGTATACTAAGAACTTTGGTTCTGGAACATGACAAATAGTTGGCTCCATGGTGCATCTCTACTACTTTGTGGACAATCTTGAAATTAAGCCTATAGAAATAGAATCCACCGAATCATCCTTCCTTTGATGATTGTCTTGTTGATGAGATCATGATCTACACGAAAGCTAGAGAAATTATCTAGCAAATAATGACAAATGTTTTGTACACTAAACACCATAGCAAGTGCTCCCTCTCAAAGGTAGTGTAGCTTTCTTCTGGTTGGTGAACATTCAAATAGCATAGTAGATGGGGAAGAAATTGTAGCCTTTGATTTGTGTGAGGACGACATCAATATCTACTCCCCAATTCATCTACAAGCACATGGAATTCAATCTCATGATTTAATGCTCTCATAATTAGGGTTTTGTGATGTTTTCCTTTAGAGTGATGAAGACATTATGAGCTTCTTTGTTCCATCGGTTGATATGTGTGAGTAGGTTACAAGGTAATGTAAGCGAAATGAAATGCAAGTTTGAATTCAAATGGTGCAAATTCACAAACAAGTGAAGGCGATGGATCACCTCTCTCTCTTGCATGCAATGTCTTGATACCTTGCTTGCTTGATGGTGGAAACTTGCATCAATGGGATTGATTTGGGTTCTCTCTTTGCATGAACTTCCTTCTTTGTTGCCTCTTGCTTGAGTGGATCGAGGGTTGGAATCATGTCCTTGTCTACATCAAGGTGGACTAAGCTCTTCCTTCACAACCCCAATGGCATGGAGCTCTCACTAGTGATGGGCTAGCATGACGGGCTAGCACATCCACGAAGGGAGTATCCTTGTTCGCTCTTTGGCGAAGTTCCCATAACAAAGTAAGGTAAGCAATACAACAAAACATATGGTGCGATTGTGCAAGACAAGACCCAGGGCTTAGCTCTTTGGCGAAGTTCCCATAACAAAGTAAGGTAAGCAATACAACAAAACATATGGTGCGATTGTGCAAGACTAGACCCAAGGCTTAGCTCCAAGTCCAATCCAATTCTAAAGCTATCAGAAAAACCCAATATTGCCTCTTGTTGTCTAGGAGATCACACTCTGAAAAACATACGATATTAAAGTTTTGGATGAGTATGTGGTGTTGTTTTTTCAATCTTGTTTGGTTTACAAGTTTTGAAAGGGTGAAAACCCTGATTTTCTTGGCTTCTTACATGGTTTTTTTTTTATATTTCTTTGCATTAGGTTAAGAAGTTGCTATTAGGAGTGGGGTCCACTCTCTGAAAAAAAGGATTGATATCTTCAAATTATTGGGTATTTTAATTTTTGCAATTTTTTTCATGCATTAGATTGCATCAGGGAAGAAAAAACCACAAAAAAAAACACCATTAAAAATAAACATTTACCCATCTCTTCAATAGAATTAGGAAGCTTAAACACTTGATTAGTCTAAAAGACCAGAAGAAAACCACAAAAACCAAGCAGATGTGAGTGCACACTTGATTAGGAAGCACGATCCTGTATTTTAGAAGCAGATGTGAGTGCACACTGTTTGCTCACGGCATGAATGAACATCAAACCTATGGAAATCTGAATGTCGTGGACAAATAGATAAACTACATATCACCTCACTTGACATAGTTGAGTTTCATGGATTCAAATTCGTTAGTTAATAGCCATAGAGATTCCAATTATTTTTTATGAAAATAAGGATGCTGTGTGCTGTAAATCTACCCAACAAGACATCTTCAAGGTTTACAAACCTAGTAGATCTCTGCCTTTTCAAGTAGCATCTTTTTTATTGTAAAGCCATTAAAACTCAGAATCAAAAGCTGATTCTTGCAAAGCTGTGTCAATCCTTCTCAAACCTATAACAAAAAATCTGACATAAAAAAACTTTTTCAAATGCTTGAGATTTGTCTGTGTCGAAAGAGTGGTGAAGGCAAAGGTATTTACATTACGAAAGATGTTGAAATATTTGAAAGAACTCCTGGAGAATCCTTCAAACTCCAGCTTACCTCTGCACACTGGGTTGCATACGTTCCTCACCCACCTAGAAACATTAGTAAAAGAGATCCAACAAGCTAACGCTCTGAATCTTTGCTTCTTAAAATTTTTGTGAAATTCGACGCTCCATAAAGGATGCTTTCCATGAGGCTCCTCTTTCATGGATTTACTCAAAGCCGGTGGTAAGAAGTAAATTGTTTGTGACAGTAGAGAACCCATTGTGAATGATCGATATAGGCAATGAATTGCATGATTTTGCATCAGCTGACCAGAACAAGCTCCAAATCATCTCACGGCATTGTGTTGCTTAGTGGCAGGAGGCAGGCCATCATGAAGGTGTTCGCCCTGGTGAGCTATTGCCAATAACTGTAAGAATGGTTAGAATATTTCCAACAACAAATACCCAATAAGGTTGGGTGTATCGCAGACCAAGGAGTCATGAGGATGACACTGCCAAGAAGTTGCACTCAGGATGATTAATATCCAAAGCCGTCTCACATAGCGCCATGCGTTGGCAGTGAGATTGTGCATGGCACCAGGTCAAAACTGCTCGTTAAGAGATTACAGCACAGAGGTCAACTGGGCAGCTTACAGAAATAAACTGTTTGTTCTGTACTACCTGTCCTTTCTCTGGTTGTAATGGCTATCCATCCATCTCTGGAACTTACGCACCCTCCTGCTGATGAAGTTACCAGAGAGAATACTGTCACTATCACCTATCTTTCTCTTCCTCCGGAGGAGCAAGTCTTCCGTGTCTAAAACATACGAGACCTTCACAGGTCGCAAAAGCATACAATATACCATGAATCAGCACAAAATGCTTCAAAGGAATCATTTTTTTTTGGGTGTAAGAAGAAGATGCTAAGCACCTTAGATGTTCTGCAAGATATCTTGCATTCCAAGCCATTTGCAACAAACACATTGTGCATCGCCTTGGCTATTGTCGTCTGCTCGTCGTCTTCAGTACAGCAAACCTTATTTCTGTTTTACCCACACATAATACATCAATGTTCACATTTCTATACTTTACATGTACCTCAAGGTTGGCCTAGCTTTTATACTAGAACCTACTACCATGGCAGGTGCTAAGGGCAGAGAAACATATATATGAACAAACACATTCATGAGATAACCTTGTAAACAAAAGCTACCTTTCCAAGAAAATACGGGGCTGTTGATAGTGTCCACCAGGAGCTGCAAATAAGAAATCATTCAGATAGTTGAAGAAGAAAGTAGATTCTATGGCATTTGCAGCTTCCAGCTTCTCTGCACCACCCTCCATCAGCTGGATAAACAGCTGACTCGGGTTTGATCTCTGAAAGTCCACCCAAAACACATGAGCAGCCATCGGTTATGAAAATACCCTAAAAATTCAGGAGGAAGAGTTTTTCTGAAAGACTAAGGACTACTTACATGCTCAAATCTGTAGATGTTTTCATCCTGCAAAAGTGTGGAAACATTTGCATGGTAAACAGCATCTATAAAACCACTAGGAGCACGAGATTTCTCGTAAGTATGCAAAGCAAGTAGTTTGTTCGCCATCTCATCGGATGCTACAGATTGAAGCTGGAATATGACAAAAAATATTAGCATTCAAGAGCCACTACCTCATAGAAAAACCTGTCTCAAAGAGCTTTTGCATGTCAAGTACCTGTTTAACCAGTTTAAAAATCAGCTTATCCATGGTGAAAAGGACATATGACTGTGTTCCAATAATTGCTCGGCAATCATCCTCAAACTTGGCATTATCAGCAGTGCCATCCAAAAGACTGTATAAAACTTGCATAAATCTGAATTCCCAAGAAAAAGAACATGCTTCAAATTACCATAACAATACAGAAGGCTATATTTATTACTTAAAGATCTGTGAGCTTGTTCCAAGTGCTACTCAAAATCCTAAATAAAAGAAAAGTGTGCATGTATGTGCAAAAAAGGAAGGGAAAGAGGAGGGGGAGGGGGGGAGAGGGTATTTACTTGCGATAAAGCTCAGAAGAATGATCTGTGGGAGCTTTTTGTTTCTCTACAGCTGCTCTCGCGTGGACCTTGGCAGTATGTATGCGCTCATATAAGGCCTGCACAGGCACGTCCATTAATTTATAACGATCACCGCTGGGGGCACAAGAATGCACCATCAAAGAGAAACCATGAATGCTTTAATGGTGGACCAATAAATCACCTGATGGAGCCTAAACAGGACATATAAAGTGTCGTTGCCATAAAACACTGCGGTGTCTCTGTTTGAAGCACAATTAGTAACAATGGAAGGACCGTGAGCTGCCAGCGGCATGCAAGAGAGTATCAACTTCTCCAAAGATGCCAGAGATGTCCCTTCACCTTCAGCATCAGCCATTCCTTCAACGTCAGCCATTCCTTCAGCCTCACCCTCACTCTCATTCTTACCCTCATGCTCATCATCATCATCATCCTCATGATCCTCATGTGAATTATCTGCATTTCCTGACTCAGAACCAGAAGCCTCATCACCGGCATCTGATGGATTCTCGCTATTATCACTTGATTTTGGCACACTTTCTTCTCCTTCATCGTCAGCATCTGCATCGTGTTCACCTTCACCCTTCCCATCACATTCCACCTCTTCATCCTCTTCTATATGCCCACCAAAAACATGGTTAGCAACACCTCCTTGATTTACCACTGCTAGGTTGCCATAATTTTCAGTAAGCCTTTCCTCTGCTCCTGTAGAGGGTGACCATTCTCCCTCTTCTCTTTCTATCCTTCTCAAAGACCCATTTAAGGAAATCCGTGGGGGATCAACCTTGACATCTGACATCTTGTTCTCGCTTCTGGACTCACTTAACCTTCTGTCTGAATCCTGCAGTCGGATTGGATTCACAATAAATAAAGGTAGGAAAGCCCCAGCAAGTCCATGTCTTTAGCTTGTAGCAGATCAACACACAAATTTGACTTCAAAGGATACAGCTTTGCCAGCTTGCAAACTACAAAGCATTGAAAAAACACCTACCACAGAAGACTCTCTCTTTCTTTGGCTTTTAACATCTGATCTATCAGGACATGCATGAGCTGGGGTTGATGTTGTGGCGACTGAAGACAAATTGATAAAAACATTTACATGAGTTAGCAAAGAGCCAATGAACAGATCCCATTCAAGAAGGTTCTACTTTCACAAAGTAAAAGACCAAACTAAGTCTATCAAGCAATACCTGCATATCCTGCAGTGTGTGCATGCCCTTGTTGAGGGTTTGCTGCTAATATTATATCATTTCTAAGACCACCATATGCAGAACTATCAATCTTCATTTCATCTGTAGCAGAATCCATTGATGTATTCTCCTCGGTTCTATAAGCAGCTGCACTTGAGCCAGATTTTTCATTTCTTACTACCTCATTTTGCTTCTCAATTTCCATTTCCATGGCCAAGCCCTTCTCATCCCTGTTGGCAGCAATGCCATCATTTTCAAGTTTTCTTGATCCAGTTGCTTGAAACTTCGCAGACTTGCCTTTTGATACCTCTTCAGTGTCCTCAGCACCATGAGATCGAGAGGGCACACCAAATATTGGTTCAAAAAAAGCTGTCCAGACCCGCATGATTTTATCTGACTGTTCCATTGTAGTGCATATTTCGTCAGCTGAATGCTTGATAATCTGATATAGGTCCTCATTTAGACCAGGCTCCGGATACTCAAATTTCAGGTCAGGGATGAGTGGCCTGCTGTTTCCAGCTGCTACAGAGAGGATAAAATCATCGTCTTTCCTCTTGTTTTCATTGATCTCTTTGATCTCTGCCAAGAGTGCTGTTGAACACAAGAAAAACCTTTAGTTTAAAAAAAGGACACACTTATGCAGTTAAACTTCTTTCATTATGTCTAATCATCAGAGTTAGATTTGATTTAAGAAATCATTACATACATATAAATAAAATGTATATGGCAGAAATCAAGAGTCTGCTTCCACGGGGACCTCTCGGAAAGCCAGGCAGGTGGCACTTGATTACTTGCAGAAGGAGGTGCATTCTCCAGGCTTTGTGGTTCCGGATTCAGAGGGGGTGGTTGACGGGTTTCAGAAGGCCTTGCGTGGTCTTCAACAGGTTTCCAAGAATTGGCTTTGCACCGTAACAGGTGTTCATCCTTGTGAGCAGTGTGATGCCTTTTTGACTCAAAAGCAGAATGGTTCATTGATTTGGTTGATGGACACCAGATTGGACGGGAGCTTCCTGATGAGGCAGTTGAGCTCATGGTTGCAGATGACTCTTTGGGAGGCAGGATTGCGTATCCTATGGTTTTTGCGGCATGCGAAGGATCATGGACTCTTTTACACAGGAGGGGGATTGATTGATGGAGTCCGACTCCACGGTAGGAGTGACTCAGTTTGGGGAGGAGATCCAGACACGAGATCTACTTCAGGCCCAGGAGTAGTTTTATGGTGCAGTAAGAGGTAGTCATCTTTTGCCTTGTTGTTGACAGAGGCAGAGTACCGGGCTGCTTGTGAGGTGGTGAGGTTGCAAAGGTTGCATTGCACAATTGGGTTTCCACTGGAGGAACCCATGGTCATCCAGAGGCACTTTCGTGAACAGATCGTTGCTGATGACATCTTGCTAGAGTTCTGTTCGACGGAGGACAGTACGGTGGACCTCTTCACGAAGTCGCTATCTCAGGATTTGCTCAGGCGGCACCCCAGCTCCCTGTGGTTGGTTTCACAGCCAGCTGAGAGGGGGTGTTAGAAGTCGTCTCTTGTCTATACATATACACCAGGCCTCTGTTGTGGGTGTGCCCGCCCTTGTAGGTGTTTTCTATTTTTCCCCACTCTCCATATTTTTTCCCCCATTTTTCCCTATTTTTCTGTGGCGTGGGTGGTAGCCCTGTGGTGAAAGGAGGATCTCTGAAGCTGGCCGACTGCATTTGTACATGCTGGTGCTGGCTGATTGTGTTGCTTCAGGTCCACGACCTCCCACGTGAGCTGGCCGACACGCCTGCAGCTGGCCGACTGGTTTTTGGCTGGTCATGGAGGTTTAGTGCCAGTCGGCTACCTCTGAAACAGGCCGACTGCACTTTGGGGGCCATATAAAATGGCCCCCCAGTCCCTTGTCACATTTGTATCACTTCGGGATCTTCTTTGTGTATATAGAGCAGAGTTACACGCCTCTATCTCTCTCTCTCTTGTGCTGTTGTTTTCAGCATTGCGTTTGCTCTCGTGTTCCCAGATTTGGTCATCATCTCCGCTGCGCATTCTAACATGGTATCAAACCCTAGGCTCTTGATTGTTCTTGGGATTTGTGTGAGCAAGAGGGGGACTGTTGTGTTGCTGATTGGTGGACTATACGGGACTGTTTGGGAAGAGAAGAAGCAAGAGGACGGCGGGCTGATTTGCTGGACAGCCACTTGCAGGTGTAAGTTCTTCTTTGTTCCCACCCACCCACCCACCCTTTTTCAGAGTACATCCCCGCAATGGCAGATCTGTTAGAAATGGCCGAGAGGCATGTGAAGATCCCTACACTCCCCACGTTCCCGGTGGACCGTCAGTTGGACGGGAACAACTACGGCATATGGAAGGTTATGATGGAATCTGTTCTGGAGTCTTACGACCTCACTGATTTCATCATTGTTGGGGTTCCACCACCGGAAGTAGAGGAAAGGGAGTTACCGTCGATCCGAAAGGACCGGGAGGCACAGGCACAGACGTGGGATCGTGTCAACGCCAGGGTCCGTTCGTTTATCTTCCTCAACTGCACACCGCAGGTAATCAATCATCTAAGGCATATGACGCTAGCCAGAGGTATATGGCAACATTTGGCTTCTCTTTACAACAGGGTATCGCCCATGAAGAGGATTTCCTTGGGAGGTACAGATGCGGGTTATGAGCCCTGCAAAGTCCTTGACGATGCGGGAGCATATTAACAAGCTGCAGGCTCTTCAGCAAGAAGTTCTTCAGGCTGGAAAGGAGATATCGTCAGAGGACATGGCCATAACGTTGCTGTCGCATTTGCCCTCTCAGTACTCAGCATTTTACTCGTCTTTGATTACCAGTGGCAGGCTCAGCACCATCACGTGGGAGGAGCTTGTGCCCATGGTCTTGGACCAGGAGGAACGATTCACGAACCCTTTTCAAGGTGGAGGTTCGGAGGCCTTAACTAGCCAACGAGATCGAAAGGCCGTAACACGGGCAAAGGGAAGGCTTCATCAGAGAAGTCTTCTGAGAAGAAGTCCGTCGCTCACCGCGAGAATCTTAAGGCAGAGAGGACCTGTAAATGATCGTGGCGAGAAAGGCCACTATTGGAGGCAGTGTCCCAAGCGAAAGACCAAGAAGGGTGAAGATTCCTTAGCAGCAATCATGAAGACTCCGGCTTTTGTGCACTTGGAGGTGATGGACACTGATGCTTCATTTTCTTCACGCAGGGAGGAGATTGGAGGATTCTCCGCAACGGATACTCGGGAGTGGATTCTAGACAGTGGTGCTTCCAGGCACATGACTCCTTCCCATTCAGATTTACATGATCTCTGCAGGTATTCTGGTCACATTCTTACTGGGGATACATCCACTATCCCAGTTCACAGTGAGGGCAGGTTGGAGATAGTTCCCGATGGCAGAGGGGGGGAAGCATTCCTCCCGGGTGTTGTATGTTCCGTCACTTGGTTTTCATATGTTGTCAGTGCATCAGGTTTGCAAGACTGGCGTACGGGTGGAGTTTGATGAGCATTTTGTTGCTCTCCGCGACAAAGCAACAAGCCAGGTGGTTTGGGAAGGCGGAGTGGAGAATGGAGTTTACAAGCTTTCAGCACTCTCTCTCCCAGGTCCTCAAGTTTGTGATGAGTGGCATTCTGGTAATGGCCACTTAAGTGTGGATACGCTGCAGGTGCAAGCTTTCTAAGACCAGATGGTGGATAGCTTGCCAGTTGATGGCAGCAGTTGGCAGGAACTTTCCAGTACTGATGTTGGTGGTCCTTGTGTTCGTGTCAGAGGAAACTGAAAAGGCAACTTATGCTCTGATGTCTCGCAGTATTCAGGACAAAGAAACTACTATAGATGAGGATGTTCTTTCCACGGGGACCTCTCGGAAAGCCAGGCAGGTGCAGTTGATTACTTGCAGAAGGAGGTGCATTCTCCAGGCTTTGTGGTTCCGGATTTAGAGGGGGTGGTTGACGGGTTTCAGAAGGCCTTGCGTGGTCTTCAACAGGTTTCCATGACTTGGCTTTGCACCGTAACAGGTGTTCATCCTTGTGAGCAGTGTGATGCCTCTTTGATTCAGAAGCAGAATGGTTCATTGATTTGGTTGATGGACACCAGATTGGACGGGAGCTTCCTGATGAGGCAGTTGAGCTCATGGTTGTAGATGACTCTTTGGGAGGCAGGATTGCGTATCCTGTGGTTTCTGCGGCATGCAAAGGATCACAAACTCTTTTACAGAAGAGGGGGATTGATTGATGGAGTCCAACTCCACGGTAGGAGTGACTCAGTTTGGGGAGGAGATCCAGACACAAGGAGATGTACTTCAGGCCCAGGAGCAGTTTTATGGAGCAGTAAGAGGCAGTCATCTTTTGCCTTGTCGTTGACAGAGGCAGAGTACCGGGCTGCTTGTGATGCTGCTTGTGAGGTGGTGAGGTTGCAAAGGTTGCATTGCACGATTAGGCTTCCACTAGAGGAACCCATGGTCATCCAGAGGCACTTTGTTCGTGAACAGATCGTTGCCGATGGCATCTTGCTAGAGTTCTGTTCGACGGAGGACAGTACGGTGGACCTCTTCACGAAGTCGCTATCTCAGGATTTGCTCAGGCGGCACTCCAGCTCCCTGTGGTTGGTTTCACAGCCAGGAGCTGAGAGGGGGTGTTAGAAGTCATCTCCTGTCTATACATATACACAAGGGCCTCTGTTGTGGGTGTGCCCACCCTTGTAGGTGTTTTCTCATTTTTCCCCACTCTCCATATTTTTTCCCCCATTTTTTCCTATTTTTCTGTGGCTTGGGTGGCAGCCCTGTGGTGAAAGGAGGATCTCTGAAGCTGGCCGACTGCATTTGTACATGCTGGTGCTGGCTGATTGTGTTGCTTCAGGTCCACGACCTCCCACGTGAGCTGGCCGACACGCCTGCAGCTAGCCGATTGGTTTTTGGCTGGTCGTGGAGGTTTTGTGCCAGTCGGCTGCCTCTGAAACAGGCCGACTGCACTTTGGGGGCCATATAAAATGGCCCCCCAGTCCCTTGTCACATTTGTATCACTTCAGGATCTTCTGTGTGTATATAGAGCAGAGTTACACGCCTCTATCTCTCTCTCTCTTGTGCTGTTGTTTTCTGCATTGTGTTTGCTCTTGTGTTCCCAGATTTGGTCATCATCTCCGCTGCGCATTCTGACAAAACCCCCATTCCCAAAGCTTGTACTTTCCAAATATTTAGATGTCTTGGAGTCCACCAAAACCCCTTTCATACTGGGAAATGTCCGGGCTGGTGATATGCTCCCTCGTATGGAGTTCGGCCAATATTGGATGAATGAGTGTCGTTCAAGATAGCCTACACAACGGAAGATAATGTTCCCATTTCGACTATTGGTCATGGCAATATGTTTTGAGAACATCAGAGGCCAGCTGAGTATAAATCATTGTCTGACCATCTGTCTATATGGATGAAATGCACTGGACAACTATAACTTAGTCTCAAAGATATCAAATAATGCTCTCCAGAAATGTGACGTGAACTTAGAATCTCTATCTGATGTGATTGTCTGTGGTGGCAGACCACAAACGAGATACCAAAGTTGTGATATGCAGCGGAAGTCTTTGTATTGGTTGATCCTGTCACACAATATGCTCACACCGTCTTCTGTATCCTGAGTTTCGTGAGTTTAGCAATCCATTTCATTTACTTCAAACTTTAAAGAGATGAGAGAGAGAGATATGAGAACTGTACACCAGATTGGGTCCCGAATTACCCACTGAAGGGCCCCCTATCCCGATAACGAGATAGTATTTGCTTTATTACTTTAGAGAGAATGACTTTGGACTGTAGATAAGCCGAACGCAAGATCTCGGAGGATCGGAGAGTGGCTGATCTGTACACTGCTGTAGAAACACCTCAATGACTTGATCTCGAGCCTATGCACTCCTCCCAAGGGCATGAGGAAGGGCTGCACACCTGAGGCTCAAAGAGGAAGAAGGTGGACTGTTCTACACACTGTTAGAATGCTGAAAACACATATGAATGCTGTGTTACCTTCACCAGATGACTGCTGAATGTGTGGATGATGCACAGAATGCTGGACACTGATGCAAACAACAGTTTCAGGGCTGGAAACTGCTGTAGACTGTTGCTTCAGGGCTGGAATCTGCTGTGGACAGAAACGCTGAGGTGTGGAGGATGCTGTGGACTGAAACGCGGGTGAATCAGGGACTGCAGGAGCTGCTGCTGTACGGCTGGGACAGAAACGCAGCACTGCTGCTGTACTGCTGTGCAAAAACGCAGGTGTATGCAGGCTGCAAACTGGCGTTGAACTGAAGGTGAAGGGTATGCTGAATCTGGGCCTGAACTGAGTGCTGAATTCAGGGCTGAATGAAGCTAGGGTTTCTCAAGGGCTGGAGAAGCAAGCTTATGGGCTCTAGGGTTGGATTAGTCTTGGGCTGAAAGCAAGAAAGAGGAGAGCTCTTAGCACAATGAAGACTGAATGAGGAAAAGAGGCTCTAGGCAAGCCTATTTATACTAACTGGAGGTTGGTCATTTAATAAAGTTAATATTTATAAATGCCCAATAATGCAAATAATGATAAATAAATACTAATAAATATGGAAAAAATACCAGATAAATCCCAGTAAATTCCCTAAGGCTTTGGGGATGTTCTAAATGATGCACAGGCATATGTATGCATATTATGCAGGATGCAGAGTGCTTTCTGATGCAAACCCTAAGGCTTCTACTGACTCTACATGCATGAATGATTCTCTCCAAGTGGGTTAAGGGACTTGACTGACTGATTGACCCACTAAGGCTGAGGAATGACCTACGTAGCTCGTGCCTAACTTATCCTGGACTGAGGATGTACAATGGGGTCACGGCGTACGACAAATATCATCCTACTGGGTTCTAAAACTGTACAAATGCTGCACTTCTGATGATGAGCCATCTTGTCACCATGCACTGAGTGCAGAGTGCATGTGACATTCCCTCCTGATTAGCTTGGCGGCAGGTTCATGGCTTCCAAGTAGTCCGCCAATAACTGGGGGTACTCCTGGAAGAACTCCTCGTCGAGCCATACGGCTTCGTGGGTGCCTCGATCTCGGAATTTCGTATAGAACTGACGAATCCGTCGACCGGAACCATGCTTCCATCGATGAAGAAGAATCGGCTCAAGCTCAATCACTTCTGCCTCGTCTACCACGTCTGGTTGCTGTTCATCTGAAACATCAAACACTTCTGGACCAACATATGGTTTTAGCCAAGAAACATGGAAAACATCATGCATTGTCCAACTGGCAGGCAACTTTAACTTCATTGAGACATCACTTATCTTCTTAACTATTGGAAAAGGGCCAAAACTACGGAATGAAAGCTTGGGACAACGTTTGCCCACTTGTTTCAATCTCTGCTTCATGATACGCAAATAGACCCAATCCCCTTCCTTGAAGTGGACATCTCGTCTAGATTTATTTGCCTGTCTGCTATATGCTTCCTGAGCTTTGGTCAAGCGGTCTTTGACTGACTCAATGATCTCGGAAAATGCTTCCGTGGTTTTATTAGTCTCTAAAGATGGAGACACCATTCTCGTCAAAAGAGAAGAAAAACGGCGACCAAAGGCTGCTTCATATGGAGTCCGTCCGACACTGGATGAATGCGTGTCGTTCAAGATAGCTTAGACCAATGGAAGATAGTGCTCCCATTTGGACTGCTGGTCATGACAGTATGACTTGAGGACATCAAAGGCCAACTGATTATAAATTTCTGTCTGGCCATCTGTCTGGGGATGGAATGCACTAGACAACTGCAACTTAGTTCCAAAGTTTTCAAATAATGCCCTCCAGAAATGCGAGGTAAACTTGGAATCTCTGTCTGATGTTATGGTGCTAAGCAAACCACAAATTGGATACCAATGCTTGAGAAACAAACGGGCTACGTCCTCGGCTGTGGCCGTATGCTTGCATGGGATGAGCATGCAGAACTTACTAAAGCGATCCACAATGGTAAAACACTGAGTGTTACGGGATCCAGTGGATGCTGGTAGAGGCCCTACAAAGTCCATAGATATGTCGATAAAAGGTCCGTCGGGGATAGGCAAAGGTTGAAGTAAACCTGCCTTCTTTGTATGGGGAACCTTGACTTTTTGACAAATCTTACAGGCTTGTACATGTGCATAGACATCACGCCTCATCTTTGGCCAATAAAAGGACCGTTCTAATTTCTCGAGGGTACTGTTGATACCCCTATGTCCTCCAACTAAGGAATCATGGGCATCGTGGAGAAGAGCAGAACGCTTTTCCCGAGTAACACAGAGACGGTTCTTGTAGAACAACCAACCGTTCTGTACTGAATAGTGGCCAGGCTCAGAAGTGAGGGCCAAACTATACTGAGTACCAAACTCAGGGGAGTCGACATATTGGTCTTTTATACTATCCAAGTCCTTCCCCATGATCTCGAGAATGGTAGCTTCTTGGACTGCCTGGATGTTGGACTTTCGACTGAGAGCATCTGCTACTGGGTTATGCTTACCAGGGATGTATTCAATCATACCTCCAAACTGTTGAAAGATTTGACTCCACCTGGCCTGTCGATCACTCCACTGGGCACTTGGCATAGTCTGAAGCCACTTAAGTGCTTGGTGGTCTGTTTTCACTGTGAAAGCCTGTCCATAAAGAAAAGGCTTCCAATGTTTAAGCGCTGTGATCACACCCAAAAGCTCTTTGTCATATACCGAATAATTCTTTTCGGCGACATCCAACTTTCTACTGTAATATGCCACGGGTCTATTGTCTTGCTGGAGGACTGCACCTATGGCTACATTGCTGGCATCGGTGATGTAATATGCGGAAGCTTCGAAGAAGGATCGGTACTTCAAAACTCAGAAATCAGCACTCTTTTCGCGACGGAATTAACGCACAAACTGAAAGACGATGTGCAGAAAAATAGAGAGAGAAGGGGGAGATGGAGAGGACACAGTATTGGGTCCCAATTACCCTCTGTAGGGCCCCCACCACGGATGGTGTATTTGCTTTATTAGAATGATGTAAATCTAAAAACAAATACAAAGTACTTGACCTTTTCTTGGCTGGAAAACCTGCCCTTGACCTTCAGTCCTTCACCCCTTTGCGCTAGCAACCTCTTGGCTGTCCTGGCCCTTGAATGCTTGATGCACTTGGTGAATTATGAGATGATCTCATTGAATTCTTGGCTGGGCTTTTATACCTCCTTTTGCATCCAGTCGGCCAGCTACAGGAAAGCCTCACGACTAGGTCTTATTAATAAAATGCTTTCACACTCTAATAAATGCTGGCCACTCTACGCCTGCCTGCTGGACAGCTTCCAGGCTGCTGGGCACCATGCGCATGGGTGTGGGACTGCCCCCTACACCTGGCCGACTTGCTCGGTAGGGTTTCTAACCCTGTCGGCTGCCTGTACAGCAGCCCTAGGGCTGGCCGACAGCCCTTCTAGCCCAAGCCATGGCTGGTGGGCACAGCCTGGGCCCTCCTGGCCCCTTGGGGGTGGTTCTACACCTCCCCCATGCCCACACTAGGAGTGCAAGTGCAAATCTCCGCACTGGGGTAGCCCTATGGGCTGGCCCCATCTCTACATGCAAACCTACATGCCTACAGAGGCCTGGCATCCAGTTGCAAACCAGATACACAGCACATCTGACATCATTCCAAAGGGAGACTCACAGCGCGGACTGGCACTGCTTCATGTGCAGGACAGTGCACACCTGACCTTGGACTCATGTGCAGGACAATGCACACCTGACCTCGGACGACTGAGATGGATCCCTGGCTGACTCGTCCCGGACTGGGCTCACATGGGACCAGTTCACCATCCCAGGTCCTGCACCTTCTGTACAGAAATGTCTACGTGGCAGGTGATGACCTCGAAAGGTTCGTCCCATGATGCTAACTTTAAAACAGGTGCTTCTGAGGCAGCTTTCTGGAGTGCACGGAATGCATCAAGTGCCTTACCTGTAACTGAGACTTTCTGCTTGCGAGTCTTCACCCCCTTGAGCAAGTCGGTAAGAGGTGCTGCAAGGTTGGAAAACTGATGGACATGTGTACTATAGGCCTGACAAAGACCTACGAATGAACGGATTTCTTGGGCGGTCTTAGGAATATCCCAATCTAAGATCTCCTGAACCTTTGATGGGTCCAGTCTAATCCCATCGGAACCAATGATGTAGCCCAAATACTGAACTTCCTTAACACCAAAGATAGACTTTTTGGCGTTTATGTAGAGCTGATTATCTCGCAAAAGTTGCAAGACTTTCTCCACATCTTTCTCATGCTGCTCCGCAGTGGCTGAGAAGACTAGTATGTCATCAAGGAATATGAAAACACACTTCCCAATGTGGACTGTGAAAATCCTAGACATCATCTTATTGAACGTTGCTGGTGCATTTGTAAGCCCAAAAGGCATGACTACGAACTCGTAGTGACCACGCTCTATCCTGAAAGCTGTTTTTGGAATGTCAGCTTCAAAAATGCGGACCTGATGGTAACCACTCTTGAGGTCGATCTTAGTGAAAAACTTAGCACCGTCTAAACGCTCCAAAATGTACTCTATCCTTGGCATAGGAAACTTATTCTTGATAGTGAGTTTGTTTAATGCCCTGTAGTCTACACAAAGGCGTGCAGACTTGTCCTTCTTTTGGACAAATAGGATAGGTGCAGCAAATGGGGAGGAAGAAGGCCGAATGAATCCGGCTCGGAGAAGCTCAGATAACTGCTTTTCCAACTCGCCCTCTAAAGTCTTGGAAAGACGATAGGGAAACCTGCTAGGAGGATCTGATCCAGGGACCAAATCAATGTGATGGTCCTCAAGGCGAGAGGGTGGGAGACTGGGTGGGAGATCGTCCCTGAGCATAATGTCCTGGTGTCTGGATAGGAGGTCTGCTAACTGAGGGACTGAAGATGTAATGGATGCTACTAATGAGGGAGGGGCTGTTTGAGCACGAACATAAAGGAGTGCTCCTTCTGCTCCCTTGCGGATAGCTCGTCGGGCCTGGAGATGTGAAATCAATGGGATGCCAAGAATGCTTCTATCCCCCCGAATCATGACAGGCTCAGGAAAACCTTTACAAATAGTAAAAGTGTCCTGCCCGTTGAGCTTCATTTCTTCATTCTGAGCGAGAGTCAGAGCCCGGTCATATGTACTTGGTTCAAAGTTACGAACTGTGAACCGAATGTTGGAGTCCAATCCACGAATAAATTGCTCCATCTTGGCCTGCTCAGATAACCCTAACTGCTGTGCTAAAGTAATAACCTTGCCGGAAAACTGAAGCACTGGGGAACCGTTCTGTCTAAGTCCATAGAACTCGTCTTTCAGACCGGTCATGTACTGGGGCGGGAGAAATCTGGTCTTCAGGTCATGGACAAAGATGTCCCAGTCAAAGGCTGTGACACCTGTGGCCTGGTCAGTATGAATACTAGACCAATGCTGCCACCAAGTGACTGCCTCACCAGTGAGATGGGGAGCCGCTAAGTGGACTTTGTCTTGTGGGTCTGTGATCCTAGCTAATGGAAAATGAGCATTAAACTGATGAACAAATTGATTAACTGAAGAATGATCACACTTACCATCATACTTGCTGAAATTCGGTTGACTGCGAATGATGGTGGTTGATGCTGCTGCGGGATGCTGGCTGGTGACACCTATGACTGGGGAGACTGAGGAGAGCTGCTGATACCTCAGGTGTATGGCCTCCTTTTCCCGTTGGTGTTCGAGTAACATACGTTCTCGATCAAGCTCACGTTGGTGTTCCCGAGCGGCGAGTTCAGCCTGACGCCCGTCTTCGTCGATCCTGCGTTGGGCTTCCTCATAGTCCCGTCTTTCTTCTTTTTCTCTTCTCCTTCGGGCCTCGTCCTCTCTCCTTGGTTGTTCCATCTGAAAGAAGAGGGAGATGTAGTCGGGTGCTGCTGGAGGTGTAGAAGGACGTGCTGCTGCTGCCTCCAAGAGTTGGAGACGCTCCATGAGTAGCTGGTTCTGAGCTCTAAGAAGAGCTATGGTGTCTGCTGTAGGCGGAAGAACGAGGTCTCCTTCGGGGGAGACGTCTTCCGGCTGATGAGTACTCTCTCCTGTAGACATGATGCTGAAGTCGGTGGTCGTGCCGGAACGCAATCTAACCATCCGAGGATGCCCCCACGCTAGGATACGGTGTGTGTGGACTATCTGAATCTGATACCAATGTGATATGCAGCGGAAGTCTTTGTATTGGTTGATCCTGGCACACAATATGCTCACACCGTCTTCTGTATCCTGAGTTGCGTGAGTTTAGCAATCCATTTCATTTACTTCAAACTTTAAAGAGATGAGAGAGAGAGATATGAGAACTGTACACCAGATTGGGTCCCGAATTACCCACTGAAGGGCCCCCTATCCCGATAACGAGATAGTATTTGCTTTATTACTTTAGAGAGAATGACTTTGGACTGTAGATAAGCCGAACGCAAGATCTCGGAGGATCGGAGAGTGGCTGATCTGTACACTGCTGTAGAAACACCTCAATGACTTGATCTCGAGCCTATGCACTCCTCCCAAGGGCATGAGGAAGGGCTGCACACCTGAGGCTCAAAGAGGAAGAAGGTGGACTGTTCTACACACTGTTAGAATGCTGAAAACACATATGAATGCTGTGTTACCTTCACCAGATGACTGCTGAATGTGTGGATGATGCACAGAATGCTGGACACTGATGCAAACAACAGTTTCAGGGCTGGAAACTGCTGTAGACTGTTGCTTCAGGGCTGGAATCTGCTGTGGACAGAAACGCTGAGGTGTGGAGGATGCTGTGGACTGAAACGCGGGTGAATCAGGGACTGCAGGAGCTGCTGCTGTACGGCTGGGACAGAAACGCAGCACTGCTGCTGTACTGCTGTGCAAAAACGCAGGTGTATGCAGGCTGCAAACTGGCGTTGAACTGAAGGTGAAGGGTATGCTGAATCTGGGCCTGAACTGAGTGCTGAATTCAGGGCTGAATGAAGCTAGGGTTTCTCAAGGGCTGGAGAAGCAAGCTTATGGGCTCTAGGGTTGGATTAGTCTTGGGCTGAAAGCAAGAAAGAGGAGAGCTCTTAGCACAATGAAGACTGAATGAGGAAAAGAGGCTCTAGGCAAGCCTATTTATACTAACTGGAGGTTGGTCATTTAATAAAGTTAATATTTATAAATGCCCAATAATGCAAATAATGATAAATAAATACTAATAAATATGGGAAAAATACCAGATAAATCCCAGTAAATTCCCTAAGGCTTTGGGGATGTTCTAAATGATGCACAGGCATATGTATGCATATTATGCAGGATGCAGAGTGCTTTTTGATGCAAACCCTAAGGCTTCTACTGACTCTACATGCATGAATGATTCTCTCCAAGTGGGTTAAGGGACTTGACTGACTGACTGACCCACTAAGGCTGAGGAATGACCTACGTAGCTCGTGCCTGACTTATCCTGGACTGA
This sequence comes from Cibotium barometz, assembly GCF_041138505.1. NCBI lineage: Eukaryota > Viridiplantae > Streptophyta > Polypodiopsida > Cyatheales > Cibotiaceae > Cibotium > Cibotium barometz. The sequence goes on along the minus strand of NC_141102.1, from coordinate 35,124,712 downwards.
GGATGTACAATGGAGTCATGGCGTACAACAAATATCATCCTACTGGGTTCTAAAACTGTACAAATGCTGCACTTCTGATGATGAGCCATCTTGTCACCATGCACCGAGTGCAGAGTGCATGTGACAAAAGTCGGATAAAAAGGCGAGTAATGTCTTCTGCTATGGTGGTCTACATGCAAGGAATGAGCATGCAAAACTTACTGAACCGATCAACAATGGTCATACGCTGTGTAGTCGTGGTTCCCATAGCTACTGGAAGAGGGCCTACAAAGTCCATACTTGTATCTTGAAAAGGCCCCTCGAGAACAGGTGAAGGCTGAAACAACCCAACTTGCTTCGCTGAAACAACCCAACTTGCTTCAAGTGTGGAACCTTCACTTTCTGGCAAATCTCGCATGCCTTGACATACTCGTAGACATCCTGTCACATGCGTGGGACCTCTCTGTGTCTTCTTTCAGCCCTTGATGCAAATTACCAACAAAGACAAAGAGAAGAGAGAGAGAGGGAGAGAGAAAGCTGTATTTTCGATATATTATCTAGTACATAAAGATTGTACAAGACTGTGGCCTTTGGTCTTCCAAAAGAGGAAACATAAAGACCCCCTAACTGGACTCTTGACCTGCCCCAACTATGAGAGCAGTAGATACTCAACAAAGAACAATGCCTTGCCTTTTTATAGGCTCTTGGAAGCTTTATTCAATTGGCTGACTGCTGGTCGGCCAGGTTCATGGACCCATAAATCTATATGTGCTGCCGACATGAAGGATGACACCTCCAGTAATTGGCTGACTGGTTCCTGGTTCTCAGTATCAACGCAAGTGTTTTAGGGTTTCTTTTTAAAAGGTTCCTGCTAAGGTGCTGTCTTCTACGTTTTTTGCCTCCAGACAGCCAGTCGTTGCCACCCTCTAAAACGTCACTCTGCAGCACTTCAAAACACCAACCTGCAGCAACTACGCCACCTTGCCCAATTGTCTTCCAGCCCCTCCGCCATACGGGAACAGCTTCTCTCACTACTGCCCAGTGCACCGCTGCCATCCTCCGCCTTACTACCATAAGCCACCCTATTGCACTATAACGTGCACGCCCGTGCCATGGCTAATCCTCAGCATGAACAGCATTGATCCTTGATTTAAGTAAGCATTTAGGTCATCAGCAGTAGCATAATTACCATCAGTACTAGCCTCATCACCATCATCATCATCATCACCATTAGCAACCTCATCATCATCATCATTAGCATTAACATCATCATCCTCAGCAGCATAAGCATCATGGGATGGGCATGGGACCCTGTCGGCAGCCAACATGAAGTCCTATGCAGCCAGTCGACACATCCATGTGAAGGCCATGAAAGAACGCCGAGTGTAGAGCACCAAGCAAACAGAGGCACAACACGTGGAAGACGGCCATCAACCGGCCGGGTCACGCCCCACCCAAACATCCCATAAGACCACCAATAAAGGTGGGGGATAAGGGGAGACCAAGGGCATTTTGCCCTATATAGAGGGGTTAATTTAACCCCAACCCACTATGTGGGATAACAGACTACCATGTGTCAACGTGAGAAGTGGAGGAGCAAGAATCCATTCCAACACCCCCCTAGATGCGAAGCCCAAAGCCGAGCAGCAGGAGCCGACGAGGCTCTGATACCATGAAAGAACACGGAGCACGGAGCACCAAGCGAACAGAGGCGCAGCACGTGGAAGACGGCCATCAGCTATCGTGTCCCCCCCCACCCAAACATCCCATGAGGACCACCAATAAAGGTGGGGGATAAGGGGAGACCAAGGGCTTTTTGCCCAAATAATCATGATTTTTCTTTGACTTAAATGCTGCCCCCCTTTTTGCTAGCCTTCACATGGATGCTGTCGAGACTGGCTACATAGGACCCCATGTTGGCTGTGCCGATACGGTCCCATGCCCTTTCCATGATGCTTATGCTGCTGGTTATGCTGTTGAAGATGTTGATGTTGATGCTAATGATGATGATGATGAGGCTGTTGATGGTGATGACGATGATGATGATGAGGCTAATACTAATGGTAATTATGTTATTGCTGATGACCTAAATGCTGACTTAAATCAGGGATTAATGCTGTTCATGTTGAGGATTAGTCATGGCACATGCATGCACATGACATCCCCTCTTGCTAAACTTGATGACGGGGTGGACACTTTGTCATCCTTCATCCCTGGACTTCTAACTTTGACCTGCTACTTATGACCTCTGGCCCCTTTACATGATTTCTATTGATGCGAGATTTTCTATACTGAGTATATGATGACTTATGCCTTTATATATGCCTGGAAGTGCTGGTCAGCCAATTACTGGACAAATAATCATGATGTTTTTTTGACTTAGATGTTGTGCTTTGCCCCCCTTTCTGTTTGCCTGTTGGAATGGATTCTTGCTCCTCCGCTTCTCACGTTGCCACATGGCAGTTTGTTATCCTACATAGTGGGTTGGGGTTAAATTAACTCCTATAGCAGTCCTTGCCGACCAGCACTTCCAGGCATATATAAAGGCATAAGTCATCATATTCAACATTAAGTCCGTTCATTCAGTAGTTTCATCATTATAGAAAGTCTAGCTCCAGTAGAAGTCATGTAAAGGGGCCATAGGTCACCCCTCCAAGGCTGACCAAGGGCCCAATCATATGCATACATTCAGCAACCTTTTTGTACCATATAATACAAAGAAAACCCTGACACCAATCTCCCTCTTCTTATGTCTCCTCTGTCTTAATCACGTTTAAATCACCATCTTGTTCTTAATCAGGCTTAGGACTGTGGATCAGTACAGCAAGCCTTCCGCACATACAACATGCACCCAACAATGATCTCAACGTCACCAGCCGCTGCCCACTAGCTCCCGCCTGTCTATGTCATGAGCTACCCAGACAACACCGTTGTGCCCGCCTATGATATGCATAAGTGTCTCACCACTACTGCCCAACCAGTGCCATTATCTCAACATTGCCGCCTAATTGTTCGCCTAGCGCATCACAACCACTGCCCAATCAGCATCGCCAATACCTACACGCCAAGAGCTGCCTAGTCAACAACCAACTGCACCTCTACCTTAAAGGCTTTTGCTTAGCGTTAACCATAGCTACACTTCCACAACGCATGTCACACTGGTATCAAAGCTCTGATACCAATGCCACATGCCCAGAAGCTTTGTGTGTCTTCTTTCAGCCCTAAGTTACTGAATAGGAACCTCGATGCAAACCACCAACAAAGAGAGAGAGAGAGAGAGAGAGAGAGAGAAAGTTATATTAAACGTCTTCAAAAGACCTAGTGGGTCTATGAGACCAAAAAGTGATACAATAGTGTCCATGTAATCTCATCATGGTACAAAAGAAAACAAAGACTAGAGCTATGAGCTGAGAATGTCAAATCCGAGCCATATGATACAAAGTAGGACCATCTATGAGGGCAAAAGGACGAAATGACCGGATGTATGAGAGATCAGAGCAAAACAACACAGCATGAAATAGGTGAGTGAGTATATATATAATGGTGAGTGAACATATGTACAAGAGCCCTCTGATGTGAGGTGACTCTGAATAGTAGACCAATGCAAAAGCAAAGAGGATGTCAGAGCTAAAGCACGGTCGATAATGAAGGCTCGCGTCGATATGAGGCAAAGGCATTCCGTGAGGTGGTCGGTGTCGAAGGCTCGCGTAGGTGGATGCAAAGGTACTCCGTGGTGGTAGTGAGCAACGGAAGCTGAAGTGATGATGATGTTGATGGTGATGTGATTTTGATGTCGATGATGATGCAAGACTCTGGTGATAAGGGTGCTACTCTCTGAGCAGAGAGTAGGCTATTGTCCCAAGGTAGAAGAAAAACAATGATAAACTGTAGCAGAGAGTGGGCTGCTGTCCCAAGGTATGTACTGATGATAAAATGCTGAGGTGATGTACTGTGTAGCAAAGAGTGGGCTGCTATCTCATGAACTGAAGATAAAAACGTTGATGTGCTCTGTGTAGCAGAGAGGGCTGATGTCCCATGAATTGATAAGAAATGCTAATGATATGTAGCGGAGAGTGGGCTGCTGTCCCAAGGTATGCTATTGAAGGAAAACGCTGCAGATATGCTGTCAACGAAGAAGATGTGCTGATGTAGGGCAAGCATTGGCGGCAGCGGCAGCAGCAAATAGACGATGTGGTACCGGATATGTCTATGAAGTGGTACAAAAGACTGAATGAAGAGGCAATGCTATATATAGTCAAGGGGGCTGCTGGTCGGCCAGTGAAAGGGTACTTGGCCAGCAGCAAGCCACAAAAAAGATGGATAAAATCTAATAAACCCAGAATAATCCAAATAAATCCCCTTTTCAGGGCTGGACAAAATTCCATTTTCAAACACCCCTTCTCAGGCCAAAAAGGGGACCATGAGAGAAGATGAAGGATGCCAGGGTCCTGTCACGTGCACACCCATCAGGTGTACAAGTGACATGGCATCATCAAGCATCCATAAACATCAAGCAGGACATGTAAGCATTATTCAGGCATTTTTTAGCATATGCAAACATGTGTTTGGGGCTGTGTTAGAAGTCATCTCCTGTCCAGTTTTATACACCAGGGCCTTTGTTGTGGGTGTGCCCGCCCTTATGAGGTGTTTTCCCATTTTTCCCCACTCTCCGCATTTTTCCCCTATTTTTTCCCATTTTTTCTGAGGCTTGGGAGGGCTGCCAGGTGATGCCAGGAGCACTCTGAAGCTGGCCGACTCGATCTACATCAGTCGTGGGCTGTCAGAGTGCTGGCCGACTTGTTCTGTCTAGGCGGAGGCATCTGTAGCTGGCCGACTGCTATTTTCAGCAGTCGTGGACATATTCCTCAGTCGTGGGCTTTCCTGATGCTGGCCGACTGCCCTCTAGGGGAGTATATATAGCTCCTCAGCCCCCATGCCTTATTTGTATCATATCTCGGGATCTTCTTGTGTATATAGAGCAGAGTTACACGCCTACATCTGTCTCTCTCTTGTGCTGTTTTTCTGCCTGCGTTTTTGCTTTTGCTCTTGTGTTCCCAGGCTTGGTCATCATCTCCGCTGCATATTCTGACATGGTATCAGAGCCCTAGGCTCTAGATAGGTCTTGGGATTTGTGTGAGCAAGAGGGGGCTGTTTTTGTGACTGATTGGTGGACTGTTTTGGGCTGATCGGGAAGAGGAGAAGCAAGAGGAAGGCGGGCTGATTTGCTGGACAGCCACTTGCAGGTATCAGTTCTTCTTTGTTCCCGCCCACCCACCCTTTTCAGAGTACATCCCCGCTATGGCAGATCTGTTAGAGATGGCCGAGAGACATGTGAAGATCCCGACACTCCCCACGTTCCCGGTGGACCGTCAGTTGGACGGGAGCAACTACGGCATATGGAAGGTGATGATGGAATCCGTTCTGGAGTCTTACGACCTCGCCGATTTCGTCGTTGTTGGTATTCCACGGCCGGAAGTAGAGGAAGGGGAGTTACCATCAACCCGAAAGGACCGGGAGGCCCAGACGCAGATGTGGGATCGCGTCAACGCCAGGGTCCGTTCGTTTATTTTCCTCAACTGCACACCACAGGTAATTAATCATGTAAAGCACATGACGCTGGCCAGAGGTATATGGCAGCATTTGGCTTCTCTGTACAACAGGGTATCACCCATGAAGAGGATTTCTTTGGAAGTACAGATGCGGGTTATGAGCCCTGCAAAGTCGTCGACGATGCGGGAGCATATTAACAAGCTGCAGGCTCTTCAGCAAGAAGTTCTCCAGGCTGGGAAGGAGATATCGTCAGAGGACATGGCCATAACGTTGCTGTCACATTTGCCCTCTTCGTACTCAGCATTCTACTCATCGTTGATTACCAGTGGCAGGCTCAGCACCATCACGTGGGAGGAGCTTGTGCCTATGGTCCTGGACCAGGAGGAACGATTCACGAACCCTCCTCAGGGTGGAGGTTCGGAGGCCTTTACTGGCCAACGGTCGAAAGGCCGTAATTCGGGCAAAGGGAAGGCTTCATCGGAGAAGTCTTCTGAGAAGAAGTCCGACGCTGACCGCGAGAAGCTGAAGGCAGAGAGGACCTGTAATGATTGTGGCGAGAAAGGCCACTACTGGAGGCAGTGTCCCAAGCGGAAGACCGAGAAGGGAGAAGATTCCTCGGCAATCATGAAGACTCCGGCTTTTGTGCACTTGGAGGTGATGGACACCGATGCTTCATTTTCTTCAGGCAGGGAGGAGATTGGAGGACTCTCCGCAACGGATACTCGGGAATGGATTCTCGATAGTGGTGCTTCCAGGCACATGACTCCTTCCCGTTCCGGTTTACAGGATCTCTGCAGGGTTTCTGGTCATATTCTTACTGGTGATACGTCCACTATCCCAGTTCACAGTGAGGGCAGGATGGAGATAGTTCCCGATGGCAAAGGGGGGAAGCATTCCTCCCAGGTGTTGTATGTTCCGGCACTTGGTTTTCATCTGTTGTCAGTGCATCAGGTTTGCAAGACTGGCGTACGGGTGGAGTTTGATGAGCATTTTGTTGCTCTCCGGGACAAAGCAACAGGCCAAGTGGTTTGGGAAGGTGGAGTGGAGAATGGAGTCTACAGGCTTTCAGCACTCTCTCTCCCAGGTCCTCAAGATTGTGATGAGTGGCAGTCTGGTAATGGCTACTCAAGTGTGGATACGCTGCAGGTGCGAGCTTTCCGAGACCAGGTGGTGGATAGCTTGCCAGTAGATGGCAGCAGTTGGCAGGAACTTTCCAGTACTGAGGTTGGTAGTTCTTGTGTTCGTGAGTCAGAGGAAGCTGAACAGGTCACTTATGCTCTGATGTCTCGTCGTGTTCGGGACATAGAACTTCCAGTAGTTGAGGATGTTCTTTCCACGGGGACCTTTCGGAAAGCCAGGCAGGTGACAGGTGTTTGCTTGTAGAAGGAGGTGGTTTCTCCAGGCTTTGTGGTTCCGGATTCAGAGGGGGTGGTTGACAGGTTTCATCAGGTTTCCAGGACTTGTTTATGCACCATAACAGGTGTTGATCCTTGTGAGCAGTGTGATGTCTCTGTGACTCAGAAGCTGGATGGTTCATTGATCTGGTTGATGGATACCGGATTGGACGGGAGCTTCCTGATGAGGCAGTTGAGCTCATTGTTGCAGATGTCTCTTTGTGAGGCAAGATCGCGTTTCCTGTGGTTTCTGCGGCATGCGAAGGATCATGGACTCTTGTACACAGGAGGGGGATTGTTGGATGGAGTCCGACTCCACGGTTGGAGTGACTCGGTTTGGGGAGGAGATCCGGACACGAGGAGATCTACTTATGCCCCAGGAGCAGTTTTACGGAGCAGGAGGAGGTTACATTGCAGGTTTGGGCTTCCACTGGAGGAACCCTTGGTCATCCAGAGGCACTTTGTTCGTGAACAGATTGTTGCTGATGATATCTTGCTAGAGTTCTGTTCGACGGAGGACAATACGGTGGACCTCTTCACGAAGTCGCTCTCAGGATTTGCTCAGGCGGCACCCCAGCTCCCAGTGGTTGGTCACACAGCCAGGAGCGGAGAGGGGGTGTTAGAAGTCATCTCCTGTCCAGTTTTATACACCAGGGCCTTTGTTGTGGGTGTGCCCGCCCTTATGAGGTGTTTTCCCATTTTTCCCCACTCTCCGCATTTTTCCCCTATTTTTTCCCATTTTTTCTGAGGCTTGGGAGGGCTGCCAGGTGATGCCAGGAGCACTCTGAAGCTGGCCGACTCGATCTACATCAGTCGTGGGCTGTCAGAGTGCTGGTCGACTTGTTCTGTCTAGGCGGAGGCATCTGTAGCTGGCCGACTGCTATTTTCAGCAGTCGTGGACATATTCCTCAGTCGTGGGCTTTCCTGATGCTGGCCGACTGCCCTCTAGGGGAGTATATATAGCTCCTCAGCCCCCATGCCTTATTTGTATCATATCTCGGGATCTTCTTGTGTATATAGAGCAGAGTTACACGCCTACATCTGTCTCTCTCTTGTGCTGTTTTTCTGCCTGCGTTTTTGCTTTTGCTCTTGTGTTCCCAGGCTTGGTCATCATCTCCGCTGCATATTCTGACAGTTTAGCACCAACATCAGCACATTAGGCATCATCAGCATTTAGAGCAATTATAGCATCAGGTCGGGGCTGTTAGCACCAGCCGACAGCAATTTAACAGTAGCCGACAGCCTTTAAATGCATTTATTGCAACGTGAGGTTGTTGAAGGCGGCCGACTGCAGTTAGCTACCCGACCAACAGTAGTCACCCATATATAAGCAATCGCATCACTTCAGCAGGCATCATCTGGATCTCTTCAGCGTTTTCCTTCCTAGGAGACAAGGGGTACAGTACAGCATACAGGCAGCATCAGATCTCATCTCTCCTCAGCGTTTTCCATCCATGGAGCTAGAGAGAAGCAGATCAGCAGTATAGACAGCATATTCAGCATTCAGTCCGTCTCCTACCTCCTGCATAGAGGGAAGCCAGCATTCAAGTGGTGAACCTCAACATTGGAGCAAGGAACATTCAGTCCTCATCATCAGCATTCAGCCTATCCCTCTCATCCAGAGACACTAATTGTCTATCTCTTAAGCATCATTAAGTGAAGCTCAGCTTAGCCTAAGGTTGTGATTACTACAATCAATCCCTCACATGTCACATTGGTATCAGAGCGTTATAGGGTAACCAGCCTTAGATCATTTTTACTCCAAAAGTCATTCAATAAGTCATCATGTTAGTCGCTTTCGCTCAGTTAAATCCAGTTCTCAAGATCTTGCAGGCCACCCTTAGGGTTTTCTCCTTAGGCATGCATCAATAACCCATCCATTTGCATTCTTGCACAACATATAGGGTTGCACAAGGCTTGCATCGGCATAGTAGTCATCCTCGCAAGTCAGTCTAGCATCTTGCATCTGCAAGGCATACAGGTTTTGCCCATAAGTTCTCTAGGGAAGAATGGCATCCATCATCAAAGGAGTAAATGGAGTTTTGGGCTTCAACTAGCAACAGCGGGGAGTTCTCTTCCACATAAGAAGACAGAAGTTTGATCCAACATCACCTCGGGGGGTTCGGAGGTTTAGGAACGACGGAGATGGTGTGTGAAAGGATTCTGCAGACAAGTCAAGGGTGACTCAGGTATTTCCAAGCAGCTTTAGCTCATTCAGTTCCCATAGTAGCCAAGTCTTTGGCTCGAAGGATTCAACTCATGCAGTCCACCTCAATCGCGACAGAAGAAGAAGTGGGGCAGTGGTTTCAGTGGAGGAGGATCAGCAAAGGAGTCGAAAGGTTGCCAGGTATACCACCCAGCAACAGTTTAACAGAGGGGAATGTCATGTGCACACCCATCGGGTGTACAAGTGACATGGCATCATCAAGTATTCATAAACATCAAGCAAGACATGTAAGCATTATTCAGGCATTTTTTAGCATATTCAAACATGTGTTTGGGGCTGTTTAGCACCAACATCAGCACATTAGGCATCATCAGCATTTAGAGCAGTTATAGCATCAGGTCGGGGCTGTTAGCATTAGCCGACAGCAGTTTAACAGTAGCCGACAGCCTTTCAATGCATTTATTGCAAGTCGTGAGGTTGTTGAAGGCAGCCAACTGCAGTTAGCTACCCGACCAGTAGTAGTCACCCATATATAAGCAATCGCATCACTTCAGCGGGCATCATTTGGATCTCTTCAGCATTTTCCTTCCTAGGAGACAAGGGGTACAGTACAGCATACAGGAAGCATCAGATCTCATCTCTCCTCAGCGTTTTCCATCCATGGAGCTAGAGAGAAGCAGATCAGCAGTATAGACAGCATATTCAGCATTCAGTCCGTCTCCTACCTCCTGCATAGAGGGAAGCCAGTATTCAAGTGGTGAACCTCAACATTGGAGCGAGGAACATTCAGTCCTCATCATCAGCATTCAGCCTATCACTCTCATCCCGAGAAGGATCTTCATCCAGGACAACATCATAGATCTATTTAGATCTCATTGTAACCCATTCATCTAATATAGCTGCATTGCATTGCATTGACACTAATTGTCTATCTCTTAAGCATCATTAAGTGAAGCTTAGCTTAGCCTAAGGTTGTGATTACTACGATCAATCCCTCGCATGTCACAGTCCCACACTGACGTACTAGCACAAGGAATGTATCCCCCTCTAGAAGCAAAGTCTGATAAAGTCAAGAGAGGGTGATCGTGAAGGCAAAGGTGGTGAAGGTAAGTTGATGTAGATGGGTTGATCGTCTCCCAAAGTAAGATCTTGAATGGGGCTCTCCTCTGAGTAAGAAGTCACATTCCCTAAGTGGTCCAAATCAGAGTTTGGAGAATACTTCTCATGAGAAAAATTGATCCTCCGGGAGTGCGGGTAGACGATCCATGCTGTGTGCTCTCGAGGTCTTCAATCCCTTTGCTCACGATAGCTCTGATACCATGTGAGAGCAAAAGGACGAAAGAACCGCATGTACGAGAGATCAAAGCAAAACAACACAGCATGAAATAGGTGAGTGAGTCTATATATAATGGTGAGTGAACATATGTACAAGAGCCCTCCGATATGAGGTGAAGTTGAGTACCAGACTAGTGCAAAAGCAAAGAGGATGTCGGAGCTGAAGCACGGTCAGTAACGAAGGCTCGCGTCGATGTGAGGCAAAGGCATTCCGTGAGGTGGTCGTTGTCGAAGGCTCGCGTCAGTGGATGTAGAGGCACTCCGAGGTGGTAGTGAACAGCGGAAGTTGAAGTGGTGATGATGTCGATGGTGATGTGATGATGACATCGATGATGATGCAGACTCTGGTGACAAGGGTGCTACAGTACCTAGTACCTGAATGGTGATGAAGAGCGCAAAAGGTTGCCGTCCTGAGTGGTGGAAGCTCTGGTGACAAGGGTGCTGCAATACCTGAGGGGTGGTGAGGAGCAGAGAGGGCTGCCGTCCCGAGTGGTGGATGTGGTGGAAGCTCTAGTGACAAGGGTGCTGCAATACCTGAGGGATGGAGAGGAGCAAAGAGGGCTGCCGTCCCGAGTAGTATGAGATAGTGAGCACAGAGTGGGCTGCTGTCCCAAGGTAGAAGAAAAACAATGATAAACTGTAGCAGACAGTGGGCTGCTGTCCCAAGATATGTACTAATGATAAAACGTTGAGGTGTTGTATTGTGTAGCAGAGAGTGGGCTGCTGTCCCATGAACTAATAAGAAACGCTGATGATATGAAGCAGAGAGTGGGCTATTGTCCCAAGGTATGCTGTTGAAGGAAAACACTGCAGATATGCTGTCAACGAAGAAGATGTGCTAATGTAGGGCAAGCGCCGACGGCAGCAGCAGATAGATGATGTGGTAGCGGATATGTCTATGAAGTGGTACAAAAGACTGAATGAAGAGTCGATGCTATATATAGACAAGGGGGCTACTGGTCGGCCGGTGAAAGGGCGTCAACCAATAGCAAGACACAAAAAAGATGGATAAAATCTAATAATCCAAAATAATCCAGATAAATCTCCTTTTTAGGGCTGGACAAATTGCCATTTTCAGACACCATCATCATACAACCTATGGAGCTGTCCCCTCAATAGGGGGAGGGGGCCAGAGAGAGAGAGAGAGAGAGAGAGAGAGAGAGAGAGTTGTATTTTCAATATATTATATAGTACATAAAGATTGTACAAGAATGTCCTTTGGCCTTCCAAAAGAGAAAACATAAAGATCCCTAACTAGACTCTTGACCTACCTCAACTATGAGGGGGGTAGATACTCAACAATGAACAATGCCTTGCCTTTTTATAGGCTCTTGGAAGCTTTATTCAATTGGCCGACTGCTAGTCGACCAGTTCCATGGACCCATAAATCTAGAAGTGTTGTCGACATGAAGGATGACACCTCAAGTACTTGGCCGACATGCTCTTGGTCCACAAACAAGCCATTACATGCCTGTCAAAGCTAATCTAATCCTATTGCTTATCCGCTGCCTAATCTAGGATTAGTATTGGAAATCGGTCATGTCCATGTGTGGCACGTCCCTTCTCATTTTTGGCCAATAAAATACCACTCTAACTTCTCCAAGGTGCTATTGATACCACAATGACCCCTGACAAGAGAATCATAGGCATCATGAGGAATGTCTTTTCACCCTTAGTACACATAGCCAGTTTTGTAGAATGACCTTGAACTGTATAGTGGCCTGGTTTTGAACTAAGGGCCAAGTTATACCGAGTACCAAATTTCAAATAATATGCATACTGAGCCTTCATCTTTGCCTTGAATCTTGAGCACAGTGGACTCCTGCATGGTCTGAATGGTAGTCTTTCAACTAAGAGCATCAACAATCAGGTTATGTTTGCCAAAGACATACTCAATCATGTCTCCAAACTGTTGGAAAAATTGACTCCACCTGGCTTGCCTATCACTCCATTGGGCACTAGGCACGGTCTGTAACCATTTAACTGCCTAGTGATCTGTCTTTACTGTGAATTCCCTCCCATAAAGAAAAGGTATCCAATGCTCAAGCGTTGCGATCACCCCCAATAGCTCCTTCTTATATACCAAATAGTTTTTTTGACAACATTTAACTTTCGACTGTGATAAGCCATTGGTCTTCCGTCCTGCTCTAAAACAGCTCCAATGGCAAGATTGCTAGCGTCAGTAATAACCTTGAACGGGTCATCCCATGATGCCAGCTTAAGAACTGGTACTTCAAAGGCCACTTTCTTTAATGCATAAAATGCCTAAAGAGCCTTCCCTCTAACGGACACTTTCTAGGGACGCATCTTTATCCCCTTGTGCAAATCTGTAAGAGGTGTTGCAACGGCGAAAAACTTGTCCATGTGTGTAATGTAGGCCTGGCAAGGATCCACAAATAACAAGATTTCTTGAGCAGTCTTAGGAATTTCCTATCCAATATAGCTTGCACTTTTTCAAGGTCAAGGTACTATGCAGTGGTAGAAAAAATAAGTATATCATCCAAAAAGATGGATAAGCACTTTTCAATGAGCTCCATGAATACCCCGGACATCATCTTATTGAACATCACTGGTGCATTGGTGAGTCTGAATGGCATCACCACAAAAACTCATAATGGCCACGCTCGGTCCTAAAAGCCGTCTTGCACTCAAAACCAACACAATTCCTATATAACATTATCAACGCTTGAGAGCTACACAATCAATAAGCCACAACAAAGTTGGAATGTATGCATGATGAGCACCTACAGTTCAAACCAGCAAAAGACCTGAGATCCCACGAAACAACTAACATGATCAAGGCTGAAGCTGCACTAATAAGGAAAGATCACAAGAAAGCCACAATTGAGCTATCCTTAGCAGAAGCCTAATGAATAAAGAATAATTACCTTTCATGTTTAGACTCTTCTTATCTTGTTGCTTGAAGTAGAAACTGCGGTGATCCAATGACTTGTGATAATTTTTTGCATAAACTTCTGCCCAGACTTTGTTCATGTCTTCTTGACATTTCAACCACTCATCCCGCTTCTGCTTAAGACGACTTAGAATAACAGGTAATGCCACGGCAGCATTCTTGCGCAGCAAATCGATGACATCAAGGCCATGGTCACCATATATACGCTCAACACACCGGATATTGATAGCTACATCACAAGAAACATGTTTATTCTAGGGAAGAAAGGGAGGGGGTGCTCTAAGAGTAATTCAATATATGGACACAACCACCTGTTAAGTAATCAGGGAAGTTGATTACTTAACAAGTGGTTGTGTCCATATATTGAAGGGAGGGGGTGCTCTAAGAGTGATTCTAGGAAAGAAAGGGAGGGGGTGCTCTAAGAGTGATTCAATATATGGACACAACCACCTGTTAAGTAATCATCAAGATGAACTTGACCATCTTGTTTAGTGTTTGCATCCTGCATCTTCTCTAGTAGTTCCTCCATACGCTTTGCTGTGATAGCAGTAGACTCCAGCAGCATATCCAGCTCAAACCTGATAAAATAAATCTACATAAATAATCTCTTGCAGGGCAACTACAACCACTGATGATGAGATTCCACATCGTAAGAACAAAGCAGTAATCTGATGGATAAATCATTGAACCTATCATCTTCACATCGAAACAAGCTTTCTTCATACTGATTTCTCCTTAAGTGCTTGAATGAATAGTCTTCACTTCCAGATGTGACAGAGACCCAGGTATCATTGAGCACCTCATGTGTCAAAGGTGTGCAATAGCTGACCACTGGTTTTGGATACTGTGAACAAAAGCAAAGGAAGATGCAGAGTGTCAAACATGCCCACATAGCCTAGATTCCTGGACATGCATACAAGCACCTAATTGCCTATGAATCAACCCAAGAAAATTCACACTCCAAACAACAAAAAGTCGTGCTTACACTCTTAGGTAAAAGTCGGTAGCTTGGAGTGCACCGCTCACAATTTGACAGGTCTAGCTCAGATATAGGTTTAGTCATATACTTTTCTCTGTTGGTTGCCACTAAGGGTTTGTGACTAGGCCCCTCTCTAGGGAGATTCTTGTCTCTCTCTTTTTCCTTTTCCATGTCTCTTCCATGTTCACCTCTGTGTTCATCCCTGCCTCTTTCCTTCTCTTCTACCTTTGGTTTTAAGAGTGGTCCATCCCCCAGCTCTGAATGGTATTGGGAATACAAAAGTTAGAAAACAAGACAGCTGAAGACACCAAAAAATTCTGCAAATGGAGAGCTATAATATTCTTTTCTAGTGATTGATGGAATATGGAGCTGCTGGTAGAACTTACTTTTGCTGACGAGATTGGCAAGGTAACCCTCTGATACCCAAAAAAAAAAGTGTGCATGGAGTCAGTGCAAGACTTAGCTTTAAATCTTAGTCTTAACTTACTATACTGCTAAAATAAAGGTGCTCATACCATTGCTTTCACAATGAGCTAAAAAGTCGTTGAAACCTTCAACTAATTCTGGAAACTTCCCCAAAACTCCATCAACCTGGGAACAGTCTTGGAATCTGTCAGCTCAATTTAACAACTGATAGAGAAAAGAATGATGCTATACAGTTTCAAAAAAAAAAAACCTTTTGAATCAATTCAATCACTTATAATGCTACACAAAACAAAGGGGCAACACAACTAAGCCTCCAAGGCTGAGTTATGTTATGCATCTAAAGGATGTAACTAGGCTGGCTCGGTCAATGTAGGTCTAGGATGGAGCTATGGTCAGGAGGTGAGAACTTGCCACCAGAAACCCTTTCAATCAGCCTTTATCTGTGTGATGTGCTGATGGTGTTTGTGGGCCTCATAAGAGATTCATATTGATACGCACCAGACTATGCAGTTGTTTGCGAGTGATTATCTCTTCACTGTACAAATTTAAGCATTTCAAAAATTCTTGATAAGTCTCCCTACTTCGTAGTTTGCTCTTCACATGCTCAAAAAAGGCAAGCTTCCTCTGGAGACCTGCAGTGACAGTATTGCATGGTAAGCAAAAACTTTCTCAAAAACAAAACAGGCCAAAATGCCAAAGCACTTTGAAACAAACATATACCCTTTGGAACTTTCTTTTCTTCCATTGAAGGCATAAGAGCAGAAGTTCCCACCACAGCTTCTCCTCCTTCCCCACCCTGAGATTGCTTGCGAATCAACTCATCAGCCCTCCGAGCTGACTTTCGCTTATTTGGCAGCCGCTGCATTGCATCTAGGTCAGTATCCCCTTCCTGCTCTGAGTGTTTCTCCTCTCTATCCATTGGCTTTTGCTCTTTTTCATCTTTAGGGCTTCTCTCCTTCCTTAGCTGATCCTTGTCAGCCTCGATAGCAGCCCGGTCATGCCGCTCTTGATCGATAAGTTTTTCTGAGCTACGATCACAATCAACTGGAGCATTCGCCATTCTTTCCCTCTGCTTCACAGATAAGAGTTTAAGGAATAAAACAATCAATGACCAGAAAAATATCTGAAACATAGAATGAGCCTGTTCCTACCTTGACAGCCTTTTCCACCTGTGAATGTCTTGTCTTCTCATCTCTACGAGGCACAGAGTTTCCTGTGCCTCTTGAAAGAGGGTGCACGACACCACTGGTATCCGGGAGAAAACATGTAAACTCTTCCAGCAAATCCTGATGCTCTTTAAAAAGAGCAGCAACCTGGAACCGATACCCAATGCAAACCTTGTCAGTTCGTATAATGACTTGGCTTTTGGCATCTATGTCTAAAGTTCCCTTGCACAATTGCAAGACCATTAACCCCAAAAAGGGAGGTAGAGAAAGAAGGAAAGCAATTTTAACACCTTCAAAAGACCTAAGGATCTACAAGACCAAAAGTAGTAAAATGGGTTCATGGAATACCGACCCATGGACAAGACTAAAAACACCAGAAAGAGACTGGCTGTCTGTCTATCTCAGCATCGTAATGATCATGTGGATTCGCGCACGTGTGTGTGTGTGTGTGTGTGTGTGTGTGTGTGTGTGTGTGTGTGTGTGAGAGAGAGAGAGAGAGAGAATTTTAATGTCCGCAGGAGACCAAAAAATGGCCTGTGGGGCCAGTACAAGCGACGCATGACCAGTACAACAGTTCAGGACTGAGGGTCCATCAAAAGCTGTAATTGACATGCCTAGGTGAACAAAAAAGAAATGGACAAAAACAAAGAGAAAGAACCTAACGGTCTGTTGTCGTAGATGCACAATCTAAGGCCTCATCCTTTGTAGAGAGAAAGAAAGGAAAGAAAGAAAGATATATTAACGTCTACAAAAGGCCAAAATTGGCCTATGAGACAAACAAGTAGTACAATGATGTTCCTCCAGTCATCAAGAGGAAAATGTGGAGTGAATAAAATAAAATCAACACGACCATAGGGGACTCAATAGTGGGGTACAAACGAGAGGGTATGGATGGAGTACTAGGGCTACTAATGCATCTCTATATGCTGAAGGGGTGATACAAGTATGATATGTTATCTGCTCCTAACTCCATCCAGTCCCATAGTCTGGGTACACAATGTCATACATCCGATCTGAGGATGCCGTAAATGTCTGGAACATGCGTCCTGGATCAGAGCGAGAATGTGCCAGCTGCTCCTGAAATGAAATGTTATAGTAACGTCTTCAAAAGGCCAAAGTGACCTATGAGACCAAAGTTACAACCATGTGACATCTGATACGCTGTCTGGAAAAGAAAAGAAAGAACTGAAGGTAAGTATCTAGCCCTACAATACATCAGTAGGGAGCATCCGGAAGCAGCAACTAGGGAGAGTGGGAAGCTAATGCTACTAGTCAAAATGGGGTACATGAGTACATGGATACATGAATACATGAATATGGGGGAGTACAAAAGTGACAGTGAGTACAACAGTATATGGCTGGAGTGGTAATCATCCTAGGAGCTCTAGCATGGGTCTCTGCCGGATGGCCTCGATATCTGCCATAGTGAGATGCCTGCGTTTTTGCTCTACAAGCTCTCCAACTGCTGTCGGCCAGCGCCCAGGCTGCGTTTTCTTCTTCAGAGGCAAGTGGAGGAGGTCTAGCTGCAGATTCAGGAAGTGCATCAGAGAAGTGGCACATCAGCTCCTCTCCCTCCAAGATCCCCTCCCTCTTCCGGTAGGAGGTTCCCGGTGGTGTGTTTTTTGCGTTTCTTTTGCTACGGTCCAGCCTGCATCTTCAGAGGAGGCTATTAGTCCCTAGTTGGATCCTATGGAAAGGTGCTTGAGAGAGCACGTGGATTACTTAGCTACAGAGGTTGTTTGAGACATAGCTTCTTTGAGGCAGACATGGGTCCCCCCTGGACGAACAAGGAGGACAAACTCAGTGGTACAAACTATGATCACTGGAAGCTCCAGATGAAGGTCTAGTTCACACACAAGGGTCTCTGGGAGATTGTTCAAGGCCACGAACGAAAGCCCGAACGCCCTACCAGCTCTAGGAAGTGGACTCAAGACCAGGAGGATGCCTTTCTCACCGAACTTTCAGCTTGGGAGAATCAAGACTCAAAACCTCACTCTGCACTTGTTCGAGCCATCTCACCAGAGGTCTCCCCCGCCGTGCAAACATTGGATTGTACTGCTTCTGTTTGGAGAAAGCTAACAGACCTATATGCATGGGACTCTACAATGCGGTCTGTCAACCTATTGGGTCAGCTCTTTTCTCTGGAGTTTACAGCAGGGACTTCCATGCATTCGTTTGTGATGAAGGTTAAGGTAATTCATGACCAATTAGTGGCAATGGGTACTGCCCTGACCTCTTCTCAGTTAGCTTCTCTCCTCCTCATCAGGCTTCCTGCACATTATGACATGGTTTCCCGAGCTTTGCAGGTTCAGATCACAACACGTTCCCTCGAGTTTGATGATCTATGTACTCTCCTCTTGGAAGAGGAATCCATCCTAGTTTCTCAGGGGAAATTGAAAGTTTCATCGTCTATTGGACCGGATCAGGCACTCTCGACAGTGCAGAAGAAAGTTCGGAGTCGATGTTACAAGTGCGGGAAGAAAGGCCACCTATCCAAGGATTGTCAGTCAAAGGACAAAGGCAAAGCCCAAGACAAGGGCAAGTCTTCAAAGAAGGGCAAAGACAAGTCACATGACACTGACACAGACTCGTCTAGTGATAACCCCAGCTCTCCCAAGGCCTCACAGTCTGGAGAGAACATGACTGGTGTCCTGCTCTAATCCTAAGGGCATCCCCCACGTCCTGTCTTCCAGAAATGGCTTGTAAGTGGGTGAGGGAGCTTTCAAAAGCTCTCTTATATTAAATCTGGAGCATGGGACCCGTGTGTCGGAGTTCCAAGTATAAAGATAGGCAAGTTCACTTGATGGTCCGGATGAGTTCCAGGATCAACCAAGTTTCCTTCATGGTTCGGATGAGTTCCAGAACTATTGGTTAGCAAAGACTATGGACAAGATGTGTTCCATGTTCATTTATTCGAGGTTATTGGATGTGATGTGTTCCCAGTTCTACTTTGAGTTTGGAGCCAAGCAGATTTTTTTTTGTTGTCTTTATAGTGGCATTATGTTCTCTAAAGACAACAAGCTGACATGTGCATTTTCTGAGGTGTACTTAGTACTGGCCATGCTGAGGTGTCCATGGTCGCACCTTCGTCATCAATTTTCTTCTGACTTTTTTGCACACTTCAAGATGCAGAGGGGGTGTTAAAATATTGCATCTTTTTTGCTATTTATGCTGTCGTGGAGCTGTCGGCCTGTTTTCCTACAGCCGACTGCTTCATGCACAAGTATATAAGAGGTGCTCCCTTATTCATTCCATAATATCATTATGTGCCCTATTTGCTGGCTCTTGTACTCTGTAACCTCAAGCTAATAAAGCTCGGTTCTTGCTTGCAATCTTTCTCTCTCCCATGTTCATTGCTTCCGCTTGTGCACATTCTTTCACCATGTACCTGCACCAATGCATGGATCAGGACTTGAACCTAGGATGTCTTGGTAAGGAGCCCAATCCTTAAGCCAGTGCACCCTCCCACCCACCCCTCCCCCCGGGCCCCCCACACAGAGAAAAATAATCACATAGGTAAGCTCAAATTTGAATCTTCCCCAGTCCCAGGTTAATCTCTGAAAACAATCACCAAAGAAGCCTATACCAACACCTTGAGACGTTAACAAGAAGATCAAGGAGATGAGACCAAGAGCAAAGCTCTCTGACCTCCCGGTACACTTCACTGATGGATTTGTTTCCTTTGCGATACATATTCAAGATTTCTAAAAACGCCTTGTAGACTTGCTCATCCTGTTGAAACCTAGTCTGCAAAGAAAGAGATTACAACAGGGTCACAGAACGTATGATCAGTGATTTCATGAATTAAGAGAGAGCCTAGAAAAACAATAGTACACAGCATCATGTGTACCTTGATTTTGTTAACATAACTTATGGCCTGGCCAAACTCCACTGGCTGCCTTTTGGGGCATTCTTCATCTGGTGCAAGTGTGATCTCATAGCCTTTTGGAAGAAAGGTATTAAAACCTAGTATGAGGTCACGATGCCCTTTGAAGAGATCCTTCACTCTCGCTATCACTCCCGTGGTGTTAATCCTGGAGCATCAAAAGAACAAAAACAGTTTGAAAGACAGAAGCAGCAGGTACCTATGAAAGCCACAAGAAAATAGCATCCACGAAAACCAAGCTTTGAAGGCTGACCTCTGTGCTTTGAAGTCTTTCATCACTTCCAGGAACTCGTCATACTTCCCTTTCTTGTCCTTGAACATGTCTTTGACAGCTTGAAGATAAGCCAGCGCATCATCTGTCGTCAAACGCTGAGATTGTGCTGCTGGGACAGACCTGTGTTTCAAAAGATACAGCTCTACACCATCAGCACCATTATGCATGGCATAGAAGCTTTGTGATGACAGAATATGGAGCTTAGCAGAGCACTCACGTCTCTCCCCGTGAAGATACGTGCCGTTTAAGCTGTGGTCCTGCCCCATTCTCATCTCTGACACGCTTCATGGTGTCAGGGGTAACAAGCTGGCTCTTCTGGTCTCCGCAGATCCAAGCCTCAGGAGATTAGTAACCACTTACAGTTTATGTTTTTGGCTTCTCTGGATTACAGCCTTGTTTGATCACCGTTGTTTTTGGCCTCTATGAAGCCGAACCTTCTTTGACAGTGGCGTAACATTCAGGGGTCTGTAATCGGAGAAAGAAACTGAGGAGCTTCGCTGGAGGGCCACAGCCCTAGTCAGATGAGACACTTCATTTTGTTGCATACTCTCCCCTTAAAATCTTGGTTAACATGCTGTGATTTTGATCTGTAGAAATACTTTAGAGATACATCTACCTGCAAAGGTTCAGGGCCAGAAGGCAGCGCACAATGAGACGCAAAGATGACACCAACCGGAATTTCAGACTGAAATTGTGGATCACATACATGTCAATTGGCAATTTCCAAAAGGAGATTTTTATGCAGAGCAAAACTACAAATGAGCAGAGCATAGAACACAACATCATTTTGCTTAGTGAAACTTGTTCAGCAGAGCATGGAAAGTTGCTCCAACCAACACGCAGAAATCGGTTGAGAATGGGAAAGTTTTCATCTCCATTGCGATCACACAGCACTAGACAAAGGGAAAAAAGCAGACACACACACACACACACACACACAGGAAAAACAGGAAAAGAGAACACACAGAGCGAGAAATAGAGGTACACAGAGAAACGTACCCCCGCTTGCAATTCCTGTGTTGCAGAGTTGCTGATAATGGCAGCAACTCAGCGTGAGCTTCAAAGAAAATGGAGGGATCTCTGAAGGAATGCGTAGAGATGGCGAGAGCCGATAGGAAAATGAAGAGCAGAGCTTTGTGCTGTTCAAGCTATGGCGAAGGTGGCCAGAAATACATAAAATGGGGGAGAGAGAGGGGGGGAGAGAGAACAAGCAGTTCGCAAGTTTTCGTTCGACGAAGAAAGAGAAAGGCGCCGAAGAGAGAGAAAACTCCCGACCGTAGAGATAGAGAGAGAGGACGGGCTCCCTCTCCTCACATAAAAAATGCAATTTTAACGTTTTGATTTTAACCTCATGGCACACATTAGCCGGGCATCCCTTCTATGGGTCCTCATTGGCAAGCATTGCTTTACATCTAGATGGCACCACAAATATATATTGACCCTCATGTTCTCCCTACAATAGGGGCATACAACGAGTGAAAAAATATATTCAATTAATTAATTGAGGGAACTTAATTATATAATTTATTAAGGTTTAACCTTAGGATTAAACTTAACGTAATTAAATTTTTTTAATTTTTTGATTACTGCATTTTTTTTTCCAACGGTTGCAACTGCTCGCCCACAATAGAGGCGCGATCTTCCTCTTCCCGCTTGTATTGACTAGACGTTCGCCGCCTTGTCTTCAACGTGCTGACTGCAGGTTCTCTCTCTCTCTCTCTCTCTCTCTCTCTCTCTCTCTCTCTCTCTCTCTCTCTCTCTCTCTCTCTCTCTCTCTCTCTCTCTCTCTCTCTCTCTCTCTCTCGCACATAATTACCCAAATTTCCATTCTGCCTCAATAAATGGGCCGATTCGGAGGTTAACAAAAAGCCCAGCCTCATTAACCAGCTTCACAAACTTGGCAAGGTCTAGATTATACTGCATTAATGCGAACGCAACAGCATTAACCAGCATTTAGAAATTTGGAATGTTTTAATTATATCAAGACTCGTATTGCAATTAAGTTCAGTGACTTTGAATTAAGCTGTAATACTAATTACATAATGTGGGTTGCGCTTATAATTAATAGCAATCGACTGATGATTAATTCGATGATTATATCGATGACTAATCGTTTTTTGGTGGTTAAATTGTAAGATCAGATAATTACTGCAACTGATTGATTAAAAATATCATAATTACTTACGGTTAAATTGTAAGATCAGATAATTACTGCAACTGATTGATTAAAAATATCATAATTACTTACGGTTCCTTGTTGTGGCTCGTGAGCATTCCAGAAGACGTAGGTTTGTATAACGTCCAGTCCACCATCCTTCGCTTTTGCAATCAGATCCGGCCACATTTGAATTGATCATATGCAGTAATTTTATTAATCCATTTGATAATCCAATCTTTTTTTATTAATATGCATTTAATTCTATGCTAATCAACCTTGATATCTGCGTAGATTAGTATGATAGGTGACGTTGAATATAACGACTATGATAGGCTTCCTCCATTTGCCAGCCTCAAAATCCATTCGAGATTAATATGATAATCATGTTCATTAGTATTAATCCTTTGTGGTTCTTCATTAGTTAGAGTGCCCAAAACGTCGTGGATTAGTATGTTTTACAAACATTTAATCAATAGTTTTTTTTTTTGATTGAAAGTTCAAAGGCCAGTCTCAAAATCCATTCGAGATTAGTATGAGAATCACGTTCATTAGTATTAATCGTATGTGGCTCTTCATTAATATAAAATTGAGCACATGATAATAATGACCTTCAGTGTGTATAATTAGTGCCATCGCTGTCCTCTCTGGACGCTCTGCCGCCACTTCGACGCAGCACTCCTCCGCAAGGCACTGTCGGAGACGGAATTTTCCGTAGAGAGTTGCAATATGAGCATTTTTCGTAGAGAGTCGCAATCAGGGAAAAGCAAATGTAATCAATTCAATAATTGCTCAAGATTGTTCCATTGTGATAACTATTTTATTAATATACATTTTCTACTCACTTTGGTTCGAATGAAATATCTATTGGTGGCTGTATCTAAATCGATGCTGCCATACAAATCGAAGAAGGTGCATTTGTATGTCATTAACGTTATTTTGTTAAAAGTTGTGGAAACATGAATTTTTTTGTGCACTTACATTTCAGGCTCGTTATTCTTTCGAAGTCTCATATAGTTCGCCAAAGATATCTAGCATTTGACCAATTTGCTAAATTTGGTATGCCCCTCTCTTTTGCGCACACATTTCGCCTATTATTTCATGAATATAAAATTGGGCAATCAAATACATTAATGTTTCTTTCCACAATTGTATTATCACTAATTTGACTATATGTATTCTGAATTATTAACCTATTTTTTCTTTTTTATTATGTAGTGAAATGTCAAAAATGAAAAAAAGAGCAAGAGAATCAACGACTGGAAAATTTATAAATTCAACTAATGAAAGTCATGAAGTTTCAAGCATAGAACCTAAGAAAATTCGTGGAAGACCAAAGAAGTTATCTAATGAAGATGTAATGTTAGATCAATCCAATGTCAACTTGAAAGTGCTTGAGCTAAGTGTGACAATATCATTAGGTGGTAGTGACATTGATGAAGCATTACTAAATAATCTTCATGATTTTATCACTAAAGAATGCCTTGCTGGTAGTTGCTCATTGGAAAGACAGTTTTCCATTTACCCTCTCAAATGGTCATTAGAATTCATGTAAAGTCAATAATTGCAGTTAATAAGCTCATCAAAAAGTATCTTGGTTGGGATAAGAATAATCCCATTGGTGGCATTGTAATGTGTAGAGCATTAAGGCAGAAGAACATGCACACATTTCATGGTATGATAGGCTATTGTATGGAAGATATTGATAAGCCTCATTATAAAAATGTGTCACATAATATTAGTGCTGAAGATATTTCAATGGGAATAGAAGTTTACATGCAATATGGTGCAGATGATTTGAAGAACAAAGTTTGTCTTACTCCAACAAACATTTTTGATAGAGCATTGATGTTTTGGCATGCAAGGTGATGAAGGCCTTGGACTAGAAGAGTTTATCCTAGACTTTCCTCCAATAAGAGTGAGCCTTAGCTACACCCATGCAACGCAAAACCTTTTCTTCAACGTGAGCCCTAATCAGACATATCACTAGACCAAAAGTTAAGTTATGGCAAAGGTATAAGATGGATGGAGAGAGTAAAATGATAAATGAAATGAAATGATATATTAACGTCTTCAAAAGGCCAAAATGACCTATGAGACCAAAATGGTTACAACAATTGGTGGAATCTGATACAATGTCTGTGTAATTAAAGCTAAAACAACTAAAAAACTAACTGAAACTGAAACAACAACTATGGGGAAAAGTAAGGTACTAGGAGCTCCTAATGGATAACATCTGCGAAGGAAAACTCCAGCAACAAAAGTAAGCATCATATACATCACTATCCAAAGATGTCTCTCATCGGTCCGATGGCGGATATCCTCAATGTCCTCCATGGTGAGTACTCTGACTGGACGTCTCCCATGTCGTGCTAGTATGGTCCTGATCCTCTGTTGTAGTCTCCCGCCGGTGACAAGATGGGCCTCTCATCTTGGGGCGCTTGGACCGCCCCAGCTCTATAGCCCAATCAATCAGTGTACCTCTAATGCGGCTATACTCTGGGGCTAGCTCTGCAATGCGTGCTGGCCTGACTGCTCAATCTCTGGTCGAAAGAAGTCTGTAATCTGCCTCTGTAGGTGTCTCTCCCTCTCTGATCCCTCCCTCCCAAGAGACCCTCTCTAACAAAGCTCTGTAGGTGTCTCTCCCTCTCTGAACACAGCCTCTCTAGTCCCCCCAATGCTGCATAAGCTCTGGTCAATAGCTCTGGTCAATCTGGTCTCCGCTGCTCTCCTCAAGGAAAATAGTGGGCCACTAAAAACCACACCAAGGTAAGTATATGCATCTGTATACTCCACTGTCTCCTAACCATATGTAAAGGTGGGTGCTGACCTCTTGACCCACTGTGCTGTGGTGTTAAACACCATCACCTTGGTTTTACCAAGGTTAACAGACAATCCACTATCCTGTGCAAACGTGTGCAATGCATCCAAATGACACTGCATCCCCTCTCGAGAATCTGAGATCAACACAATATCATCAGCATACAATAACATCGCAATCCATGTCCCTGCTAGCTGTGCTCCTCTGTCACCCTCCCGCTCTACATAGTCCGAAACCTCATCCACATACATCCCAAATAAGGTGGGAGAAGGGGGCAGCCCTGTTTCACCCCAATAGTGGAGTGAACC
The DNA here is from genome assembly GCF_041138505.1 of Cibotium barometz. NCBI lineage: Eukaryota > Viridiplantae > Streptophyta > Polypodiopsida > Cyatheales > Cibotiaceae > Cibotium > Cibotium barometz. The sequence continues at coordinate 35,099,358 of NC_141102.1, read as the reverse complement.
ATCTCTACCCTGAGTAGTACGTACCTGCCCCACAACTGTCCTGTATAAAGCCATGATTCCCCAAGTCAGCTCTGTGTGGTGGGCACTCCCATCTCCTGTAGTCTGCGCATCAGTCTAGCTCTCGGTACTATGTCAAAAGCTTTGCGGACATCCACAAAGCAACAATAAATCCTCCTGCCATATGATCTGCCCTCCTCAATAATAGCTCTGAGAGTCAAGATATGGTCAAGAGTGGAGAAACCTCTCCTAAACCCTGCCTACCCTGATGCACGTATGCCCGCTCTCTTTGCCCATATACTCAACTCCTGCTCAAGAATAGATGCATATAATCTAGCCAATGTGTGACCAATCATGATGGTACGATAATTCCCAGGAAGCATGGGATCTCCTGACTTGAAGATAGGCACAATCGTGGACATATTCCAAGTCTCAGGAAAACCCTCACACCACATGGCTCGGTTAAACATCATAGTAATAAGCCCTGCAAGCATATCTCTGGCATGAATAAAGTGCTCTGCTACCAAACCATCATGATCATATGCTCTCCCAGTCATCATCCTGTCAATAGCTTTCCTTACCATCTCAGCAATAAAGAAAGCACATGTCTCTGGGCATGCTGATGGGTCTGGCAGGGGTCCACTATGCTCTGAACAAGTCTCCTATCTACAAGCTATCTCCCATCGGTATCCACTAACATGTGGCATGGACTGTCCAGGAGCCTGATGCATCTCAGAGTAGAAGATGATGTCCCTCCCAGTGAAACTATCCTCAAAAGCCCCTACATCAAGGCGGCGTAGAGATCCATTACAATTCCAAGTAGCAACTTTGAGTGTAGCCCCATAGGTCTTGCGCCGTCATGAAGAGCGCCTCTCCATAATCACCACTCTACCATCTCTATAGAAGGCCACTTTCCCTTTCTCTCGGGCTGCCCTTATTTCGGGCATAACTTCTTTCATGTGGGCAAGCTGCGAGAGTGTGAGGTAATCTCCAAGAAATATTCCCGTCTTCTTGAGTGTAGGACGTCTCTTCAAGAAGTCCTTCTTCGCTTCCATTCGTGCTTTTGGATTTTATCAAATCCCTTCTCGAGTTTGGAGAGTCGGTTTATGATTGCGGTAACGGAAGAGTCAACCATCTTCTTGTTTTCTTTGATAACTTGTCCTCCACCTTCACGAGCTCCTCTTTAACTCCGGTCTTGGCCATGACTTTTTGCAGTACTTCCCACAGCCAATGGACTGGAATTTAATCCATGACACCTGTGCGTAGTGCAAAACAGCAGTAGGAGGGGGGGTCAAGCCATGTAGAGAAAAGATTCAGCAGTAGGGCAATGGCAGGGTTGTGTGTGCAGGCGGGGGTAGGAGAATGCACAGGTGGTGTCAGGTGTGCAGGCGGGGGCAGAAGGTGCAGCAAAAAAAGGGGGGGTAAACAGGCAGAGGGGTAGCGAGCAGAGGGGGGGAGGGCGGGGGCTCACGGGACAGGCACAAGGTAGAGAAGAGGGGGGAGGCGGGGGCTGAGAGGACAAGCGGGAGAGAGAGAGGAGAGGAGGCGAGGGGCTGGCGGCGGGCAGGAGGAGGCGGGGCGCAGGGGCTGGCGGGCAGAGAGGGTAGGAGGCGCAGTAAAGAGGGGGGGTGTAGCGGGCAGAGGGGTATGCACAGCAAAGAGCGAGCGAGGGGCTGGCGGGCAGGAGGAGGGGAGGCGCAAAGAGAGAGGGAGGCGAAGAGAGAGAGAGGAGAGAGAGAGAGAGAGAGAGAGAGAGAGAGAGAGAGAGAGAGAGAGAGAGAGAGAGAGAGAGAGAGAGAGAGAGAGGGGGGGGGCAGGGGGGGCGTAGAGGGGGTTGCTGGCAAGAGGGGGGGTAGAGGGGGATGGCGCAGAGGGGGACGAGGGGCTGGCGGGAGGGGGGGCAGAGGGGGGCGAAGGGCTGGCGGGAGGGGGCGCAAAGGGGGGCAAGGGGCTGGCGGGAGGGGGCGTAGAGGGGGCTGGCGCGCACAGAGAGATGCTTAACTTCGACTTTATTGATCTAGAGAGACTAATCGATGGAGAGACTTGAGCCCGATTGGGTTCATGTCATCCCAAGGGCAATCCCACTAGCCACTTATGCCCCCCCATGATGGAGAGAGAGAGAGAGAGAGAGAGAGAGAGAGAGAGAGAGAGAGAGAGAGAGAGAGAGAGAGAGAGAGAGAGAGAGAGAGAGAGAGAGAGAGAGAGAGAGAGAGAGAGAGGACATATTCGATGTCTCCTAACCTATGGTGTTACCATTTCCCTATCTCCTATCTCTTGACCTACAATGTTACCATTTCTTTAATACTCTTAAAAAAAATTCAAAATCGATTATTCTCTCATGGGTCACTTCAACACATATATCTGACATTTGGCTTTCAAGTATAAGTGTAAGTTGAAAGCCACATGTAAATTTTGCATTGGGTAGCCATCAAGATAGAGTCATCTATCAAGTAGACGTCCAAAATAAGAGATCTAGGAAAGATGTTGCAAAAAAATGACTATTGTTAGGTTTTAAACCCATTTCAACAATCGATTGACAACATGTGAACTTTTCCATTGTGCTAGTATTGCTATTATTGGATTTGTCACTAGCTCGTTCATAGAGGTAGCTTTTTTATATGTTTAGTTGTGAGCTATGGTGGCAAACATCTTGCCGATGGATCAAAGCTTCCAACCATACTTTGAGATAGACATGGTACCGTTCTTCGTGCTCTTCAACTCATGCTTGAGTTGCATCTTCTTGGCTTTTATGTTTGTCTCATAGATGCCCAGAAGAATGTCCCGTGCTTCTTTTGGAGTCCGTACATCCTATGTATACAAAATCATATGGGCACTACTACTCACAAAAACCTAATGTAACACCTTGTTTTCTCTTTCTTCCAATGCCTTGTACTCATCTGCATGAGCCTTCTCTCTCCTAGCTCTTTCTCATTCATAGGAGCCTTCTCTCCTAGATCTTTCTCATCACCTGTAAATAAAGCCCCATATGCCTCTAATGATTAGAAAGTTTTGCACACATAATTTTCATGCATGATAATTATCCTTGTCAAGTTTCTCGCATGTGATTTGATATAAACTTGATTTTGCCATGTTTCCCAACAACATTATCTAAAAGACTTGCAAAGAGTAATCAAAACTTGTGATTTGAGATACTCGACTCTGCCATGTTGCCCAACAACACTATATAAAACACCTACAAAATGAGTAGTCAAAACTTCTCTTAATCTCACCTCAATGAGTTCCACAACCAAATAACCTCTACAAATTAGGCCTAAAATACTCTTCCAAGAGCTAAAACAATTCCACAACTATCCACCAATGCCATTCATAATATTAACGCCAAGATATGAGCAACGATACATTCAATTTGAGCAAAGATGTCCAATGTAGTTGTGTTCCTGCTTCAATATATCATCGCATATGCATTGCAAATGCATAATTCAAAGCTCTCCAAGCTCTAAAACCCTAGTGTCAATCAAACACCAATCTCACATACATTTACCATACATCACATAAACCATCACTATTTGCATCATACATGTGATGGACATGTAATGGTCTTGAGCTGCCTACAATCAATATTTTTGCTCAACTTTGAGAAAAAATTAATCACACATGTGATGGTCTTGAGCTGCTTACAACCTCTATTTTTGCTCAACTTTGAAGCATGTGTGATTAATGCTTGCTCAACTTTGAGCAAGCATTAATCACACATGCTTCAACCTTTTTTGGAGCTATCACCACATCCACTTAGCCTATCTAAAGGCTAACCCTAACACAAGAGGGCTCTTGTGTGAAAAGACCTTGAGAAAGGCCCTCAAATAGTCACCTAAAAATGATGATAAAAATTGTAAATGCTTTGTTTTAGTGTAAACTACAGCTCAATGTTTGCTTGATTTCTCCACTACTAATGCACCAAATCACTTGCTATTTGGCTCTAGAGTCAATTCAATACATTTATGCCCAAACTCTCATGCTTCAATGACTTCATATAGTAGCAAAATTTTTTTATTGAAAACACCCTATTTTGCTTTATTTTTATTGCCTACAATTGTAGCAATTTGGATCCTTTACCTAGCTTCATACAAAGCTCATATGAATGCTCAAAGATGTTGACCAGGTCATGAACTTTACATGGACCAAGTCTTGTGAGTGTTGGAGGAATTTCATGGCAGCTTTATTGTTAGTAAATATCCAATTAATCACGCTCAATTAACACACTAATGTGCTATCAAATCACTTAGCAAATATATGAAGAACACAATGGGTCATGGTCTAAAGCTTTTCTTCAATTCAATTAGTGTGTATATTTCTTCTAATTAGCTCCATTAAAAAAATGTTTTTATTTATCTTCTAGATCTTATTTTTTGCTTTAAGCACACTTTACTACAAGCCCACATTCACATGTGGTTCACACCCCTACTCATATGGAATCACACACTAGGGCCACATGGTAGCCATATATTGCTCCTACATGTGTGCATATCTATCCAACATAACTAGCATCCATGATCCGTTGAGCATGCATTCTCAACATAATGGACAATCATTGATATGAAATAAAATAAAGAAAATGCATAGATTGAACCATGGATATTAGTTTGTTGACCAATAGCATGATCATACTACTTACAATAGAGATTTAGAATGCATGTGATTAGAGAGAAGATTAGTGATGAAAGATCAATTTCTTGTGTATTTGACTATGTCATGGGAAGTTATGTTTGACCTCAATCTAAGCTATTAAAATGCATTTGGGTATGAAATGAATGTTTCAAAATGTAGATAATTACCCCAAGACATGATTTGAGCATCCAAGACATGATTTGAGCATCCAATTTCTTTGATTTGAATTAATTACTCTATTGCTAATGACTAAGATTAGTACTAAAAATCATGATTAATAGAGATGAAACTTGGAGGACAAAATTGAGCTCCACCATTGATGATGAAACAGGGGCACTATCTTGAACTTGTGGATAAGATAAGGATAAGATGGCTTGGAGACCTTAATGAGTTTATTAGAGTAGAGATTAGTGAGATGTGATTTGAGAGGAAGATGTGAGAGTGTGATTGGCTCTGAGTTGAGCATGGAGTGCTTGGATGATGAAAGAGAAGATTCCCTTATGCCCATTGGCTTACCCTTTGTCCACTCTCTACCATCCAATTTCCCTTGATTTTGAGTGGACATTTGCACTAGTCCTAGTGTGCCCATTAGTACATACTCTCACATGCTTGTCTCATCACTCACTCTTTCAACAAGCTAGAGGACCCATCAAGGGTAAGATCAAAAACATCTATTAAGAAAATCATGGAGCAAGAGTATGGCATTAATTATTAACCCAATTCTAGGGTTAACAAGAACTACTGCCATTATCTTACATCAAGGAGTCAAGGTAGATACACCAAAGGGTCATACATTCAAGATATGAAGCAATGATGTCCAAAGCTACAACTTGGATGGGTGGTGATTCCCACTTCAAGAGTGTGTGGTAGCAAGTTAGGATGGTCCCAAGTGATGTACTTCATGGATATATTATGAGAGTAGTCATTGTAATAACATTAGGCCTCTTATGAGCCTAAAGTGCCCGGTTGGCCACAGTTTAAGTGAGTGTGAACACTTATAGCCATGTATATAAGTGAATATCTCTCATAATACAACATACTAGTTGCATCCATTGCATCAAAGAATGTAATAGAATGCAATTTTTAGTGAATGTTAGCTCTCTTTAGTGTTAAACATAGAACTAAAATCATTAATTTTAGCTTAATTGTGTGTTTGTTATTGAAATTGTTTGCATGAGAGTGTTAGCAAGCATTAGGAGTAGCTTAATCTTTCAAAAAAAAATTAAAACCATAAAAAATCCTTGAATTTGATAAATTTATCTTTATTGACTGGTTTTGTCATTAAGGGTGATTAATCTTGTGCGAGAGACAAAAAAATAGAAAATGTGTTAATTGGGGTCTAAATTGATCATATGAGTAATCGAAATTAGTATTTTTGAGTGTTTTGGGAGCATCTAGATGCATTAAAATACCTAATTACATCAATTTCTTCAATAATTGGAGGAATTTGACTCTGTGTGCTTAGTTTTATCTTAATAGAGGTGACCAAAATTAAGAGTCTAATTAATCTCCTATTTTAGATTAATTTACATAATTATTGATGCACATAGATTAGTATTGCCTCGCTCTATCCAGTGATGTGCTCAATTGTGTGAATTATTAGGGATTAGTGGTTAATTAGAGTCCTTGATTAGTGTAAAAGAGGAAAAGATTATTGAAAGATTAATCTTGGATTAATTCTTAATTACTTTTTTACATAACTCATTAAGGCTAATGAGCATTCAATGAGTAGATGCTCATGTGTGAGTTGTCAAATTGTCTATTTTGGGGGTCATTTATGAAGGGTGGTAAAGGGTGTCATAAAAAGGTTGACTTTTTTTATTCTCACTTACCTTTTTGGGAAAATGTCCATATCTCCTTAATTTTAAATTAAAAAATATCCCCCCCAAAAAAGAAAATTTGTATTTCCCACTAGACTCCAAAAAATAATAATTCGAAAAATGGTTCATGCCATGAACCATTTCTACAACTTCACGGCCTAAGGGTTCACACCCTGCCCCTTGGAGTTTATCAAACAACTCATCTATTCATGGTAAAGGATACTTATTCTTAGTCGTGATTTGATTCAAACCATGGTAGTCTACACATAACCGCATAGACCCATCTTTTTTCTTCACCAATAAAATTGGTGAAGCCCAAGGCGAAGTGCTTGGTCTAATGAATCCACTTTTAAGGTAGTCCTTTAACTATCATTCGACTTCTTGTGCTTCCTTAAAACTAAGCCTATAAGGAGGCTTGCTTTGAGCCACGTATTACTTCAATTGGATGCTCAACTTTGCAGATAAGAGGTAATCCTTCCGGTAATTTATTTGAAAACACATCTTTAAATTGTTGTAACAATTGCTTTAAGGATTCATTAACTTTTTTATTGTAAACATGCTTTGATTGAAAAGAAGTCATGTAAACACTATGCTCACTTAAACCACTTATGTTTTCACATGTGGGAAAAGAAATGACATCATCAAGAAGCATGTAGCACAAAAAGATGTTTTCTACTTCATTAGCTTGTACAAGGCGATTGAGTTCCATAGAGCATATAAGAGGTGAGGAGGGTACATCATGTTCACCTTGCAAGCGCACTTTCTTACCATCTACTTCATAATAAAAAAAATTATGCTTCATAATCAAAATAATTATGCAAATAACTTCTAGACAAAGATGGACCAATGCTATATAACCACTCACGACCTAGAATAACATCCGCTCGAGTGATATGCATAACTTGAAAATCCAAATGCATCTCATGACCTTGAATGACTAATGGAGCATCACGAACTACTATATCCTAGACATCTTTATCATAGACATTAATAAAAGAAACCACATACTTGTGCTCTTCACACGTGCCCGGACACTCTTATTAGTGCCGAGTCACCCTAGAGTCTGTAACTAGCCTCTTGGCCGCACTCGCCTTGCCCGGATGGTCGAGCTCTCTAGGCTTTTATTCCATTGTCATGACAACCTAAGTCTTAAAGAGATAGCAAAAGCAACAATTAAGTTCATTGAGAGTGTGCCTTTTCCCATCCACTCAACTCATTCATGAAAACTAAAAATGGTAGAAAAACTCAAAGGAACTAGAAGAAAGCATTAGAGCATGCCCACTAAAGCTCTTAGCAAAATTGTGCAAAAACATCTTAAGTACATGAAAGACACTTGATACATCCTTGAAAGAAAAGGAATAGTTGAAGGAGGAAGTGCATAAGGCAAGGGATAGTTTAAAGTGGGAAAACTTGATGTCATAGTCAACCTAAGAGCAATCTAGAACTTGTGAACTAGCCCTCCCAAGGGCTAAGTCTAAACTTAGGTATTTAAGGCTAATTGGGCTGTCAAACAAAGTGAAACTCAACAAGCAAGTAAAACCAACCAAGGCAAAAGGCACATGCATGCACACACACACACACACACACACACACACACATACATATACATATACATATACATACATACATATATATATATATATATATATATATATCCCAAGGGCTAAGTTTGAACTTAGGTATTTAAGCATCATAGAGAAGGCTAATTAGGTTGTTAAACAAGGTGAAACTCAACAAGAAACTAAAACCAACCAAGGCAAAAGGCACGTGCACACGCACACACACACACATATATGTATGTATGTACGTACATACATACATACATACATACATACATACATACACACACACACACATACATATACATGTGTGTGTGTGTGTGTGTGTGTGTGTGTGTGTGTACTCTTTGACTAAGTCAATGCTACCCTTGGGTGACATTGTATGATAAGACGCTACTAAAGAGCACAATTGTCTTACATGGCATTAGAGGTAAATAAGGATCATTAAAACAAGGGGATTAGGGGTAAATAAGGACCATTAGAACAAGGGAGAAACCCTAGTTTTTGCATCAAAATCTCAAAATTTCTTTGCAAAATGGTTTCTAGGATTATTATTAAAATTCTTTGGTAGCATTAGAATTCTTTGAGTAGGATTAGAGGTAAATAAGGATCATTAAAATAAGGGGATTAGGGGTAAATAAACATCATTAGAACAAGGGAGAAACCCTTTGTAAGAGATGACATGTAAAAATGGTTTTCACTTGAAATCTAAAAGTGCGATTCATTCTTTGGTAGCATTAGAATTCTTTGAGTAGGTAATAGAGATCAATAAGGATCATTATAACAAGGGAGAAACCCTAATTTTCGCATCAAAATCTCAAAATTTCTTTGCAAAATGGTTTTCAAGATTCTTGTTTAAGATTTCTAAACCCTAAAAATAACTTCTACGACCATAGAAGTCATTTCTATAAGCAATAACCATTTTTGTACCCAATTATTGGCTACTATGTGTCAGATAAGTTGATCATAAACATTAGTTTCTATGATCATGGTAATTAATTACTGAACTTATTTTAAAACTATGAAACCATCAAAGATTTCTATGATCATAGAGAAGTTAAATTTCTATGTGAAAAAAAAAATTAACATTTCTTGAATATATTGGAAAATTGGGAATTCATTATTATGATCATAGAAATCAAACTAAATTCTATGATCATAGTAATTTACTAATATGATTGTACAGCTAGAGCTTGTACAAATGTTTCTACTAAGGATGTCATTATTTTCATAGTTATAGAAATAAGTGATTTTGGGAAAAAAAATGACCTATAGAGCAAAAAATTATCCAAGCGTAGTAACATATCTCCACCTTCACTATCCAAAAAACTTGATCATGGGTCTAATGAGTGTTTGGGCTTCTTATACATCTTCTCTGCTGAATCGATTAAGTCCACAATGGTGCATGAGTCCAAAACTACAAGGAAATGGCAAGCGTGTTCATTTCCAAAACCACACTAGTAATAAATTCCCTCATCTAAGGTAAAGGCCACTCCAATACTATGCGTACTGTATGTGCACTGTGGAAATCATGAAACATCACAATGCACCAATTAATGGAACGTTTGAGTGGTGAAATTAGGATCAACATCTAGTCTTGCCTCTACTGTGAGTGTGGGAAGATAATCATTAGCATTACCAAACAACCCCTACAGAGTAAGCTAATGTTAGAAACATAACATCTATGGCCAATTAGAGAGGTATAACAAGGTAAAATAAGGGTTCCTAAAGTATCCTTACCACCACCTAGCTTACCACTACAATCCCTAGCACCTAGGCTTATGCCAGGAAGTACGACGGCAATAAGTACGACGATACATAGGATGCTCTCGATCATTTAGAGGTCTTTGAGCAAATGTGTGAAGGAGTAGGTGTCAATGACAAGCCTACTCATATCTTAGCTTTTGGACTGACTCTAGATGGAGCATCTAGATGATGGTTCTGAACCCTAAAGGCTCCTTTATAAGGCCACTTACATTGCCTTAAAGAATTCTTTTAGAGTAGAGTTCTTAAAGACTGGACCCAAATGGAGTCATGTACACTAGCTAAACAATTTCAAGTAACAAGAAAGTAAGTCATTATGGAAATATTCGATGTATAAGATATTATCATTCCCCACTGCTCAATTGATGAGAGAGTGAGATACCACTCTATTATACAGGATAGAATGATATAGATGTATGTGTGTTCAACAAATGGTAATGTAACCAATGGGCAAGCATTGAGTTATGAACAATTTAACCAAGAGAAGACCGCTATAGTGCTATCATTGAGAAACCACTCTATTATATGGTGTAGAATGATATAGATGTATGTGTGTTCAACAAATGGTAATGTAACCAATGGGCAAACATTGAGGTATGAACAATTTGACCAAGAGAAGACCACTATAGTGCTATCATTGTGCAAAGGACCACATATCATAGTAGAGTGCCCTCAGAAGTTAGTAGTTGTGATACCAAATCAATCCCACCAATACACCTCTATGTAATGGGTGTGGAGTTGACCATTTATACAAGGCTTATACTATGAGGACAAGGTAGATCTTAACTTAAGAAGGAACTCAAATTATAAGGCTCAATCTTTTCAATGTCTAGGTAGGATTACTATACCTCTTAGTGTAGTCATGCACTCAAATTATAAGGCTCAATATTTTAAATGACAAGGCAGATCTAAACTTAAGAAGGAACTCAAATTATAAGGCTCAATCTTTTCAATGTCTAGGTAGGATTACTATACCTCTTAGTGTAGTCACGCACTCAAATTATAAGGCTCGATCTTCTAAATGTCAAGGTAGGATTACTATACCTCTTAATGTGTCACACACTTTTAACCCAAGCAAAGACTTGCACAACTAATGAAGCAAGTGGAGCTAGTACTTTAAGGAAGTGATTGTCTAAGATTAATCTAATTGAAATCTTGGATAATCACTTTTAAAGGAGGTGATTATCCAAGCTCAATCTAATGAAAGGGCAAGAAGCATAAATCCAAGCATGTTGGAAACTATGAAGACAAAGTTACTACTTGAACTATCTCAGAGCAAGAAGAGCCCACCTTAATATCTATGGCTATAATGGATCCTAAGGCTAACCAAAGGCCTTTAGGCATGAAATTTGTTGTCACATGAAGACCATTATGTACATGCACCCACACCTAGAGGATTGGATGAATATCAAAATCTTGTTGAGACATCTAGAGGATGCACAAATCTTAGTTCAAGAATGTTAAGAAAAATTCAAAAGCAAACTAAGAGCAAGGAAGTGATGATACATAATCTATCCTATTAATGTGTTGGAGAGCTTTGGAGATCTTGGAGATGGTAGTATAGAATAGTAAAAAGGAATCAAATGTATTCTCTAACAAACCATAGTACTACTTACCCAAAAACATTGAAAATAATCTAGATAATTATGTGCGAGAAGGATTCTTACAAATCCCTTATATTGATGCATGTAGGTAGTACCACATAACTTGATCACATTATGAGCTGCCTATGTGGAAGTCCACCATGTAACTCGATCAAGTTACTTTAGCATGCACGCACCCCAAAATCTGTTGAGATGTCAAGCTCAACATGAGCTGACACTCACGAGGTGCCTGCATGACCGTTCGACATTTATATCACTGGTTCGACATTTACATCACTGGTGGGTTTGGTAACTGGCACCAACATATCGTCGCCAGAGATTCTACAACAACTGGACTACACCTACACCTACCCACTCCACTTAGCATGTTCACATTATGGACTGCTTGTATATACTCTATTATGTGTGTTAGTCACTTTATCTTCATTGTAGACCTCTTTTATTGTGTGAAGAAGAAGAAGAATTTTCAACCTCTCACCTTGTGTGTTCTTCTCTAGGGTTTGTGTGAGTGTGTGTGTGTGTGTGTGTGTGTGTGTGTGTGCTTGCAAGAGCTCAAGTTCTTTTCTCCCTTGCATTTTTTCATGGTATTAGAGCTTGGTTCATGCTAAGGGTTTAGCGGCAAGCAAGAGAAGCACAGGAAGCGGTATAAGGGTAAGAGTTTCATCTACTCTTCCCCCTTTGTTCTTGGCTACTACACCCTTATCGAGAGCTCTTCGGGAGGCTAAGGGTTGAGCGGCAAGCAAGAGAAGCATAGGAAGCAGTATAAGGGTAAGAGTTTCATCTACTCTTCCCCCTTTGTTCTTGGCTACTACACCCTTATCGAGAGCTCTTCGGGAGGCACTAACAAACGAACTTTGATTGAGGAACTTTCTTCGTGGGAGAAGAGCTATAGGGCAACTATTGTGTCTGTTAGACAAAAAAATTTTAGGCCGAAAACGCGTTTCGGGTGCGCCTAGACCTTTGTTTTTTAGTTCGCGCAGAGCAGGCGTTCACGGGCACGGGTAAGTTTTGATTCTCTACATAACTTTATTTTTGGAACTATAGAGAAGGGTGATTGGTTGTGCAGACATTGGGTGTAATACAAAGAGGTCTTAAAGTTGCCATTGGGTGTATGTATGCAAATTCAGGTCACTGCTTGTGTGACAGTTTCGGTGCAGTAAAGTACCGCTTCTACAGAGAATACAACAATTTGTGCAGGTCAAACAAGAGTGTTGTTTTTGGTAAATTTGTGTTACAGACAAGATGTTAAAAATGATGAAATAAACCAGATTTGTAGAGAAGCTTGACACAAGAACAACTTCCATGCTTGGACAAATTTCTTGATGGGAAAAGGTTACTGCTGCTAGGACTACATTGAAGGTGAACATGAGGAGGCACTAGAGATACCAGAGATTAATCCAAGTGCTGCAGATGTAAAAGAATTCAAGGAGCAAGGAAAGTCATGCATTAGATTTCTATCAGCATACATGACACTATGATTGGGTATATACAGGATGCTAAGTCACCTAAGGAGGCATGGGACACCCTGGTGAAGCTGTATGAAACACTAAGGCACGAAAGATTCAGTTGAAGAATGAGCTTCATACTGTGGTGGTGGGACAAGAAAAATATGTATGTGAATGATTATACCTTGAAGATTAAGGGCATTATGGGATCCCTTGCATCAATTGGTGTTTCTGTTGATGATGGTGATAAGGTGAAAGTGTGTCTACGTGGTCTCGGGCCACAATACAAGGCATTCAAGATGTCTATTCAGACTCGGGAGGAGAAGATGGAGAAGATTCCCAACTTTACAAATTTGGTATCAATGTTGATCATTAAAGAGAAGAATTTAGGTGAAGATCAACAGTCTTTACAAAACAAAAACAGTTCAGAGCAGCAGGCCTTCTACACAAGTGTAGGTAGAGGACGAGGTAGAGGTCATGGACTAGCCAAGGTGTGGTGACCAAACAGGTAATCAAAATTATGGTCAGTAGTAGCAACAGTCCTAAGATTCGCAACAACAACACACAAGTGGAAGAGGCCAGTTTAGAGGTAGGGGGGAGTCAACAAGGTTGTGGTAATTGGCAAAGATAGCATAATGATACACGAGGCTGTTTATACTGTGGTAAGCCTGGACATGTGCAGGCAGATTGCTATAAGAAATAGAGTGACATGCGAAATGGAAAAGTGCAGCAAAATAACTATGCGTCCTCTAGCAGAAATAATGAGGATAATGAAGGTTGTTTGTTATACATGTAGTCAATGCTATGTCAGGAAATGATATAGCAGCATGTAAGGATGATGTATGGTTTGTTGATTCAGGTGTTTCGAACCACATGACAAGTCATGGTGAGTGGATCAAGGAAATGAAGAGTCTTGAAAGACTAGGTTTTATTGAAATAGGGGATGTCACTCCTCATCCGCCGATTGCCCATGTTGGAGATGTGCCATTATCTATGTAGGATGGTAAGCTGAAGTACCTTGTAGATATACTTCATGTTTTAAACATTACAAAGAATCTGGTTTTAGTTGGCAAGATGATTGAGTAGGGTTTGCAAGTTTGGTTTAACCCTGATGGCTTTTAACCCTGATGGCTGTTATGTAGAAGACTTTAAAGATAAGTGCAAGTTGGTTGCAAAAGGCAACAGAGTGGACACATTGAGTGTAAATATGCCTGAAGTGAGAGCTGCAATGTTTGCAAATGATTCAGGAGTTGTTGCAAATACAGACATTTGGCATAAGAGAATTGGGCATGTAAATGTGCAAAGAATGAAGTCTATGCAAACTAAAGAAATTGTGACAGGGTTGCCTAAGTTTAAGGTTGAAGGTATATAGAAAGTAGGTGAAGCATTTAAATTTGGAAAGCACACAAAGCATGTATTTCCACATGACAAAAATGTGAGCAGGAATGTACTAGATGTTGTGCATTCAGATGTATGGGGTCCTGCGCGACGAGCGAAGACTATGTCTATGGGTGGCTAGAAGTACTATGTAACATTCATTGATGACCACACGAGGAAAGTGTGGGTGTATTTCATGAAGGAGAAGAGTGAAGTGCACTCATTTTTAGAATTTTAGAGTGATGGCTAAAAAACAGACAAGAAAGCATGTGAAGTGCCTAAGGTCAGATGGAGAGGGAGAATACTTCTCCAATGAGTTCTCTGAATCCTTTACGAAAGATTGGCATTCAGAGACGATTTACATGTAGATACACTCCACAGCAAAATGGAGTTGCTGAGCAAAAGACATGCACATTGCAGAGATAACACGAGCATTGATGGGACAGAGAAGAATATGCTGCATAGCTATTGGGTTGAGGCTATGTCTATAATAGTTTATATCATGAACATGACTCCTACTGCAACCATACATGATGTAATGCCAGAGGAGAAGTTTACTGGCAAGAAACCTGATTTGTCTCACTTGAAAGTTTTTGGATGCATTGCATATGTGCATGTGCCAGATGAGTTGCGTACTAAGCTGGATCCAAAGGTAAAAAATGTGTGTTTATTGGGTATTCGATTGAGAAAAAGGGATATAGATGCTATAATCCTGCTACACGTGAATTGAGGGTAAGCACGGATGTTGTATTTGATGAGATGAGTAGCTGGTATGCTGTTGAAAAAGATGTTGGGATTGATGTAAGTGGAAACATGGTTGCACAGAATGCAAGTCAACAATCACAGTCATTGAGTGGACTAGGAGAGTCCTCATCTAGCGGTTATGTTGATAGACCATGGAGTGGCTGGCTACGTTATAATACTAGTCCTGGAAATGTAGTTGGTACATAACATAAAGGCAAAGAGAAAGTGGTTAAGCCCCTTGGTATGCCTGATATTTCTACAGGGCATTCTCTTGTTGATGGAGAGTCTAGTGGCTTGGAGATAAGCCTTGATGAGCTTGGGATTCTAGCAATGAGGAAACTTGGTGTGAAGAAGGCTATGGAAGCCATGAATGCAAAGTTATGAAGATCTGGAAGAGTCCAAAACCCTATGTAGAGGTTGACTTATGATGGTTATGTGGCACATCACTATGCTTATATGGTAAAAATTGTGTAAGTTGTAGAATCCACATGTTTTGATGAGGCTATTGGGAGAAAGCTATGGATGAGGATATGGATGCATTATATGGAAATGAGACTTGGGATTTGGTGCCATTGCCTGAAGGCAAAAAAGCTATTGGTTGTAAGTGGGTGTATAAGGTGAAACATAACAGTGATGGTAGCATAAGCAGGTACAAGGCTAGATTGGTAGCCAAAGGATATGCGCAGACACATGGGATTGTTTATGAGGAGACATTTGCCCCGGTTGTAAAGATGGCAACTGTGAGAGCTGTGATTTGCGGTGGCTATAGCTAAAGGCTGGTTTTTACATCAGATGGATGTAAAAAATGTGTTCTTGCATGGTGACTTGCAAGAAGAAGTGAATACGGATCAACCACCTGGTTTTGAGGATACATGTTACCTGGAGTATGTATGTAAGCTTCGTAAGGCTTTGTATGGGCTGAAGCAAGCTCCACGAGCACGGCATGACAAGATTGCTAGTATCTTGTCACTATTAGTTTTCATATGGCAGATGTAGATCACTCTTTATATGTGCAAAAGAGTGATAAGGGCATTGTGATCATCACCATCTATGTAGATGATCTTATTGTTGGGGGTGACAAATTGGATGAGATTGAGCATGTGAAAAGTCTTCTCAAAAGGAAGTTTGAGATGAAGGATTTGAGCGATCTGCATTACTTTTTGGGAATTGAGGTCATTCGCACATGTGATGATATTTGGCTGTCATCACAGAGATAGTATGTATTGGACATGTTATCCAAGTATGGGATGGCTGACTGTAAGCCAATCTTGGTGCCATTAGATCAAAATGGAAAGCTTAGTGTGAATGCAGGTTATGTGTTGGAGGATCCCAACACTATGGATCGACATTTGTAGGTTATAGTAAGAAAGTACTTTTCCTTATAGTATGTACTCCTATCTCTTTATATTATGGTTGATAAGAAGAGAAGATAATAGAATTAAATTTAGCCATCCATCTCTCTTGTGTGCTTGTTTACTCTTGTGTGTGTGTGTGTTTGCTTACAAGGAGAGCACAATCTCATCTTCTTCTGTCCCCTACAATATTCTCGTATTAGAGAAGTAATTAGTAAGAGGATTAGCAAGATCAAGACTCTATTGCACCATGGGAGAGTATGTTGCATTATGAGACAAAGTGACTTATATACAAGGCCATAAGTGTTTACACACTTAAATTGTGATGGCTGACTATGAATCCATAAAGTGGCCTATTACTTATATAATTCTTAATCTCGTAATACATACACAAAGTACATTCATAGGGAATCTATTCTACCTTATTGCCACATGCTCTTGGAGTGAGAATTTCTATAAGTATTCTGTCATTTTTGGGCACCTACCCAAGTTGTAGATTTGGACACCGTTGCTTCATAGTTCGATCATACATGCTTTTAGTGTCTCCATCTTTGTAGAATTATACTGGCAACTCTTGTTAACCCCAAAATGGATTTATAATAGGTGTCACCTATCATGAAAGATGCATGATTAGTGAACCAACTTCCTTATCCTATGAACCCAAAGTATTTACAAGTGCTTAAGGAGGAGATTGATCAACTAGTCAATGTGAGTGTCATTTATGAGCATATTGAGTGCATAATGAATGGGCATCATTTATGAGATAGATCATACTAGTGGATGTGTCACCTATAGTGGGCATACTAAAAAATAAAGGAAGACTTGAAGAAAGTTAATGTAGCAATAATTTGAGATCACTAGGTATACATAACACGTGCTTGAGAAAGTTACACTATAGTATCTTGGATGGCTTCTCATGATATAATTAAGTATTATTGACGTGACTGCTCAACATAAGGTAACTTTTGAGGGGTATATATTCCTATAAGATATGCCATTTGATCTCACTAATGGTCTTGCAAACTTCTAACAATTAGTAAGTATAGCATACTCTAGAAATTACATGAGGTAGTTTTTAATAATCTTTGTGTGAATCACACTTAGCACATTTACAAAAAGTCTTGGAGGAAACCTCACTCAATCCATTTGAAATGTTGATTTTGGGGTAAATCATGGCAATATCAAGGCATATTCTCTCAAAAAATAATATTTCCACAAATGAGGAAAAGGCTAGCTTGATTTTGGAATTACCACTACCAAACAATTGTAAAGAAGTACAATGTTTCTTGGGGCATATGGGTTATTATCAAAGATTTATAATATTTTATGATAATATTTTACATTTGTGATAGTAATTGATGAGTGGATAGAAGAATGCCAACAAGCTTATGATAAACTCAAACATGCATTGGCTAGTGTTTGAGTGGATAAAAGAATGTCAACAAGGTCATGACAAACTTAAACATGCATTGGCTAATGCACAATATTGTGCACAACAATTTGGGACATAGTTTTTTCATGTTTATCTGTTTAACTTCACAATTATATGCATACTCAGACACAATGACCAAAAGGTAACAAGAAAAGGACATAAAGTAGAAGAACACTTAAGACCAAAATGTAATAAAAGACAAACATAAGAAGTTGAGTTTGAAGTGGTACAACCTACACTTGCTACCACTAAAGTAAAAGACAAGCCCAATGAAAGGAGGTAACATGAGGTTTGGATTGCCAAGAAAAGGCAACCAATTAAAGAGACCTAAAACCCTTTAGTCATATGTAAAGATTAAGAGAGAGCCTCTACATTAAGGGATAGCAAAAGCTAAGGGATATCTAAAGATTAAGGTATAGAAAATGCTAAGGGATATGTAAAGATTGAGGATATAAAAGGCAAAGGGATATGTAAACATTAAGGGATAGGAAAGGCTAAGGTAAATGTAAAGATTAAGTGATAGGAAAGGCTAAAATATATCCTCTACACATTAAGGGATAGCAAAGTTATGTAAAGATTAAGGGATAGAAAAGGCTAATGGGGTAAAGATAAGAGATAGCCTCTACATTGAGTGATAGTAAAGGTTAAGGGATATGAAAATATTAAGGAATATTCTCTACATTAAGGGACAACAAAGGTTAAGGGATATGTAAAGATTAAGGAATAGCAAAGGTTTTAAGCAATGTGCAAAGATTAAGGGATAGCCTCTACATTAAGGGATATTAAAGGTTAAGGGATAGCTTCCACTTAAGGGATAGCTTCCACTCAAGGGATATCAAAGATTAAGGGAGAGCTTCCACTTCAGGGATATCAAAGCTTAAGGGATAGCTTCCACTTAAGGGATATCCTTTACATTAAGGGATAGCAAAGGTTAAGGGATATGAAAAGATTAAGAGATATCCCTTTAGGTTAAGATAGGTAACTCAATAAAGGTTAAGGGATATGCAAAGATTAAGAGATGGCCCTCTACATTAAGATAGGTTTTTTAATAAAGGTTAAGGGATATTAAAAGGTTAAGATAGGTTAAGGGATATGCAAAGATTAAGAGATAGCCTCTACATTAAGATAGGTAACTCAATAAAGATTAAGGGATAGCCTCTACATTAAGATAGTTAACTCAATAAAGGTTAAGGGATAGCAAAGGTTAAGGGATATAAAAAAATTAAGGGATAGACTCTACATTAAGATAGGTAACTCAATAGAGGTTAAGGGATATGAAAAGATTAAGGGATAGCCTCTACATTAAGACATGTAACTCAATATGAAAAGGTTAAGGGATAGCCTCTACATTATGAAAGGTAACTTAATATGAAAAGGTTATGGGATATGAAAAGATTAAGGGATAGCCTCTACATCAAGATAGGTAACTCAATAAAGATTAAAGGATAACATCTACATTAAGATAGGTAACTCAATAAAGATTAAGGGATAGCCTCTACATTAAGATACGTAACTCAATAAAGGTTAAGGGGTAGTAAAGGTTAAGGAATATGTAAAGATTAGGATATGAAAAGGTTAAGGGATATGCAAAGACTAGGGGATAGCCTCTACATCAAGATAGGTAAATCAGCAAGCCCTCTAGCCATATAAAGGAAATTGCACTGACAAAAAGGGAGATACACATGAGTGCCATGTTCTACCATGCTTGTATGCAGAATAGTGAGAGCAAGAGAAGTATAAGGTGGCATACCACTCAACCATATGCTACTCTATTCTTAAGATCCTAGAAGTACTACACTTCATGTAGGGGGCTGGATTGGGAGGCTTGTAAAAGTGGAGTCTTGGGAGATTGATTTCTTTAAATGTATCTAGTTACCAACACTTACAACAAGACATATAGTGGAGCCTTGGGGGATTGATTTCTTTAAATGTGTCTAGTTACCAACACTTAAAATAAGACATATAGTGTGTTAACCTATGGCGGACATTGAGGCGTATTACTTTTTACGTCATATAATTATTTTACGTATTCTGAGTCATGGGCCGGGCTTGTCGGCACCACCTGTAAAGGATAAAGGGATTGGGTGATCGCCGATGAGAGGCGCACCTCGAATTTCATCAGGATAAGGGTTAGGAGCACCCATGTGTGAATGGCTAGGTCACATATAAGAGTCAAATGTAACCTAAAACCTCTCATTCTCAATGTGTTGAATACAAGGAGTGCTCTTGCCTTATCTTCTCCATCCCCTTCTCCTGCGTGTGTGTGTGTGTGTGTGTGTGTGTGTGTGTGAGAGAGAGAGAGAGAGAGAGAGAGAGAGAGAAAGGGTAGCGATCGAGCATCGCGTGGTGGCACGGCGGCGACGGCGGCTCTTTCTTCACCGCGGCACGAGAATCCTTCACGACGGCGATCTAAGCGGTGAGTGACACAGCATTGCTCCCTGTTTGAGCTTGCTGGTTTCTAGTTGTGCAGCCATTCATGGCTCACATACGGTGCTTGGCAAGTCCCCAGATCTGACATGTGCGGCAAGAGCGCACATTTTTGGCACCACTGCCGGGGAAATGCCCTGCACCAAGCTCTAGATGCATCTCGGGCTGCTGTTTGAAGTCAAACTTATCCTGTAGAAAAGGCAAAGATAGGGGTGATTGTGTGTATGGTGTTGACTTCCATTCATTTTTTCATTTCTGTTTTACCTAGCCATTTCTCAGTCCTACGCGCGTTGTGTGCATGTATGTGTGTGAACACGAAGGGCAGAACAGCAGCAAGGCGTTGCGGCCAACCCTAAAACATCTACGCAAAAAATAAAAAATAAAAAAATAAAAAGAAAAAAACGAAACTCACGTGGAGTGGAAAGAAATTTTTTATTTTGAAAAAATTTGAAAAGAAAAAACCCCCAATTGACCCCGACCCCGGCCTCGGTCTCTTGATATATATATATAGGAGAGTGAGCCTCCATAGCTTTCTTTCAAGTGAAAGCTTAAGGGGAGTGAAGCTCTATATGTAGTCTACTCCCCAAGGAGTGGAGTGGGCATGTGGGACAAAGCCTTCACCTTTCCCCCCAAAGGCACCCTTGGACTTTCAAACTTAGGCCTCACACTTAGACACAAATAGAGTGTTCTGAGGACCAAGGGAGCTCCGGATAGGCGAACACTATGCTATAAAGCACGCTAGGACCCCTTGAACGATACACTCATCTTGAGCTATCACACGCCTTAGTCCAGTTTTGACCATAAGTAAGGGGGTAAAAATGGGTTGAAAATAAGACAAAAACAAAACGGGCTGCGAAACACCTGAGAAACCACTTGTGTGGGCTTCAAGGGTAGTTACCAACGCCTGTAGTAGGATACCCACATCACATGCATCTACGCTCTGGTCAGGTGCTAGAGATTGAGCAACTAGAAAGCGTTTTAGTTTACGCAGGCTCACACCATCCCTCCACATTAGCATCTTGGCCTTCAATTGGAGCACAAGGCAGTGCAACCCAAGATCCACGAATAGTGGCTAGTGACTCGTCCTCTGACTCTGAAGTCATGGAAGGGCACCCTACCAAGAACTCTGAGGAAGCAAGCCAAAACGTGCCAATTTGGGCCCCACAACTCGGATCTAGCATGTTTAGTCATCTAATAGAGACTTTTAGTAGAGCTACATGCTCTGAACCTGCGACAAGTGAAGTAAACGAAGGAGGAGGGGAAGTAGATTCGCCACACATCTCATGTAGACCCTGCCCTCCCAAAAAGTATCCATGTGGATATTCTACCCACTTCATTTAATGAAGGCCCTACTGAGCTACCACCTTCTGACGCTCTTCCTAAAGTAGAGGTCCCTAGAAGTCAAACCACAAAAAGTGACATTGCATCCACTTCGAGAGAATCTTTTGGAACGCCAAGTTTAGATGGGATATTTCTCAATGAAAATTGGGAATATGACCTACACATGGAGACTCTGACTGGCCTATACATGGGTTACACATACCATGTAGGTTGGTTAGAAGTCATACGATGTACATTAGTGCCACCAATCTAGATGAACAACAACAAATGATATGTGAAGTTATCCATAGAATTATCCAATTCGAGAGGCAGAATAGGGGAGTGAATGTAGTTTCCACTGGCCCTATGAGATTCTGGATACGGGCAAGGCTAAACAACCAACCCTGTCGTGCTCATGTAGCTCCTACACCTCCTATTATGCCAATGGCATATGCTCCACGAATGCCTTATCCACAACCCTTATCCAAGAGGAGCTATGCCTAGTCACATATCATATCCTACGTCAGCTACATACATATCAAGACCAATGCCAACTCCTGTCAACCAGGCCATCCCAGAAGTGCCTCCACTAGCTATGCCTGCTCACTTAGGTGATCTAGCAACGTTTGCTCAAACGATCAGACGATCTATTGTGGAAAACATGCGTGGCATGCCTGCTGAGAGAGAACCTAGAAGCAAGGCGGTACAAGTTGCCAAGCTCACTCAGAACTTCAATGCGGTAACGAAGAAGTTAAGGAAGCACATTGAAGTTTTTGAACACGTGTGTGATTCCTTGGAAGAGCACAATGAGCTACATAAGTGTAAAGCCTTAGGCTTAACCTTGAGTGGAAAAGCCGGAGATTGGTATCGAACTTTAAGGGTTGAAGAGCGTACTCACTATCCCACTCTCAAGAGATTGTTCTTGAAGGAATACATACGTGAGGGTGTGCTTTGGGGAGTAGCATCTCAACTCCAAAAAGCTGAACGCGAGGAAGGAGAGTCAGTGAGAGACTTTATTAGTTGACTAAAGCATCTAAATTCTCGCTAAAGCCTCAGGCTTAACCTTGAGTGGAAAATCCAGAGATTGGTATCGAACTTTAAGGATTGAAGAGCGTACTCACTATCCCACTCTCAGGAGATTGTTCTTGAAGGAATACATACGTGAGGGTGTGCTTTGGGGAGTAGCATCTGAACTCCAAAAAGCTGAACGCGAGGAAGGAGAGTCAGTGAGAGACTTTATTAGTCGACTAAAGCATCTAAATTCTCGCTGTACTCCCGATGAGCGCTTCAATAACAACCAACTTCTTGATAGATTCATCCGAGGATTGCACCACAAGGACATATACAATGGCCTAGTCATTAGAGGTCTTATGACGTGGGAAGCAGTCATCACTGCCAATGCAATCCAGTTCGAAGACAACTTGATGATTGCAGGTAAAAAGGTGTCTTCGGAGACAAAGTCTGTTAGTTCGCAAGTATATGGGCACGAGCCAATGACTGTAAAACCAATCTCCGGCTTTTCCACTCAAGGTTAAGCCTAAGGCTCTCCAAGATATCCGAAATGTCTATAGCTGACCTTACTAAGGCTCTCCAAGAATACTTTAGGGGTAATCGAGCTCCTCAAAATAGCCATATGTACCCAAGAAGAGAGCAACAATGGTGTTTGGTTTGCTCAGGACCACATAGCACGAGTGAATGTCCCACATTCAGAGTTAAATTCAATGGGACTTGCAATACATGTGGTAAGTATGGCCATCAATCTAAGGATTGTCTAGTAATTAAGCGTATGTTAGCAAATCAAGCACCACTAGCATGGTCAAACACACCTCAAGTACCTGCACTGATGCCTGCACCACCTGTCGAGCAACCGTCACAACACATAGTTCCAAGGAACCCAAATTTAGTCCAGTCTGTGCCGTTACCACTGCTAGTGCTAGGACCACAACCTCCACACCAAGGATTGAAGTGACCAATTTAATGGGTTAGCGAGGTTGAAAGGTGGAACTCAAGATGACAAGGAGGGTCCAAGTCTTTATTATGGTCATAGGAATCTTCGCCTTAATTGTCACAATGTGGTAACAAAATTCATGGCTTGTGATTCTCAATATTTATTATGATATAGTCCCAAGCAAGAGACAGAAGTAGTCTCATAAATGAGGGAGAAAAAGATAGACTAGGCAAGATACAAAACTGAGAGGCTAGCCCACCTATTTAACGGTGGGGAGAGCTAACCGACTGGATATGTTGAATCTGGCCGACTGGGCATACTGAAGCTAGGCGAGTGGGAAAATGCATCCAGGCTAGGAAAAATCCCAAAAAATATATATAAAATAAGGGGTGGCCAGCCCACAATCAAGGGCCATGCAAAAGGGACCAAAAGGACACCAAACATGGGCAAAAACTGGGGATGAATGTGCTAACACTATGGAGTGTGAGGATGTTTTCTGATTTCTCAATGTCCACATAATCCGAGTGCACCCAAGATTACGCTATTGAATTTGGTTGAGGTCACCAATGAGGCACTAGGAACCACACCTGTTGTACCCGCGAATGTAGTCACACGGTCAATGCTTCAAAATCAAAACTACATTCTTGAAGAGAGGGATACTGCATCAATTGCTTGAGCAAAGAAAAAGAAAACGCGACGACGGAAGAGATCGCTTAATGCCACAAGCTCCAAACCTAGTTCAAAGACTAATATAGGGACAGGAGATGACCCCGTGTATATGAATGATCCCGAAGATGATTCTGATTCAATAGGAACCATGGGGACCAAAGCCACTACTTTAAGGGAGGAACCCACTTGGGAGGAACCCACTTGGGAGCTCAACGAAGGAGAATAAAGCGAATACATAAATCAGGGGAAACAAAAGAAAACTCCTCCGGCCCCACAACCAAGTCAGCTAATGCCCTCTCGGCTACCCAGACTGACTCAGACTCCTAAAGACAAGCCACGTGGGCCGAAAAACCTCAAGAAAAAGATTGGAACTTACCCAAACCCAGTAGAGGAGATTGAACGAGTGCAACACTTAAGGGGTTTGGTGGAAGAAACACAAAGAGAACTGGAGCCAGCAGACCCTAGAAGAATCAAAATTCCAGACACAGTGTTTCCTACACAAGTTCAGCCTCACAGGAGCCATAAACCGTTAGCTATACCTAGTATCATTTGGGAAGAAAGTGAGGATAGGACATCAGGAAGTGGGTAGACACCCTTCTTGCTTGAAAGAATGTTTAGTGAGGGAATGCCTGACCCCATCAAAGAGGAAGCGATTCCATCTTCACCAGCCCCTAGTCAGGGGCCGATATCTCGAAAAGTACCGTTAAATGTGTCCAAACTAATGGATTTCATGTGCTCTGAAATCAGAACCACAATCATATCCAAGTTATACGGAGATCCTGAGCTATTCTTAGCTCTTCGGGCATTTCTCAATGGAGAAATGCCCGAAGAGATCCTGAGCTATTCTTAGCTCTTCGGGCATTTCTCAATGGAGAACTGAAGGCGGGGTTACCACAATTTGCAAATATGGATAGACCCGACACGCTTCAAGATGAGGAGGAACATTTGGATCTACAGCCCAACCTAGATGAAGACTCGGTCATTGAAATACCTGTTAACAAGTTGGGACAATACTTTGAAGGTGACGAATCTAATGCAACCCTCCCCATTACTACCAAGGGATTAACTCTAAAGGGAATCCTTGATGGTGGTGCTGGGGTGAGCATTATGACTAAAAACTGCTGGGAATCTATGGGAAGACCTCACCTAGAAGTCACAAACATAGTGGTTAAGATGGCAAACGGAACTATAGCTAAACCTATTGGAATGCTAAGGGACCTTAAGATCAAGGTTCTGGGATACAAGGTAAGACATACCTTCATTGTAATGGATTTCTCTAAGCATCCTATGTCATATCAAATGATCTTAGGACGTCCCTTCATGAGAGAAGCACAAATGGTGCATGACTGGTCGAAAAACCATGTCTACCTACAATTCCAGGACTCTGTCATTCAAGTTGATCTTGAGAATGGTCGTGTGCATCCTTTAGAAAGCAAGGTTATCATCGATAATCGATTGGATACCACTATTCACTCAGCCCCATTAAAGTATTGCTATACATGCAAAAAAGAGACTGATGATGGGAAAGATTCTCCTTATATGGATGTCCTACCAGGCATGACTGAGTCAGATAACGTGGATTGGGTACACCTAGCGGCAACCATAGACACATGGGGAAATAGAGAGTCAAATGTAACCTAAAACCTCTCATTCTCAATGTGTTGAATACAAGGAGTGCTCTTGCCTTATCTTCTCCATCCCCTTCTCCTACGTGTGTGTGTGTGTGTGTGTGTGTGAGAGAGAGAGAGAGAGAGAGAGAGAGAGAGAGAGGGGGGGTAGCGATCGAGCATCGCGTGGCGGCACGACGGCGGCGAGGTGGTAGAACGGTGGCGACGGCTCCTTCTTCACCGCGGTGTGTGAGAATCCTTCACGACAGTGGTCTGAGCAGTGAGTGACACAGTGCCATTTCTTCCTGTTTAAGCTTGCTAGTTTCTGGTTGTGTGCTTGCAGCCATTCGTGGCTCGCATACGGTGCCTGGCAAGTCCCCAGCTCCGACACGTGCGGCAAGAGTGCACATAGTGGAAATATTTGGAATGGAGAAACCAAAGAGTGCTTCCTCACCTCAAACATTGACACGTTGAGGAACATGCTTAGGCTTCCAATGATTTTGGAAAAGTGGCAAACAAACCGATGCTCTGATACCAAGATAAGAATGCAAGGGAAAGGATGAGCTTAAGCTCCTTACAAGCAAACAAACACACATACGAGTAGACAAGCACACAAGAGAGATGGATGCCTAAATTTTCTTCTCTTCTTTACAACCATAATATAAAGAGATAAGAGTACATACTATAAGGGAAAGCACTCTCTTAATATACCATACAATGTTCAATCCATAGTCTGAGCCTCCACTACATGAGTTGGTGGGCTACAAGTATGCCAAAACTCTAGTACACCAAAGCGGCTATTGCACAACCTACCTCTCTCTCTCTCTCTCACACACACACACCTCTCTCTCTCTCTCTCTCTCACACACACACACCTCTCTCTCTCTCTCTCTCTCTCTCTCTCACACACACACACACACAAGGGCTCTCACAAAGGTGTAAAGATATGCATTACAAAGGAGCTAGCTCCAATGCAACTCAAGAAAAAAGAATGTGGAATTCTCCATAGTTTAAGTAGCATGTAATGAAGGAAATTAGGAAGTATTTTGTGAGGAAATTATCATGTAATGAAGGAAAGTAGCTAGTATTTTGTAAAGAAAGAAAACCCATTGGAGATTTTTTCATATCTAACCAAAAGAGAAAATATAACTTCCACCCAACGGGATAAGAGTACATACTATAAGGGAAAGTACTCTCTTACTATTACATATAAAGGTTGGTCCATAATGTAAAATTGAGTACATGCACTGGTGCTATAGCTCTAGTACACTAAAGTGGTTGTCACATAGCTTGTAAACCACTAGCGGCATATCGCCCATAATCTCACTAATCCAGCAAGTGGTGTACGTGCAAAAGCTATCACCCAGGCGTGTAATCAATGTATGTAGCACTAGTTGAGCTTGATATCTCAAAACCTTACAAACTATAACATCTCTTATACCAATGTGGCATGGCTAGTTAGATTAAATGTGGTAATAGCTAGAGGTATGGCATAGTTATAGCACCAACTCATATATTGCCCGCATGGATAGTGTATATTTTAGTAGAAGAGTACTTTAGCTTACAGTATATACTCTTATCTTTATGTTATGGTTGTAGAGAAGTGGAGAAAAAAGAAGGCCATCTATTTCTCTCTTGTGTGCTTGTCTACTCTTGTTTGTGTTTGAAGAAGATTGCTTGTAAAGGAGCTCAAGCTCACCATCTCCCCCACATTCTTCTTAATCTTCATACTACCTTACAAGGAAGGAAGTGCATGCAAGGGTCGAATCCGGTGATTAGCACTTGGCCCAACACTATTAGGGTTAACTCCTTGATGTGAGGCCACTAGGGGCTTACTCCACACTCTCTTTGTGTCACCCGAGATCCAAGCAAGCTAGGTATGAGAAAGAGGGAAGGAGCTATGGAGAGCTCAACCTCTACCTTATGCAATCATATGAAAACAAGACAAGGTGGAGAGCAATGAGAAGGGAGTGAAGGAGAGAAGGGAGAGCAACACCATTCCTGTTCACATTCACTAACAATCACAAGCAAGCAAGCCACCATAAGCTTAAGAGAGAGAGAGAGAGAGAGAGAGAGAGAGAGAGAGAAGACAAGACTCAATTGAGAAAAATGGGATTGTCCCTTTTCATATTTCATGAAATGTCTTATATACATGAGCTCATATTTACAATGTTTGATCGCCCAATTACAAATGGGGGCCCAAAACTAGTCTTCTTAGTTTAACTAGCTCTGCGTACATCAATTGCTTATGACCAGCATTACACAAGCCATAAGCTCGGCCATCCCATGTATCTTTTACAATTAGTGTTTAGCGCGATTACAAAAAGATGAGTTACAAAGGAGGTATAGTAGCTACGCGAAAGGTCATGTTAACCAGAGTGGTTAACAACAAGCCAAGGCACGAGAAACAATAAAAAAGAATTCAAAAGAACACTTCGAAATGGGTAGAGGAACACGATTTAAAGAAGAAACCAAAAGAGAAAGTAAAAACTTCTAAACCCAAGAAAAACAAGGGGCAAACAACAAACTATCAAAACCAAAGCTGAAATAAAGAACAGGGGAAAAGAGCCTGTGGTGGGAGGACACAACCCCAAATGAGCCAAAAGGCTACACATGATGTAGAAGCATCTTCCTCAAAGGCTACCACTCAAACCACAAAACCCATGGGTAAGACAGAGAACAAAAAAACAAAAAAGAAAGTTCATTCTCGTCACATGGGTAAACATAATGAAAACTTGATGATCTAAGGAAAGTCAGAAAATGATAAAAGTTCTTGTACGTCACTTAGTGTAGATGAACCTAGTTCTGATTTGTTACTAGGTGCACCTCATTAAACAATCAAGAAACTAGAAGCCCCCAACCACCCCAAACTGAAAATCATGATCACATGACTTATGTACAACGCAAAAGCAAGCTCAGGAGAGCATGCTTAGCATTGTTGAGTGTCATACATGATCATCGGTTGTGGTTGAACCTCATAATGTCAAACCTAAAAAAGCAACCCAAATACAAAAACTAGAGGAGTATCGCTTCCCCTTCCAAGAGGAAGACACACTCTCTACAGAAATGAACTCATTAAGCCAAGAAGAGTCATTAGAGGCAGATTGCACAAATGATTTGATTGAAAAAGCACATGAGGAATTCGATGAATCCCTTACAAAATTAAAGCAGTCCCTCAAATCCTCATTTGGAGGAGTGACTTTCTCTCATTGGCGAAGCTAGCATAGCATCAACACTTGCACCATTAAAGGCTAAATATGAGTTATACTAAGACATAAAGAGCTACATAGAACAGGACTATAAGGATTTGCTAGTTTCCAAATAAACCTTAGTTAAAATTGTAAGAGGACCAAGTGTGCCATTGTACACATTGGGTACTATTGAAAAAGCTGAAAGCCAAGCAGAGGATGAAAGTGAATGGGAATATGAGACCGAAATGGGATTTGAAGCTGAAACAGAAATTGAAACATCCATGGTTCCTCTTAAAGATTCTATCATGGTATGGTTGGACTTCCCTATGGGCAATGATGTTAAGCGCAAATGCGAGTTGATTAGCCCTCGAGCTAATCATAACATTATGATAATTGACACTTCGGTGTCATTGGGACAACCTTAAATCATCCTTAAAGACAATGGTCTTGCAAGAGGTGCCAAAATATTTAAGTTCCAGGTTACTTTAACTATGCTACTCAAACAATCGGTGGAAATGTGGAATTTAGATTCCATGTTACCCAAGATTTCCTTAAGTATGATGTCATCCTTGGTGGAACTTGAATACGTGACTCGTTATATTCAATTGATGAATTCATGCAAACAGTCACCTTGAACACTCCTGCAGGCATTGTACAATTGCTATTACAGGAGGAAGAGACCTTGGAGGAGCTGGAACTTCCAACATATCTTACTGATAATATCCTAAGAATTATGGTTGGATTATAACTTTACAATAAAATCACCACAATCCAAGCACAAATTTATCCACAACGAGAGCATAATCTCATGACCCTTGAGTAATGGAATTCATTAGGTCAACCAACACTCACGGCTCATCCTGAAAGAATTTCATTTACACAAGACTTGAACATGCCATGTTTGGGGTACTTTGAATATACAATGTATATTGAAATTAACTCCCTTACTTGTTGCAAGTTTTTTGTGGTTATGTGTTGGAAGCAGATTTGATATTGGGGCATAAATGGACTATTGCTGCCCAAGCACCACTGTGCTTTGCTATAGCAATAGGATCATCATGATGGTCAATGACACAAAGTTGACAATACCATACTGCATGGAAGAGGATACAACCCTAATGGATTTCTATGATGTTGAATGCAAAAAGCTACACCCTCTTCCACAAAAGTCCTTCTACACAATGACCTACCATCTGCATCAATGACCGACTCTGATAAAGCATCTATCCCTTCAACTCCATCCTCACCATCAAAGTCCAATACCACAACCTCGCAACAATCAGTAGCTATTCCTGAAAAAGTTTCCTAAACGTAACTATCTATCTCAAAGCAAAAGCCTCGACCTTGACAACTCCTCGTTCACCACCCTCACCATAGGAGATGGCTGCATACTCAAAAGCCTCATCATCATCTCTTGACAGCCACTCCACAAGAGACTCTAGCCTCATCGTTAGTAATGCCCATGAGTCTCAAACCCGTAACCTCAACGTCAACCAATGTGAAGGAGTGCCCACAACCTTCCACTTCCACCAAAAAGAAAACTCCACCAAGATAACCAAAATCAAGGTATCTTAATGGTATCAAAATGTGGGTGGAGAAGCAGTTACTTGTAGCTCAAGGCTACTACGAAGGTGCCAATCCAGTTTGGGTGCCTGGACAATCAAAGCCTCTTCCTCAACGCAAAACTCAAAGGCCAAGGAAGAATAACAGTACTCCACAACAGCGTCCACAAAAGCTTTTGCGAGTTCCTCAAAGAACTCCGTCAACTCAACAAGTGTGGGTACCAAAAAGATTACTGCAAGCACAAGGATACTACCAAGGAAATACCAAAGCTTGGATTTCCAAGTGCATTAAAAAAATCCCCTAAGCCTGCATAAAGAAATAAACCTCAGCACTAAAGGCATCAACCATTAACTCCTAATGTTCATCAAAGATGGGTACCAACAGCAAAGATATTATGATGGAACTATTTTCATATGGTTGCCAAAATCTAACAAAGTGAAGAAAGCCTCAACACCGACTTCAACCCCAACAGCTTCAGTTAAAGCTCGACAAGAATGGAGACCCAAGCAACACCAAGCAAGCCACTCAACCTCTCTCGTGCATATAACACATAGACAAGAGCTTGTGTGTTCACTCAACCCCAATGGTGGTAACCAACCAAAAGTTGTACAATTGAGCCACGAATTCAAGAGAAACTTATGAGTGCATAAAATCAAACTCACAATGCTCTTGTTAACCCTCTGGATGAGAAGCATGAGTGTAGAAGCTACGCCGCAGACATAAAAACCTATTCTTTAAAATAGAGAGTAGACACAAGAACATGTTGCTCATCGGGTGGTAACCAAAAAAACAAAGAAAAAAAAAGACACACACACACATACAAGGGTGTCACACATATGTAGAATATCACAAGCCACTCCTAACGATCTTCAATAGCCATTACATTTTTGTAAACCTTATAGCTTACTATTCTCTTAGCTAAGTTAATATAGCAGTTGCTCCATGAGTACATATCCATACTCATGCACTGGATGAAAGATCCTTGCCCCCTCCACACAATGGATTCGGGGGTGCTAGTAGTGGAAGTAGCACTCCTTACGCGGTGCAGGGTCCTCTCACTCGGGGCCTTGCCCACGGATATCTGGACAGGAGACTAATCCCTCGATTCTTCCAAAATCGAGCTCGGAAAAACTTCCCTCGCCCAAAAAGCACGGGCGATTCCTCTACTCTAATGTAGTCAAGGTCATTTTTACTGACCAAACTGATCCGATCGCGCCTGTAAGTCACTTGGTCAAATCAAGGAAAAAACTTGCACTTGGATCATAGAGATCAATGCTTTTTTCCCCATCGAGAGGCACAATCGTTGATTCTTTTCCATAGAATAATTTCTATCCGGGATTTACTTCATCTATCGTACTATAACAAAATTGAGTCTCATTTTACGGATCCCGGGTACCAAGGAAAAGAGTTCCCAGGCCCCCTAGCTGGATATTCATGCAAATTTAACGCCAGTCACACCACTTACACACCCAATATGAAATTGCCTTTTTCACAGATTCAGCTATCTTTAAAACAATCATTTAATGAAACCATAGTGTCACTGATCATAATCCTCCAAAATATCCGGTTGAATCCTAATTTCCAATCATTCCTTCATCGGTGTTTCTATGGCATCATTGGCAACCAGAACGCTCACCACCTGTCCCTCAGGGGCCTTTTCGATAGTTCCTAGCTCATAGTACCCGACAATATATTCACTTAACAAAATCAAGATGGAATCTCCCTTGAAGATCAGCAAGATCAACCAATAGATCAACCAATAGATCAGCAAGATCAACCAATAGATCCATATAAAAGAGCCATGGACTCATCCGTTGAGGACCAGCAAGGTCAATCAACAAGATCCATGCCCAGTTTTAGAAAACAACTCTTACTCCTTGTTCCAATATCTTCCCCGACGCACGTGTGGGTATCTTCGGTGACCCAGAGCCCAAGCACCGTATGGTCAGCACCCTCTAAGATCCTTCGTCGTCGTCTCGCAGGTGACCTAGCGCTTCACTCATAAGCCACTTCCTTGGTCCCTCATCCACCGTACCGGAAGATCACCATTTAAATCGAACCGAGGCTGGTCAAGACCTCGGTCGACCTTGCTACGTGAGACGTCCTCCGTTGACTCTTCGTCAGCTATTGCAACTTTATCAGTTAGGTCTCCACGACCTCATTCACAAGACGGTCAAAATGCTTCCCAGCATTATTGACATAAAACAGCCATTTTAAAACAGGTCATAAATACAGTTTCTATAATGAACTCTCGTCTTTCACATTGTTCCACATCTATCCACATTGCTTAATCCATATCCAATTCATATGTATTCCTATTCTTATCCAATCACATCATTTTTCATCTCATCACATCTTTCCTCATTTATCCTCATCACATCTCATCCACTTGCATCATCTACCCATATTCACATCCCATCACACCTCATTCATTTACATCACATATCATTCATTCACATCTATCTCAATTTACATCACATTCATTTCACATCTCATCTCATTCATTCTTATCCCGATTCACATCACATCACATCTCATCCATTCACATCCCATATCATTCATTTACATTCGATTCACATGATATCACATCTCATTCATTCACATCCTGATTCACATCACATTACATCTCATCCACTCACATCGACATCACATCCTTTTATATACACATCCACATCCATTCTTTCACATACACATTCACATCCATTCTTCCACATACACGTCCACATCCATTCTTCCACATACACATCCACATCCATTCTTCCACATATACATCCACATCCATTCTTTCACACATACACATCCACATCCATTCATCCACAAACACATCCACATCCATTCTTTCACATACACTTCTACATCCATTTCCATTACATCACATCTTATCACATCTTATTTTCATCTTATCATATCCATTCTTTCACATACACATCCATATCCATTCTTTCACATACACATCCACAATTGCTTGGCCTAATTAAAGGTTCCTTTTCTCGAACGAATATTTATATATTCCTTCTCAATTCCTCAATTGAATTATATTCAATATTCCTCTTTTGAATAAAAGAATTCATGGGATTTACAGAAATCAATTCTACCCATATTTCCACTTTTGATAAATAATCATAAATTGAATTATACTAAAAATTTCTCTTCTTTCCATTTAATTTCTTGGATCTCAAATACCATGGGAATTCCTCTTTTTTGCATTTAATTATTTGCATTCCAATGTCATAGGAATTTCTCTTTTATCATCAATATTTCTCATGATAAAATACCCATTAATTCAATATGCTAGGAATTTCTCTTTTCCCATCTAAATGATGGAATTCCAAATGTCATAGGAATTCCTTTTTTACCATTTAAATATTTCTCATAGATAAAATTTATCTAAAATTCATCTTTGAATTTGAATAAAATACCCATTAATTTCAATATGCTAGGAATTTCTCTTTTCTCATCTAAATGATGGAATTCCAAATGTCATAGGAATTCCTCTTTTACCATTTAAATATTTCTCATAGATAAAATAAATTTATCTAAAATTTATCTTTAAATTTAAATAAAATACCCATTAATTTCAATATGCTAAAAATTACACTTTCCTCATTTAAATATTTGAATTCCAATATGGTGGGAATTCCTCTTTCATCATTTAAATTTATCTATGCAAAAAGATAATTTTAACTAAAATCCTTCTTTAATTTTTAAATAAAATATACATTATTTTAGCATCCCAATTTTTCTCTTACTTTATTGGAATACATGGATTTCCATTGTCACGGGGATTACTCTTTTAACATAAAAATGAATTACTAGAAATTCCTCTTTTTCCTAATTAACTATTTATGCATAAACCTCTTTCCCTGCACAGAATTTTATTGAAGAATTTGGGATGCACAGGGCGGCCATATGCAATTGCAATACAATTGTTGCTACTTGTTAGGGACACTGAGCTGGCAGAGAGGAATGGCATATATTTACTTATAGTAGTCGGGCAATGAATTGCTCGAATTAGCATGTGGATCATTGCACTTAGAATCAAACCCTCGCTACATCCCAATGGGTGCCTCTCTAAACAAGGATTACAGAAGAAGGTTAAGCATGAGGAAGTTTTTGCTAGAGCAACTTATGACATGTTGTAATTAGAAGGTTACTTTGCACAATAGTTGAAGGGGCGATACCAACTAAGAAGGTTGATGATCACCCCTCTTCTAGGAAAGCTATCTTACAAGCAAAAAAAAAGAAACAAAAGATCAATAGTTGAAGGGGCGATACCAACTAAGAAGGTTGATGATCACCCCTCTTCTAGGAAAGCTATCTTACAAGCAAAAAAAAAGAAACAAAAGATCAATGCTTTCTATTCTATTCAAAAGGCCAGTATGAGTACTACATAAAATCCTCAAATTGGAATGCCTGTATGAGCACTACATCAAAAACACCTTATAGATGTTTACATAATAATCTAATAATCAAAATGTTTGTTTCCAAGAAGGAAACAACACCAACTTTCCCCTGAAAACAAAAAGTTGTACCCAAAACCATTGCCTTTAGATATTCTTAACACCACTAAATCTTTCAACTTACAATGGTAGGTTTGTTCGTCTACTACCCAATGCTTGAAATAATTCCACCTTGCTAAGTGCTGCTTGATGGTTAAACTCATGTGCGTTCTGGTCCAACCCAAGTACTTGCAAAAAAATGTAGTATATGTGCTTGCAAGGAACATAAACCAAGTGTTTGGCCTCTCTTTTTTGAAAACCTTCACAAGTGCATCTTGGAAAATCAGATATAGTCACTGAATATGTCACACCCTTTGCTCGAGAGCCTTCAGTACTAACATGGAATATATGAGACTCTCCACACGTTATTATGACCTCTTGAACAACTTGCGCATCCAATAGTCGACCTTTTTCTATGCAATCTTGAAATTCTTTTGTTAATTTTGCCCTCCATTTGACAAGCTTTCCATCTCTATATTTTGGATGGATTGCACTTGGAAACCTCCCATCAGACTTGCTAGCTTGACCTCCCTGAATGTGTTTCACCTCCCTATGAAAAATAAATCCATTTTTTTGAAGTTCAACAACCTCCTCAGCTGTAAGACCTGTTCCCTCAGCTATTGGCCAAACACCAAGTGCAGGACCGGGAGGCCCAACCACCTGACGCTCATCCACAACCCAATTGTGGGTGTTAGATATATTGCAAAACCAAATAAATCCTTCCACCAATCCACTTGGGTATTTGCGACGTCCCCAAAAGCATGGTGCAGGCACCCCTTGAGAAGCCTATTTTTTTCCTTGGTTTATAAATCTCCCACATCTTTCTGTATGTCCATCCAACACTCCAAAACATGTAACTTTGCTTCCAGGTTTAGTCCTACGAATTGCCCACATTGTCTTTGCCACCCTTAATTCTTTTGGCATCTCCATATTTTTTGCATTAACTGTATCTTGCTTAGTATTCACAGTGACAGTAATGTACTTTGGCCTATGGCTATCCTCTTCCAAGATCACACCAGGTTGACTAAGCATAGGTCTTTTCTTGCGAATACTCTTCTGGCCACCATTGTTGTTGTCCATATGTGTGGGATTTACACCCATTTCTTGCATAGAAGATTGTGTCAAGTCAGCCAATCTTTTTCCTGAAGAGGATCCCACACCTTGGTTGTAAAATCTGTTAGCCATGTCTTGCAGCCCAGGCCCGAGTCCAGTTCGTGTGCCTTTCAAATATGCATTGTATTTTATACTTTGGAGAACAGCCATTGACATATCTGCACCAGTTGCCTCAAACAAAGTGATTTGTTTTTTATAACCAACACATGCTCTCATGCTTGCATGTTTTGCCTCTGCTGAAAGATTGGTTGTTGGAATAAAAACACCAGAGTCATCTTGGGAGACAAACCATGCACCCCAATGGAATGCTCTTGACTCCCACCAGGAAAGCCAAGTTTCCAATGTTGATATCTCACTGGCTACTGCATGACCAACATTCCAAAACTTTCTTATCTCTTTTTTACAGCTCTCTGCAGCAATCTCTGAGGCTGCATTTCTCCACTTTCGACACAAGTGTTTATGATCCTCTTGGGAAGAAGGATGTATACATTTTTTAGTGTGCCTCACCATGCTTTGCTCCCAATGGAAGACACAACTCCTTTCTCTCTCTGGTAATCTTTTATTAGCATCCCCAAAGTACACTGTGTGAATAGCAATCCAATTAGCATTGGCCTCATCTGCCCTGAAACCTCTGAATTTTGGTTTTTCAAAGCCCTTACTTTGAACCACAACATTTAACATT
Organism: Cibotium barometz; assembly: GCF_041138505.1. NCBI lineage: Eukaryota > Viridiplantae > Streptophyta > Polypodiopsida > Cyatheales > Cibotiaceae > Cibotium > Cibotium barometz. The sequence continues at coordinate 35,062,619 of NC_141102.1, read as the reverse complement.
TTCCAAAACTCAATCTGTGCATATCTATCTTCTACCATGAACTCACATGTTGCTATGGACAGTAGCTCCTGCACGTATGGATCATATACATGCGCAGACATCGTTGGCTAGCCTTGAACTCTGTGCACATAATCAAAATGTAGCCACACGTCTTGCAGATTTCCACCCGACCGCATTCTATTGACTAAGTCTAATCCACTCCCAGGACCAAGAGTTGACATCTTAAAAACATGTGGCTGGTAATCTGACACACTTTGAATAAAAGGATATCTGCATCTATCTTTGAGATCCAAGATTGCCTCAAAACCCTTTGAGGTAATACTTTGGGCCCTTTTAGCATGTTCCAAACATTTCAGAGTTCTTTTCTTGCTTGAGAGCGGCGTTATATACTCAATCATGCTAGCAAACTCATCATCACCAATATCTGACTGCTTTTTTATTTTTAGCCCCCATAAGCATGTCCAAGATAACATCTTTTGCCACTGTGGTTTCCAATTGTCATGCAGCAAGAAATGGATTTCCCTTTGCTTTGGAATGCAATTTCTCCTCAATCATTTGAATATCCGCCCTCTGAGTGCCCTCTTCATATGGATGAGTATGGTGCCCTAGATGTATAGCACATCGTGTAAAGCCTAAGTGATCATTTGGTATACAATAATAGATGACTGCTGGGCAAGATGCAACATATTCAGGCATCTCTCCACAATGCCTACAAGTAATGTTTCCATGCTCCGAAGTCACAAATCCTTTTGGAAAACTACGCTTCATCCTTCCTTTCCACTAAGTTTCATTTTGAAATCCGAGTCTCATGTAGTAGGAACAATCCAAATTAATACATCTAAGGTGGCCAGAGCACCTACTGAAACGCACAACACCTTCAAAGCAATCATACGTACTCGTAACATATTCTATCCAATGATGACTATCATTCTTTTGCTCCATACCAATCATAGAGGACTTTGAAGCACATGGTGGAAGCTCGAATGCAACATAACCATCATAACACCTTGGAAACTCAAGAAGCTTTTGGAAGTCTTTAACACTTTGCATGGCAGCATGCAAGCTACTATTTAATGGCATAGCCTTTATCAAATCAAAAACTAAGGAAGGCTCAGTCTTGGACCCGGAACCTGAGGCCATTCTATCGACATTATGGTGCTCATACAACTCCTGTTCACAACCTTCATCACCAAGCCCATGGAGAATAGTTTTATCCTTGCCAGTTGCATCATCAATGCAAACTCTGTATAACTGGTTGGCCACGGAATCTAGAAGAAAACCATCTGCACCATCTGACAATTGTATGGGCTCCAATTTACATTGCTCTATGTTCAAGGATAGAGGCTTCAAAGAAAAAGCCTTACCTTGAAGATGAAAATGATCCACAAGCAATGCAAGTCTAAGCTCATACAACTCCTGTTCACAACCTTCATCACCAAGCCCATGGAGAATAGTTTTATCCTTGCCAGTTGCATCATCAATGCAAACTCTGTATAACTGGTTGGCCACGGAATCTAGAAGAAAACCATCTGCACCATCTGACAATTGTATGGGCTCCAATTTACATTGCTCTATGTTCAAGGATAGAGGCTTCAAAGAAAAAGCCTTACCTTGAAGATGAAAATGATCCACAAGCAATGCAAGTCTAAGCTCAACATATTCTTGTTGGAAAAATAGAACTAGCTTCTGACCTTCCAGGGGGCCAAAAATAGTGATCTCTCTAGCCATGACCTCAAACAAGAAGAGTGAAAGATTGCATACATGTTCAAGAGTTGCATAATATAGTTCTCGTATTAAAAAAAACTTGATTGAAAGGGGTCAATTTTCTAATCAAATTGTGATTCGTAAAACCCCCTTCAATTCTCTGAACATGAATAATAAAACCCCCTTCAAGAGTCATAAATGCACTAATGATGTCCTTGTATTTGTTTTGATAATTTTTGGTGAGTCGTGCATATGAAATTAATGTACCACAATCTCCTCTTTCTACCACACTTGCAATCCATAATTGAGCCTAATAATAAAAATCTTCCAACCTTATGAGCACAATATCTTATTCCTTATTTTACATTGTGCCCTACAAGTTATGATGATTTTTGTATTATTATTTAGAGTTTTTGAGGATATAAAAACTATTAAGTTATAATTGTAATTATAAATTTTTTATGAAAACATATAGACTTAAAATTATATTCACTATATTATAATACCGTCTAATTATAGTTGAAACATTTAGTATATATTTTGCACGTATGTATTTATATTATTATACACAATATTATTAGACTATGTAAATAATGATTATTATAATCTTTTTTGTTTTTATGTGTGCACGTGTGTCTAATAATGATTATTTAGACCATTTCGTGTGGGTTTAGGGTTTAGACACCATTGTTGAGACCATCGCTGCAACCATTGGAGCCGTCAAGCGTCTGCTTCGAGCGTCTGCCTGCAGTCTCAAATCCAGGTTTTCCCCTCTCTCTCTCTCTCTCTCTCTCTCTCTCTCTCTCTCTCTCTCTCTCTCTCTCTCTCTCTCTCTGTGTGTGTGTTTTTACCTTAACAGAGGTAATGCTGTCTCTCTCTCTCTCTCTCTCATTCTCTCTCTCTCTTTGGCCCTAAACAGGGCACGGCACCGTGCCCTGTTTAGGGCCAAAGAGAGAGAGAGGGCGTCATGCCCTGTTTAGGGCCAAAGAGAGAGAAAGACTCTCTCTCTCTTTGGCCCTAAACAGGGCACGGTGCCGTGCCCTGTTTAGGGCAAAAGAGAGAGAGAGAGAGAGAGAGAGAGAGAGAGACAGCATACTGAAGACGCTGGCTGCTGCTGTGAGTAGCACGTCTCTCTTTGGCCCTAAACAGGGCACAGCGTCGTGCCCTACCACAAAGAGAGAGAGAGTCTGAAAGCTTCCACCCTCACAGTGACGCTGACGTGCATGCTTGGCAGACACACGTCTCGATCTCTGAACGGCACCACCTAGCTCGCTGGCAAGCCCCGAAGCAACCACAATGCTGACAGCCTCTGTGACACCCTCATCTGCCAATGCAGACGCCACAATGACTCCTGCTTCTTCTTTAACCGTGGACAGAATCGGGACGCCTACCTCAAACCCACCTGGCTCACGTCACTCTTCATGAGCTCCGAGATGTTCTGCCTGCACAGCCGTCGTGTGAGACAGCCCCACCCGCTGTTCCATTTTTTACTCCCTCGTCGTCTCGTCGGATGCATCCCTGTTCTATTTGATCCCTTCTTCAACGCCTACTACCAGTACCCCTGGTATCTTCAGCGTTTCGTTGTCTTCGTGCCCGCTGATGCCCTACGTACACATGACGACCGACTGCCCACCACCGGTTGATGTCTTTGGCTTTCTTGAACAGATCCCCACCACCACTTGCACCCGAATGAGCCAAGCCATCATCGAAGACCGAACAGGCACAAAATGGCTAGCGCTTACAGCTTTTCCTTTGGTTTGAATCAGCCATCAAGGGCCCAGCTTTCAGCAGTTGTACACCAAGCCTCCCATTAGTCACTGAAAACTGCAGTCCACCAAGCGGTTGGCAACTGGTTGAACTTATTTTTTATTACAACCATCTATTCTAGATGAGGATATTGACATGTCTTTCTCTCTCTCTCTCTGTTTGGCCCTAAACAGGGCACGGCACCGTGCCCTGTTTAGGGCCAAAGAGAGAGAGAGAGTCTAGAGTCTCTTTTTTGATAGCAGTACTTTTGCTTGTAAGTTAAAATAAGGGAGTGAGCTCAAACTTTTGCTTGTTAGTTTAGTCTTTTTGTATGGATATTATCCATCAATTTACCATGATATAAAGAATTGTGAAATGTATGGACATACAAAACAAAAAAATGAAAACACATTCATATCTTTTTTCCTAGTGGCTCTTCATAATTTTTTTATTAATTTTTTCTATATGCCTTCTAGATACAATTTCATAGAGAGATTGAAAATATAAAAGTAGTCATGGCACCAAAGGCTTCCAAGAAACCACCATTGAGGTATGTCTTGATATAAGAAATGAATGGTTGAAATTGTCGTGAGTTATTTACATCTCCTTTATTTCATACACTATTTTATTATAACTTTGTGCTTTCAGCCCGATCTCAAAGGCTTCATCTCGAGCTAAAAGAGGTAGAAAAGGAGCAAGTAGCTCGAGGAATATTACTTCAACCTCTTTGGATATTGAAAATTCCCATGCAGATACACTAGACACTATCAGTAGAGTGGCTGAGGCTAATATCCACGATGTAACAGACATTGGATTGGAGGTAGAGAGTCAACCCGATGATGGGTTGGGAGAGGTACAGAGTCAACCCGATGATGGGTTGGGAGAGGTAGAAGCATGTTTACAAATTGTACCTCATATTTTGCGGCCTGAGATTGCACCATTGGATGATAGTGGAGAGGAGGTAAATATATATATGGATAAGGGAGAGGATATCTTAAGGAAAACTAGGTTATTTAGCTATTTTGACTGCCCTCCCATTCCTCTTTGTAGATTGATACCCTATGCCAGGGTTAGAGGTTTGAGAGATGATGTGAGTGGATTAAAAATAGCTTTTGGAAGAGAAGGGTACATTGCAGAGAAGGGTGCATTTATTGTCTCTGTATGGACTTGTTCCCATGAGGAGAGAGTTGTTTCTGAGGATATTGCGATGAAATGGGATGGCATTTGGCAAGAGGTTTTAATATTCAATTTGAAGAGGAGTTATAGAAAAAACAAGAATTACAAGTTTTGTCTGGAAAAATGTTTTTTGTCTGGGAGGGCAATCACCGCACAGTTGCATGGATGCAGGCTATCAAGGAGTCATATGAAAGAAATAGAGGTAAACACTGTCGAGTCCTTTGCACAGTGATTGATCCCACAAAAGTAAGCGAAATTGCTCTTCTATCAAGCTTGCAAAGGATGAATGTGTAAGTGTTTACCACTTTTGTATTTTGTTTGAATGTTGCTAATGAAGTCTTTCTTCTTCCATGACTCACTAAGTCTCTTTGGTTGAGTAGTCTAAACACACATGCATTAGTTACAACAACCTTGAGGGACAAAATTGTCAATTGTGCAAATATCTGTGAGGCAAGTGCCGATATTATTTGACTACTTTGAGGAGGTCAAGATTGAAGGAAGAAAACATTTGTTTTCTTTAGAAGTTCGTGCAGATTCAAAGGAGAAAGGAGATGACTTAAAAGCATTGAAGAATTTAGACTTGGTGCAGTTGGCTGCACAAAGACTAGTTTACAGGTATATCTGCTATTCTTAGATGCTAGTTTTTAAAGACCTTTACACATTGGTGTCTAAAAATGTTAGCCTTAAGTCTATAGTGAAGACCTCAAAGCATTAAGAGAATTAAATTTGATTTAGACAGTGTCTCAGTGACTAGTGTCAAGTACTTGGTCTATAGTTTTGCAATGGTTAGGAATTATGCAATTCAATGTTTTCCTTACAGTACTTTGTTTGGGAATGTGGCTATAGGTACTTCAACTATTTGAAGGGACAAGGGTTCATGGATGCTCTTCCTATTAGAGCTAGAAAATAGGCTGTATTAGCAGAAACAAAGATGAATGAATTCTTAGATTAAACCCAGGGGAGTAGAACTATTGAAGTATATCACTAAGCGTTCGCTCTCCTCCTCAAATACTCGCCACCACTGGTGGATGAAGAATAGCTGATGGTGGCCAGGTTCATTCGGGGGTTAAATGAACCTTTGAATATCCTAGTGAAGAATGCCAAGTTTCCATGGCCGAAGCAATGCGGATGGCGAAGGATTTCGCCAAGGCCTTGGATGTCAAGGTCCCTTTGAAGCCAGCACCATCACCTTTCAAAAGGTTTTTAGCTCCAGAAGGTGATTCCAACCTTCCACCGTCTAAGAGATATAAGGTCAAGCCCAGGATATGGGAAGTTCCAGAACGGAAGAAATGTCCTTTTCCTGGAACTCAATCCCTTGGAATTCAACTTTAGAAGTTCCACCCTTGAACAAGGGAGTGAAATGCTATAACTGTCAAGGATTTGGACATTGCAGTATGGATTGCCCAACTCCTTTTGGAACAAGGTTTTCAAGGCGAAAAAATCAGGGATCAAGATTCCAGACTCCAGCTCCTTCCTTCTAGAGTAATCAGGTTTCTTTCCACCAAAATCAGAGAAATCCCAGAGGTAGACCCTCTAACCAACCCACAGTTTTAATCCAAAGTAATGCAAGACCTCCGCCTCAGAATAGGGGAAGTCAAAGAGAGAGGTTTCCAAATCGGCCGTCCACTTCCAAGGCAGTAACGCTAGAAGTAATTGAAGAAGAAGAAGAAGATGAAAGAGATCATACTCCACCTACAAGAGATGAGGGCATCTCGCGTTTTTTAAGTGGGGTAGGATGTAAGATTCCTCCCTCCAGCTTTTGAGGTGTACAGGTGTAAGAACCTCCCCTTCTGATCTTGTAATTATTCCCCCTCTTTGAAATAAAAGAAAGATTTTGTTTTACCCTGTTTTGACCTAGAGAGAGAAAATGTCTAGAGAGAGGTAATTCAAAAAAACTTTCCAATGTGAAATTAGAATTAATTGAAAATAAGTATAAAGGACCTTAGCTTAAGGATCTAGATTTTCAGAAATTTTTGGATTATGGTCCAATTAAGGTTTCTATGGGCCAATAGGATCAATCCAAGTGTGGGGAGGAGATAAATCCAATTTATAAAAGAAAAACCCCCAAAAATGAGTAAATGCTCACATAAGATGAAGAGTTTACTAAGGACAAGATTTATTAGTAAAAAACTATGAATATTACTAAAAAAATTTGAGATATTTTGGGTATAATGATTCAATTTTGACACCTTGGTAAGGAGAAGGAGGATCTTCAAGGAGGCACCTATTTCACATGTGTGGTGGAGTTTTAAACTCAAAAATATTGTGATATTTTTATCTCTCCTTTCTCCTGGATCAAACCAAATCAAAAGGGAGCCAAACTAGGTCCAAATCTTGTCCAAATTCAACCAAACTAAACCTAGAAAATTCTAAAAACTAGTTGGACTTGGTTAGAGGCCTTTCTCACCTATAAAAAGAACCTTAGCCCTTTGTAAAAAAAGATGAGAACTATACCATGCCAATATTATACTGAAACAATGATATTTTCTATTATCCTCTAAAAATCCTCTACAAATTGAAGAAATTGGAGCTTCTCTCTCTCTTCAATCCTCCTTAGAGTCTTCATCAACATACCAAACCAATTGATTGGTTGGGGGCCTCTACTTTGATTAAAGAATCAAGCAATCTAGGAGGTAAAGTGTGGTTTATGGTCTTTTTTTTTAAATCTCCAAATGTTTCTCTCTTCTTAACCCCTCTCAAGCTTGAGAAGCATTCAATTGAATGGCTTTTTAATACAATTGAAGTTCTTTAATGAATTGTAGTGATAAAACACATAAATTTCCATTTATGCTTAAATTAAATGTTTTTTTAAGCATGTCTCTCTCTCCCCCAAAGAATGGTCATTCCTATGACCTATTCTATATTCAAATGAAGCTTCTCATGAAGCAATTCTCTAATCTAAAAGTAATTTCTATGCTTGTCAAATTGAGGCCAAATAAGTGGCTTTTTAATGCTTTTATGCTATTTAATTCATGGAAAAATTAGGAATCAAGTCCACAATTGGATATTGATCCAATTAATGGTTATTGAGTCTTCCTTTTCTCTGAGCGAACCTTTTCAAGCGAGATGAAAAAACCGAGCAACACGTGCCAAAGCACATGATATAGAGCAAGACAAATTCAATGACAATATCTAGTCACTAACACCAATATCATATATACTCCTTATACACACATACACACTCACACACACTCTATCTCTCTCTCTCTCTCTTTCTCCACACACAAAACTACTAAGGTTAAGAGACAAGATAGTTATTGTTCTAAAGCAATTACAACAAAAATATTTTCTTGATTTTTTAGATTTTTAGATTAGTTGTCTAGGACAGACAACCCAAGGAAAGACTTGCTCATCAATCGCTCATTGACCCAAGACATGTAATCTCTTGACTTGTTTTAATATATCAACATGTGTCTAAATGGTTCATTCTTAAAAGATGTTTTGATATGTAAATATGTTTCTAAATGGTTCATTCTAAAATTAGACACATGGCACCACTAGACTAGGTCTTTGATATATGCATACCATGAAAGGAGGTTTCAGTGACGGTTAATCCAAAGCAATAAGAGAGAAAAATTTCTTGCAAATATCATTTTTAGCAAACACCATATGATCATTAACAAATTGTTCAAGTCTATCAACACTGATAGAGAGAATGCCACAACATCAATGCTTCTCTCCATGGACCTCACATGGATTCACACTCATTGTCCACAAAAAGACAACGTCTTCATTGTGGCTCTAAGGAGCCAACATCAAAGCATGGATCTTCAGCCATTCTCCTCGCCGCTGCTCAACCACATTCAAATTCATCATCTGGATAGCATTTTTACTTATAATTTCAAGGTCTTAGATTTACTCGTATATACTGCCAGTAAAGAGCTAGAGTTATACCCTCAGTATATATGGGTAGTCACGGTCCTTGGAATTATAAGATAAATACCATCATGACTAGGCCTCAAGCAAGTCAGGGATTTCCATACAATTACGGTACTGCATCTGAAGACCCACTTTCAATTTTTTGAATCTTCATTCTGAATATCAATTTGTATGAATTTTATCATACAATTACAACCTTTTACTGTTACTTCATGAATTTTTGACATTTTTGGCTTTTTAGTTGATCCACTTTAGTCAATTCGCTCTGATACTAGCTGAAAGATCCCTGCCCCTCATCCATTAAGGACCAGCAAGGTCAATCAACTAGATCTATGCCCGATTTCAGAAAACAACTCTTACTCCTTGTTCCAATATCTTCCCCGACACACGTGTGGGTATCTTCGGCGACCTTGAGCCCGAGCACCGTATAGTCAGCACCCTCTAGGATCCTTCGCAGGTGACCTAGCGCTTCACTCATAGGCCGCTTCCTTGGTCCCTCATCCATTGTATCGGAAGCTCACCATTTAAATCGAACCGAGGGGCTGGTCAAGACCTCGACCGACCTTGCTACGCGAGATGCCCTGATCCTGTGTGTTGACATAAAAACAAGGTCAACATCTCCTGCCAAAACCTTCTCTCTGACAAAATGGTAGTGGACCTCTATATGCTTCGTGCGAGCATGAAAAACTAGGTTCTTGGCCAACTGTATACTGCTAATGTCATAGAAAATGACAACTTGTCTATCCACTGATAGACCTAAATCTGCAAGTACCTTTCTCAACCAAGCTACCTCAAATGATGCTGCCATAGCAGCACCTCTGTACACTCGGCCTCTGTGTACTGGATAGAGCAACCATAGGCTACCTCTTGCTGCTCCAAGTCACAGCAGCACTCCCCAAAGAAAACATGAAGCCACTAGTAGCTTCTATCTGAGATACTAACAGCCCAATCAGCATCTGTGTACCCATGTACACATATCTCTGTCCCAGTTTCATAAAATATTCCACAATGCAAAGTAGACCTCACATACCTCAGTATGCGTCTCAATGCATCCAAATGCGGCTTCCAAGGAACCTGCATAAACTGACTCACCAACCCAACAGCATAGCTCAAATCCGGCCTGGTGATCGTCATGTAGATCAAGCTTCCTACTATGTGCCTATACATAGTAGGATCCTCCAAAATCTCTCCTGAATCTGCACTCAACTTGCCATTCTGATCCAATGGCACTGAGATAGGCTTACAGCCTGTCATACCATACTTGGACAACATGTCCAAGCCATACTGTCTATGCAGTAATCCAATACCATGTGGTGACCTAATCACCTCAATGCCCAAGAAATATCTGAGCTCCCCCAGATCCTTCATCTCAAACTTCTGTCTAAGCAAGATCTTTACATCAAAGATCTCTGCATCATGGTCCCCCGTAATGATCAGGTCATCTACATAGATGACAACAAGCACAACCCCTCTATCACTGTGTCTCACATACAGTGAGAAATCTGCATTGGCTACATGAAAGCCAATAGTGACAAGATATTCAGAAATCTTGTCGGACCATGCTCTTGGTGCTTGTTTTAAGCCATACAAGGCTTTCTTCAACTTGTAAACACGCTCGGGGTGACTCACTGTTAAAACCCTAAGATCTCTCTAGATAATTGTTATGCATAAAACATGCATAAATCAGGCATAAACTCAACCACCCAACCACCCCCGAGCCCAAGGGATACACACATGAATCATGAATGAAATACATCATACCTCTACCTTGATGTCCCATACCATCAAGAGGTATAACACAATCCAATAGCATATAGCTATAGTGTGAAATGGTAGGTGAGTAGATATGAACCTCTACACAAGAGACCATAGCATAAGCCTCCAAGCCTCTCAAGCTCCAAGCCCCCTTTCCAAGCCCCCTTGAGTGTGCCCCATGCCCCTATTATATAGGAGGGCCCTCAAGTGACTCTTGACTTTCCATTCCTCATGTGTGACCCTTGGATGCCTGACCCTAACCTTAAACCTTAAGGTTAGTCCTAACCCATGCTCCACTAGAGCTTGTTCCCATGCTCCCATGCTCACAAGCCTAATGTGGGTTAGCCTCCTAGTATATGCACACATAATGTGTATATAACATAGCACACATAATGTACATATAACATACTTCCCCTCTCTCAAAACATTGCACTCTTGCAATGAAAAGAAGGAGAACTGCACTGAACAATCTCAACCGACTCCCAAGTCGAATTCTCAATTTCCCTATCTTTCCACCTTATTTTAACCTCAGGGATTAGTCAACTACAAAGTTTCCTTTCCCTGAATTCAAGTACCTTATCAGGTTCATGTGGAACATAGGATAATTCATCGACGTCAACGAGTTCTTGAGGAGTGACTTTGTCATCCTCACCTCCCAGTTTCCCTTTCAATCTATCGATATGAAAGACTGGATGAACTCTAACAATTGGAGGTAGTTTTAGTTCATATGCAACCGTGCCAATCCGATATATAACTCGAAATGGACCACAATATCTAGGAGATAAATTCGAGCATTTTTCCATTGACAAAGTCTGAGAATCTTTAAGAACATTAAAATAAATCAACGCTCCTGGTTCAAAAAACCGAGATGAGCGTCCCCTATCAGCATAAAATCGTGCCCTATCATGAGCACTCCTGATAGAATCCCGAGCTTCGATCAGAATTTCCTACATATCTCGCAAGAAATCCCTCGATGCATCAAGCTCGATGTCCTTAAGACTGACATCAATAGGTGCCCTGAGTTGATACCCATACATAAGTATGCACGGACTAAAATAATAGTCGTAAATTTAGAACTGTTATAGGCAAATTCCATCATTGGAAGATATTTCCCAATATGATGATTTTCTAGAGACATGCACGAAGCATATCCTCTACAATCTGATTCATACACTCTGTTTGCCCATCAGACCGCGGATGATCAGAGTAATTCACATTCAAAGTAACTTTCTCATTGTAAACCATTCGGAATAAAGTAGGAAAACATGGCATTATAACAGCAGAAACCAGGGATTCATCGGCGCCCCGACATACCCACATCTGCATATGGAATAATCGACGTCTCGAGTTACCCATATCAACATAGAGAGTCATCAACGTCTCGATGAGTCACATATATCCATCCGTAAACCTATCAGGTTGATTGTGTAAATCACCTAAATTACGGAACTAGAGAAAGAAATGCCAACAAAGGAAGAATCCAAATTTCCTTATCCGAACACAACAAGATAAACTTGTTTGAACTCTAAAGAAAGAGATTTCAACAAGTGAAAATGCCGATGAGATTACCCTCATCAAAACATGCAGGCTATAGATAAAAGAAATTTATCTAGAGAATGCCCACACTATAACTTCTAGTGAATTTAGAAAATAAGATTGTCTTTGAATGTTGAGGTCAACATGCTAAGTGATGTAAGCAAAGCAACAATCTTGAGCCCAAATTATCCCATAAGATAATATATGTGAGGGATCACTAGCGTCCCATACCACCATGATACCACTCATACATATCTTAACAATTTGAAACTCCCTAGTATGCCGTCTAGGAAATATGAATAAAAATCCTGTATAAAAGGAATAAAATGGCCTTATCCAGACTTTCACATACTAAACCTGTCTCTATATACCTGAGACTACATCAAGGAATAAATCCTTCTGAGTACATCATTAGAAAAGAAATTGAATTATTGGCGCCTTTCTAATGATAACTACCCAAAACACAATAAAGTTAGGGTAGAAAATAACTCACCTAGATATATAAGCAACTAGGTATCCGAGTTGGAATATGTACAAGAGTACAAAAAATATACTCCAAAATTACGTGCAAAAAACGAAGGCAAATGCTACCTTCAAAGCACATGTAATTATTCAAAAGATCAAAAGATCCTTATAAAAGCATGGATAAAAGCATAGAAGCTCCTTAAATCCATAAAAACCATAGTTGATCATAAAAATCAATGCATACCATCTAATGGACATAAATCATGCCAAAAGAAGCATTTAAATTGGTGGCCAACTCATCAATCCGGAGTATATGAACGTTATATTGTTCAAATAAAACTCCAAAGTAAGAAAGTGAAACACGTGTGTGTAGCACTCAATAAGAAAAACCCCTAGACACAAGTGATCTAGGCAAAACCTGATGAGTCCTTGTAAAACTTGGAAAACATCCAATAAAAATCCACCAAAATAACTCGATCAACTAACCCATGATAGAGTTTGTCTTAGGCTTAATAAATTAAGCACAAACCACACTTTAATAAGTGCAAAATAAATTATCATGGAAAATTGTCAAAGGTGAAACACACTTTGAACAAAAATTATAGCCATCAAAAGAATTTAAGGAACATGTCCAAAAAGAATGGCTAAATAATGGTAAAAAATCATGAATACATTGTTTAGAATTAATCCAAACATAAATATCCATTAATACGAGATATAATCGTATTAATAATATGCGAATAACACGCATCTATCTAATGTCAGTACGAGAAAACGTACTTCAACATTAAATAACCCTCGAAAATATTAATTTCTCGAGACAAAGAATTATCATGATTTTTTTCTAATTTTCCCAAATTTTACAGGGCCTCAAAATATAATAATTTTGAATTCCACCAAACCTATCCCATGGCATTCCAAACCTATATTTTTCCAGAAAATTTTTAGCAATTTAATTTGCCAAAATACCATTGATATTTTAAAAATACCAATTTTTAGGATTTCTAAATATAATATCTAGAATATTCCTAATTTTCCCTGAGAATCCCATCGTTCACGAAATTTTCAATTCCGCCCGACAATTCTCAAATCCAATGAAAATTTTCAATTTTAATGGATTTTTCTAATTTTCTGGGTCAAAAAAAAATAATTTTAAAGGAATTTGAATGGTCACGGGCGTCCTAATGGACACACCACATGCCAAACACCAACCCCACATTTTTCCAAAATTTAAAATAACCTTTGTCTAATTTTCCACTAATTTTCAGGAATTTTTTGAAATTTTTAATCAACCCCGAACGCATTTAGAATACGAACGGTCAAAAAATTTCGGAATTCCAACGGTTTTCCCGGAATACGGAAAGCCAAAAGTTTTGGGAAAATGAAAAGACAAAAAAAATTCGGAATGTGAAAGGTCAAAGGTTTCCGGAATACGGAAGGTCAAAAGTTTTTCCGGAATTCGGAAAGCCAAAAGGTTTCGGGAAAACGGAAAGCCAAAGGTTTTCCGGAAGATGAAAAGCCAAAATTTTTCAATAAAAAATTTCCAGGAATTTTCATGGATTTTTTTTCCTCAAATCCCAAATTTTTCTGTAATTTTCAGGCTTTTTCCAAGCTTTTTTCTGAAATATATTCAAAAGCTTTTTTTTTAAATAAAAAACTCATTTTTTAAAAAAAATGAAAAAATAAGCTTTTTAGCTTATAACTTGGTTTTGATTTTTTTAGGGGGGGGGGGGGGGCGTTTTTCCGCCGGCGGCTGCTGCGCAGCCCCCCCCCTCCCGTCGACTGCGCGTAAGACAGAGAGATGGATTTCTCTCTTCTCTCCACCCTCTCCACCCTCTCCTCTCCCTTTCCAACTTTCTACTCCCATCTCTCTCTCTGTTAATCTGTTAATCAGAGAGGTTATCTTAATCTTTGATTAAGATTTTTAATTAAACTCCTAATCATAATTAACATTAATTATGATTAATGTTTAATTTAAAAATTTCCTTTTTAAGAGAAATTTCATGGAAAAATGAAGGAAATATCAGATTTGAGAGACGGAGAGAGTCCCACGCACACGGGAGAGCATCTCATGCATCAACATGCTGTCCCCTACTGAATTTCAGTAGAAATTGACAGAAATTTGATTGCATTCCCGCGGAAAAAACCCGCAAAAAATGTATAAAAATACATTTTTAATCATAAAAATGCTCAAAAAATTCCTAAAAAATTAGGAAAAAATTTCTAAAAATTCTAGAAATTCAGGGAATCCATCCTACAAAAATATCCACCATAAACTTTATGGTATTTTTGAAAAAAAATCCATTAATGCTCGATTTTAACCATAAAAAATAGGGAAAAATAGCATTAACTCACGGTATTCCCCCGCAACGTCGATTCGTCCATTGAATTGAAGTACCACACGTTCCAATCACCATAACGATGATCCATGTGCATTTCATCAACACAAATCAACAAAAGATAACATTTTATTAGTAAATGTTAAAATTTACTTTAAAAAAAAAATCAACAATTAAATAGAGATTGCTCTGATACCACTGTTAAAACCCTAAGATCTCTCTAGATAATTGTTATGCATAAAACATGCATAAATCAGGCATAAACTCAACCACCCAACCACCCCCGAGCCCAAGGGATACACACATGAATCATGAATGAAATACATCATACCTCTACCTTGATGTCCCATACCATCAAGAGGTATAACACAATCCAATAGCATATAGCTATAGTGTGAAATGGTAGGTGAGTAGATATGAACCTCTACACAAGAGACCATAGCATAAGCCTCCAAGCCTCTCAAGCTCCAAGCCCCCTTTCCAAGCCCCCTTGAGTGTGCCCCATGCCCCTATTATATAGGAGGGCCCTCAAGTGACTCTTGACTTTCCATTCCTCATGTGTGACCCTTGGATGCCTGACCCTAACCTTAAACCTTAAGGTTAGTCCTAACCCATGCTCCACTAGAGCTTGTTCCCATGCTCCCATGCTCACAAGCCTAATGTGGGTTAGCCTCCTAGTATATGCACACATAATGTGTATATAACATAGCACACATAATGTGTATATAACATAGCACACATAATGTTATATGCACACATAATGTGTATATAACATAGCACACATAATGTACATATAACACTCACACATCCTCATAACCATGTGGCTGCAACATATACACCTCTTCCTACAAATCCCCATGCAAGAATGCATTCTTTACATCCATCTGATGTAAAGACCATTACTTTGATGCAACCACTGCTATCACAACTCTCACTATTGCCATCTTGGCATCTGGGCTGAAAGTTTCCTCATAATCAATGCCATATGTCTGCGCGCATATCCTTTGGCTACCAATCTAGCCTTATACCTGCTTATGCTTCCATCACTATTATGTTTTACTTTGTACACCCACTTGCATCCAATGGCTTTCTTGCCTTCAGGCGATTTCACTAAATCCCAAGTCTCATTTCCATATAGTGCATCCATCTCCACATCCATAGCTTTCTCCCAACACACATTTCCAACAGTCTCATCAATGCATGTGGGCCCTACAACCTGTACAACTTTTGCCATGTATGCATAGTGATGTGTGCCACATAACCATCATAGGTAAACCTCTGCAGAGGATTCTTCACTCTTCCAAATCTTCACAGCTTTGCATTCATGGCTTCCATAGCCTTCTTTACACCAGGTGTTCTCATAGCTGGTATCCCAAGCTCCTCATCAAGGCTCATCTCTGAGCCACTAGACTCTCCATCAACATGAGAATGCCCTACAGAAATGTCAAGCATACTAAGGGGCTCAACCACTTTCTCTTTGCCTTTATGTGATGTACTATTCACATTTGCAGGACTGGTATTATGATGCAACCTGCCACTCCATGGTCTATCAACTGAACCACTAGATGAGGACTCTCCTGGTCCACTCAAAGATTGTGATTGGCTGACTTGTATTCTGTGCAACCACATTTCCACTCACATCAGCCCCAACAGCTTCTTTTTCAGCAGCATACCAGCTGCTCATCTCATCAAAAACAACATCCTTGCTTATCCTCAACTCACGTGTAGCAGGGTTATAACACCTGTATCCCTTTTGCTCATCAAGGGAATACCCAATAAACACACATTTTTTAGCTTTTGGATCCAGCTTAGTTCTCAGCTCATCTGGCACATGCACATATGCAACCAAAGACTTTCAGATGAGACAAATCAGGTTTTCTGCCAGTAAACCTCTCCTCTAGAGTTACATCATGTATGGCTGCAGTTGGAGTCCTGTTCATGATGTAAACTGCTATAAAAATAGCCTCAGCCCAATAGCTATGCGGCATATTCTTCTCTCCCATCAATGCTTGCGCAATTTCAGCAATGTGCTTGTTTTTTCCGCTCACAACAACTCCATTTTGCTGCGGAGTGTATCTGTATGTAAACTGTCTCTGAATACCATTCTTCTTCAAAAATTCAGAGAACTCATTGGAGAAGTACTCTCCCCCTCCATCTGATCTTAGGCACTTTACATGTTTCCCTGTTTGCTTTTCAACCATAACTCTGAAATTATGAGAAAATGAGTGAACACCTCACTCTTCTCTTTCATGAAGTATACCCACACTTTCCTTGTGTGGTCATCAATAAATGTCACATAATACCTACAGTCTCCCATAAACATGGTCTTCGTAGGACCCCATACATATGAATGCACAACATCTAGTGCATTTCTGCTCACATTTTTGTCACGTGGAAATACATGCTTTGTTTGCTTTCCAAATCGGCATGCTTCACATATTTTTTGCATACCTCCTTCAACTTTAAACTTTGGCAGCCCTGTCACAATTCCTTTAGTCTGTATATAGACTTCATTCTCTGCACATTCACATGTCCAATTCTTTTATGCCAAATGTTTGTGTCTACAACAATTCCTTAACCATTTGTAAACATCGCAGCACTCACTTCAGGCATGTTTACATTCAATGTAAACATTCTGCCCACTCTGTTGCCTTTTGCAACCAACCTGCACTTGTCTTTAAAGTCTTCAACATAACAACCATCAGGGTTAATCCGAACCTGCAAACCCTGCTCAATCATCTGGCCAACTAAAACCAAATTCTTTGTTATATTCGGAACATGAAGTACATCTGCAGGGTACTTCACTTTGCCATCCTGCATAGACAATGGCACATCTCCAACATGGGCAATTGGATGAGCAGTGTCATCCCCTGTTTCCACAAAACCTGGTCTTTCAAGGTTTTTCATCTCCTTGAACCACTCCCCATGACTTGTCATGTGGTTCAAAGCACCTGAATCAACATACCATACATCATCTTTATGTGCTGCTTCAACATTTTCAGACATGGCATTAACGACATGCTGCATAACAAACAACCTTTCATTATCCTCATTGTTTCTACTCGAGGATGCATAGTTGTTTTGCTGCAATTTCCCATTTTGCATGTCAGCCTGCTTCTTATAAACAATCTGCCTGCACATGTCCAGGCTTACCCACAATAAAAGTATCCACGTGTATCATTATACTGCCTTTGCCAATTTCCACGACCTCTTTGACTCCCCCTGCCGCCGCCGCCGCCGCTGAATTGGCCTCTTCCACCTGCGTGTTGTTGTTGTGAATTCTGGGACCGTTGTTGTTGCTGCTCTGCTGGCCATAGTTATGATTACCTGTTCGGCCACCTCCTTGGCCTCGTCCATGGCCTCCTCTACCTCGTCCTCTTCCTGAACTTGTGTAGAAGGCTTGTTGCTCTGAATTGTTTTTGTTTTGTGAAGACTGTTGGTCTTCACCCAAGCTCTTCTCTTCTATATAATCAACATAGACACCAAATTTGTGAAATTGGGAATGTTTTCCCGAGTTTGAATAGACGTCTTGAATGCCTTGTATTGTGGCCCGAGACCATGTAGATAGACTTCCACCTTATCATCATCATCATCTACTGAAACACCAATAGATGCAAGGGATTCCACAATACCCTTGATCTTCAATGCATAGTCATTCACAGACATACTCTTTTTCTCCACAGTATGAAGTTCATTCTTCAACTGTATCTTTCGTGCCTTGGTATTCGTTTCATAGAGTTTTATTAAGGTGTCCCACACCTCCTTGGGGGACTTAGCATCCTGTATGTGCCCAATCATGGTGTCCCATATACTGATAGAGAGCCAATACATAACTTTTCTGGCTCCTTGGTTCCAATCCTTGGAGTTTTTCACATCTGCAGTAGTCGGATTGATCTCCGGTATCTCCGGTGCCTCTTCATGCTCACCAGCAGTAACCCTTTCCCATCGGGAAATTTGTCAACCTAAACCTCCAAGCATGGAAGTTATTCTTATCAATCTTCTCAGCAACAATCTGGTTTATGCCATCATTTGACATCTTGCCAGACACACAAGTTTACCAGAAACAGCACTCTGGTTTTGTCAATTTTCTGCAGCGATACTGTACTACACTCAAATGTCACAACCAGTGACCTCAATGTGCATACATACACCCAATGGCAACTGTTGACCTCCTTGCAGCACACATAATGTCTGCACAACCAATCTGTCTTCTTGCAGTTCTTAAAATAGAGTTCTGCATATAAACGATGACTTATCCGCAGTGCTCAAAATCGCCTACTTTCTGAAAAACGGAGGTCCTAACGCGCCCGAAACGCATTTTCGGCACAAAAAACTTAGTCCGATGGACATACTAGTTACCCTATAGCTTTACTCCCGCGAAGAAAGTTCCTCAATCAGAGATCGTTTGCTGGTGCCTCCCGTAGCTCCCGCGACAAGGGTGTAGTCGCCAAATAGGGAAGAGTAAATGAAGCTCTTACCCTCGTACCGCTTCATGTGCTTCTCTTGCTTACAGCTCAGCCCTTAGCATGAACCAGGCTTTGATACCATGAAAAGATGCAGGGGAGAAGAGAGCTTGAGCTCTTGCAAGCACACACACACTAACAAGACCCTAAAAGAGAACACACAAGGTGAGAGGCTGAAAAACTTCTTCTTTACACAACACTCAACACACCATATACAAAGATAAGAGTACACACCATATGAAAAGGTACTCAACCAAATACATACCAGGGTTCTCTATAGTGTAAACCCAACTAAATGAGCTCGCGCTATAACTATGCCAGTCTCTAGAATGACTGTCACACAACCTGTCATCCCACTGGCCGCATATCACCCATGATCTCACCAACTATGCCAGTGGTGTAAGTGTGGGGCCTATCCCCCAGGCGGGTCAGTGTCCATCGCCTCACTAGATGAGCTCGATATCTCAACATATTTTAGCATCCCAATTTTTCTCTTACTTCATTGGAATACATGGATTTCCATTGTCACGGGGATTACTCTTTTAACATAAAAATGAATTACTAGAAATTTCTCTTTTTCCTAATTAACTATTTATGCATAAACATAAAAATTAATGTTCCCATAATTATAATGAG
The DNA here is from genome assembly GCF_041138505.1 of Cibotium barometz. NCBI lineage: Eukaryota > Viridiplantae > Streptophyta > Polypodiopsida > Cyatheales > Cibotiaceae > Cibotium > Cibotium barometz. The sequence goes on along the minus strand of NC_141102.1, from coordinate 35,042,920 downwards.
AATCATTCAATTAATCTAGGATGATTAATCCTAGAATATGGTAGGAAGTCCTCTTTTCATATTATGAATGAAAATGATTTATGTGTTAATTTTTTAAAAATTTTACCATAACTTCGCTGCTATTACTGATAATTCTCAATAATTTTGAAAACATAAAGTTTAGTAATATCATATGATAGAATAACCATTAATTGGATCAATATCCAATTATGGACTTGATTCCTAATTTTTCCATGAATTAAATAGCATAAAAGCATTAAAAATCCACTTATTTGGCCTCAATTTGACAAGCATAGAAACTACTTTTAGATTAGAGAATTGCTTCATATGAGAAGCTTCATTTGACTATAGAAAAGGTCATAGGAATGACCATTCTTTGGGGGAGAGAGAGACATGCTTTAAAAAAAACATTTAATTTAAGCATAAATGGAAATTTATGTGTTTTATCACTACAATTCATTAAAGAACTTCAATTGTATTAAAAAGCCATTCAATTGAATGCTTCTCAAGCTTGAGAGGGGTTGAGAAGAGAGAAACATTTGGAGATTTAAAAAAAAAAAGACCATAAACCACACTTTACCTCCTAGATTGATTGATTCTTTAATCAAAGTAGAGGCCCCCAACCAATCAATTGGTTTGGTATGTTGATGAAGACTCCAAGGAGGATTGAAGAGAGAGAGAGAGAGAGAGAGAGAGAGAGAAGCTCCAATTTCTTCAATTTGTAGAGGATTTTTAGTAGATGATAATAGAAAATATCATTATTAGAGGATTTTTAGAGGATAATAGAAAATATCATTATTTCAGTATAATACTAGCATGGTATAGTTCTCATATTTTTTTACAAAGGGTTAAGGTTCTATTTATAGGTGAGGGAGGCCTCTAACCAAGTCCAACTAGTTTCTAGAATTTCCTAGGTTCAGTTTGGCTGAATTTGGACAAGATTTGGACCTAGTTTGGCTCCCTTTTGATTTGGTTTGATCCAGGAGAGAGAAGAGATAAAAATATCACAATATTTTTGAGTTTAAAACTCCACCACACATGTGAAATAGGCGCCTCCTTGAAGAGCCCCCTTCTCCTTACCAAGGTGCCAAAATTGAATCATTATACCTAAAATATCTCATTTTTTTAGTAATATTCATAGTTTTTTACTAATAAACCTTGTCCTTAGTCAACTCTTCATCTTATGTGAGCATTTACTCATTTTTGGGGGTTTTTCTTTTATAAATTGGATTTATCTCCTCCCCACACTTGGATTGATCCTATTGGCCCATAGGAACCTTAATTGGACCGTAATCCAAAAATTTCTAAAAATCTAGACCCTTAGGCTAAGATCCTTTATACTTATTTTTAATTAATTCCAATTGCACATTGGAAAGTTCTTTTTGAATTTTTGTTTCAGGGGAAACTATTTTAGACACTAGGAGGATTTTTATATCCAAAAATATCTCAATTTTAGATTACCTCTCTCTATACATTTTCTCTCTCTAGGTCAAAACAGGGTAAAATAGAATCTTTCTTTTATTTCAAAGAGGGGGAATAATTACAAGATCAGAAGGGGAGGTTCTTACACTTGTACACCTCAAAAGCTGGAGGGAGAAATCTTACAGTAGTGGAGGACATTTGCACCAAGGTCTCATCATCGACAACTTTCTCGGTACATCTCTGTATGGGGGGGCCATGGTGGGTGAAAGCTTGGTCAATGGTACAACCCATCGCCTGGAACTTTCTTTCAAATTGAAAACCTCTCCAAACACAAGTCTTCACAACACATGGGTCTCCAATCCTTAGTAAAGATATCTATATTACCCTCTCAAGTTGATGTAATTATTTCATGCCTCACCACCAACAATTAGCTACTTCAACAACAACAGCTCGATAAGAGTCCATTTGACTCATTTAATGTACTTCATGTATCTCTACTTCATAGAGCACTTAAATATATAAACAGCATATGGAAAGAAGCTTATAGGTCCTACTCAACAAGATTTGACAAGAATCTTGCCAAAAAAAGGGACATTCTCAAAGGCCAATTTTTTCAATGAATTAGATGAGGAACTGAGAAACACAATCTCGTTTTGATGATTATGTCTACATTCCTTCAGATCCTTCCTTATCTTCTCCCCCATCATTAACATCTCTTAGCTTCCCCACTATCATAAAAAACATGTAATCTTGCTTATGATTTCCAAAAACAAGTGAGCAAAAAAAAAGACCATTGGCAAAGAACCCCACCCCACCACCCACACAAAAGTCTTCAACGCGATCACAAGGATGCAATCGACCCAGGATGGGGAAAATATTAACCCATTCCTATGGTTAATAAGAGCTAATACCATTATCTTATATCAAGGAGTCAAGGTAGATACACCAAGAGGTCATACATTCAAGATATGAAGCAATGGTGTCCAAATCTACAACTTGGATGGGTGTCCGTAATGGTCCTATGTAATATTTATGGTGATTTTCGCTTTAAGAGCGTGTGGTAATAAGTTAGGATGAAGTCCCAAGTGATGTAATTCATGTATATATTATGAGATTAGTCACTGTTAACAGCATTAGGCCTCTTATGAGCCTAAAGTGATTGGCCAGCCACAGTTTGAGTGTGAACACTTATGGCCATGTATATAAGTGAATATCTCTCATAATACAAATGACTCTCCCATTGTGCAATAGAGTCTTGCTCTTGCTAATCCTCTTGCTTATCTCTCTCTCTAATGCATGCTAGTGAGCGTGTGTGAGTGATGTGAGGTGAGAGGATGGACGAGTACATGTAGTGCAACAACACGATGGTGTGACAACACTCACGGGAGACGTGGTGGAATTGCTTCTCAAGGAGTTGTAAAGCTTGGAGACCTCAAGGGTTATGTGCTCAGCCATTGGAAATATCCTCACAATAGTTGTGGTTCACTGGGTAATCTCTTGTTGGATTTGTTTCAACAAGGGGGTTTAGGGTGAGCCATAACATACTCTACTTTTGCAACAAACAAAAAAACACCTTTGTTATTTTTTAATGATAATAATAAAGGCATCTTTCCTAAATTTTCTACGCCACAATAATAAAGGCATATTTTCATACTTTTTTTGGGGAAGAGCGAGTATGTATTGTTTCTTTTGTACATGTAATTTCAGAAAAAGCTTTATGTGCTTTGTGGCCCACCTTGCCTGTCTCTTCTCTATCTCTCCCTCGTTGTTCCCTTCTCATTTTCCTAGTATTTTTAACCATTTAATGCTCATAATGTGAATACCATTCATCAATAGAAGATCATGTTTTGCAATACCGTACCTAATTAAAAATGCATAATCGATAGCGAGAGGGGGGAGAGAGGGAGGGAGGGGGGAGAGAAAGATATTACACAATCAAACCCTCTACAATGAGGTTGCTTCCATTGAGGTTTCAAAAGTCCCAAAATACTATAGAACATGAAATGAAAAAATTTGGCATGTGAAATTCCATGCATTCAATGGCCTAAATTAGGGTAGGTTCTCCTACGAGACAAGGCATTATAGAGCTCCAAGTCCGATATAGGATAGGTTGGATGAACATATTCTCATTCAGGATTAAGCCAAGAATATGCAAATAAATGAAGTACAAGTGTTTGCATGCAAGATACAACTTCTTCTTCGATTCTCTATTTGTAAAATCTGCACATGTACAACATGGTTCTGATTATTGGTTCGTCTTTCACATGCACATCATATTTTCCAATGTGTGCATCATCTCTGTTCAATTCGATCTTGAAAACTTCATCCTTGAGCTCCAGCCTTTGCAATTCTTCTACCATCGTAGCTTTCACTTTCAAAGCGACCTTATTTTTTTGCCGCTTCCTCTAATATTGACATGCGATACTTGACTCTTATGCCATTTTTCATGCTTAGCCACTTGCATATGTGCTAGTAAAACAGACCCATATGGTGGTTCTTTATTACTTGCTATTGTAAAGGACCTTGTAGCCCCATCACTACTAGGTGGGGTGGACATGACACCTTCTACATTCTTGCTCTCCACTTGGAATCCACCTTCCCATAATGAATAGACCTCTTCGTCTGTGAGGTTATTTCCCTAGCAACAACTGGCCATATCTTGGGTGGTGAATTGGGATTTGGGTCTATATTGGTTTCCACAATATAGCAATGAAGCATGTGATCAGGAAAAACCACATCCATTATCTAATGAGACCATTAGGGTGCTTGCCATACCCTTTAAATGATGGTGTAGGCACACCATTTGTAGATCCGCTGGGTTTCCCACAACTCTTACCACCACGAGGCATTCCATTGCATGTGACCTTACTGCCAATGCATGTCCTTTGAATTACCCACATTGCTAAAGTCATCTTGTGATTAATCACATTGAACTTTGTCACTTTTGCTGTTCTTTGAGGAGTACTAGTTGTATCATGCTCCTTAAAAATAATCTTTCCTAGCCTCCCCGTATACTTGTGGTCTTGTACATGCGTGTTATACTCTTGGATGATGTGTGGCCTCATCATCAATATCAATGACCACAGTGGCTAGTCTCTTGTGAGATGTGTAGTTTCTTTGTCACCAGTTAGGGAGTAGGCGTCTTAGACATGGGTGTTCCTTCAATTACCTGATTGACTGTTCAGACCTATTGGGCTAGGTTTGTAGATAGCCGTTCTTTTAATTTCTCCAAGATTGGTTCTCTCCCTATATGCTTGCCTTGAGGGTAAGAGACTGCCTTAGTGCTTTGCAAAATTACATTTGCCATATTTGTAAGATTCCTCCCTAGCCCCTCAAGATGTCCAGTTTCTTTCCCTGTAATCAATCCCCTTTTCAGTATAATAAAAGATCTTGTTTCTACCTGTTTTGGCCTAGAGAGAGAAAATATTCTAGAGAGAGATAATTCAGTTTTTAGATATCTTTGGATGGAAAAATATCTTTATATGCTTGCCTTGAGAGTAAGAGACTGCCTTAGTGCTTTGCAAAATTGCATTTGCCATATTTGTAAGATTCCTCCCTAGTCCCTCAAGATGTCCAGTTTCTTCCTCTGTAATCAATCCCCTTTTCAGTATAATAAAAGATCTTGTTTCTACCTATTTTGGCCTAGAGAGAGAAAATATTCTAGAAAGAGGTAATTCAGTTTTTAGATATCTTTGGATGAAAAAATATCCTTTCTTATTAAAATAAATTCCCCCGAAACAGAAGTTTAAAAAGAAATTCCTAAGCTGCATTAGAAATAAATTATAATCTGCACAAAAGACCTTAGCCTAAGGGTCCAAATTTTCTAAAAATTTTGGATTAAGGTTCTTATGGACCAATAAGATTAATACAAATGTAGGGAGAAGATAAATTGAAGAATAAAAGAAAAACCCCCCAAAAAAGAGTAAATGCTCACATAAGATGAAGAGTGGACTAAGGACCAAAGAAAATATTAAAAAAAACTGAATTTTGACACCTCAGAGTGGGGATCTCTCCTCATGAAGTAGGCGCCTTTTTCTCATCATTACCCCCCAATTTTAAATCAATTTAATAAGATATTTCATCTCTCTCTCCTCTCTCCTATTTCAAAACTAGATCCAAAAAGTAAGCTGAACTGACCCAAAAATAATCAAAAATTGACCAAACTGATCTGGAAAATTCTACAATCAATTTGCTTGGTTTGAGGCTCACTTTCTCCTATAAATAGAAGCCTCCTCCTTTGTAAAAGCTTAATGGTGTTTATGCACTGTTACTCTACTCTTGCCCTGAGCCATCTACATTGAATTTCTTGATAATTCAATTGTTTTTGGCCTAATCCTCTCCAAAGTAAATTGGTGGCCACTCTTGCTTCAAACAAGAGTAGAACCCTCAATCCCTCAAGCCAAAGGAAAGCTTACAACCTCCATGTAAGCTGATTTTTCTAACTTGTTTAATTTTTAAATCTATGGTTTTCTTGATTTTCATGTTTTACTATTGATTGAATTAAATTCAAATGCTATGCCTTTGAGGAAAAGGCCACCCCCTTCTCTTCTTTACATTCCAGCCTATCTTAATCCTAGAAAGATTAACAAAAAGATTCGTTAAACTTTTCTTATTGTTTACTCTCTTGAATTTTGAAAATTGTGTAGATTAAAGTCCTATACATCTAATTTGGGTTAATTTAAGTCAATTAAAGAATGGTAAAAATGAGAAATGGTCAGCCATACAAAGGAGGTTATGGTAAAATTTTCCAAAATTTTATGGAAAAGAAAATTTATTTTTATGTTATTCCAAAAGAGTAATTCCCACCAATTTTGCATCTAAAAGAAATACTCAAATTACTCCATGTACATATTCACCAATGAATATGCATGGATATCACTGACATTAATTATTAAATTTGATTTCTATGCATAAAAAGATGCATAATGGAAATTTTTTTATTATAAAAGTGTTATTTTCATTAAATTTAATTTCTATGCATAGAAAGATGCATAATGGAAATCTTTTTATTATAAAAGTGTTATTTTCATTAAATTTAATTTCTATGCATAGAAAGATGCATAATGAAAATTTTTTTATTATAAAAGTGTTATTCTCATTAAATTTGATTTTTATGCATAGAAAGATGCATAAAGAAAATTTTTTATTATAAAAGTGTTATTTTCATTAAATTTAATTTCTATCCAAGAAAGATGCATAATGGAAATTTTTTTATTATTAAAGTGTTATTCTCATTAAATTTAATTTCTATGCATAGAAAGATGCATAGTGGAAATTTTTTTAATTATAAAAGTGTTATTTTTATTAAATTTAATTTCTATGCATAGAAAGATGCATAATGTAATTTTTTTATTATAAAAGTGTTATTCTCATTAAATTAAATTTCTATGCTTAGAAAGATGCATAATGGAAATTTTTTTAATTATAAAAGTGTTATTCTCATTAAATTTGATTTTTATGCATAGAAAGATGCATAAAGGAAATTTTTATTATAAAAGCGTTATTCTTGCAAAAATTAATTTTTATGCATAAATAGATGCATAAAGAAATTCTTTTTATTTTAAAAGTGTTATACCTATTAAAATTGATTTTATGCATAAATAGATGCATAAAGAAATTCTTTTTATTTTAAAAGTGTTATTCCTATTAAAATTCATTTTATGCATAAATAGATGCATAAAAGGATTTTTTTTAAGTATTATTCCCATTGAAGTTGATTTTTATTCATAAATAGATGCATAAAGAATTTTTATATCAAAATTAGAATTCTCTTAAATTCTATATTTAAATTCTATGAGAAATTGATAAATAAATAATTAAATTCTCTAAGAGAGAAATTTCTATCATTTTATACTCACACAGATTGTAAAAAGAAAATTCAAGAAATCTATCGAGATTGAAATATTCAGATAAATGATTAATTTATTCCTCATTGGAATTCATAACTAATTTAGAAATCAGTTAAGTGAATATTCAAAGAAAGAAATTCAGTAAAATAGTAACTGAATTATCAAACCTTTTTGAGAAAGATAGTTCAGGAAAAATCTTATCAGACTCGAACCTTGAATCAGACTATGACCAAGACCAAACTCTTTTGTCAGTGAGGATGTAAGATTCCTCCCCAGCCCTCAAGATGTCCAGTTTCTTCCCCTGTAATCAATCCCCTTTTTAGAATAATAAAAGATCTTGTTTCTACCTGTTTTGGCCTAGAGAGAGAAAATATTCTAGAGAGAGGTAATTTAGTTTTTAGATATCTTTGGATGGAAAAATATCCTTTCTTATTAAAATAAATTCCCCCGAAACAGAAGTTTAAAAAGAAATTCCTAAGCTGCATTAGAAATAAATTATAATCTGCACAAAAGACCTTAGCCTAAGGGTCCAGATTTTCTAAAAATTTTGGATTAAGGTTCTTATGGACCAATAAGATTAATACAAATGTAGGGAGAAGATAAATTGAATAATAAAAGAAAACCCCCCCCCCCAAAAAAGAGTAAATGCTCACATAAGATAAAGAGTGGACTAAGGACCAAAGAAAAGATTTTAAAAACTGAATTTTGACACCTCAGAGTGGGGATCTCTCCTCATGAAGTAGGCGCCTTTTTCTCATCATTACCTCCCAATTTTAAATCAATTTAATAAGATATTTCATCTCTCCTCTCTCTTATTTCAAAACTAGATCCAAAAAGAAAGCTGAACTGACCCAAAAATAATCAAAAATTGACCAAACTGATCTGAAAAATTCTAGAATCAGTTTGCTTGGTTTGAGGCTCACTTTCTCTTATAAATAGAAGCCTCCTCCTTTGTAAAAGCTTAATGGTGTTTATGCACTGTTACTCTACTCTTGCCCTGAGCCATCTACATTGAATTTCTTGATAATTCAATTGTTTTTGGCCTAATCCTCTCCAAAGTAAATTGGTGGCCACTCTTGCTTCAAACAAGAGTAGAACCTTTAATCCCTCAAGCCAAAGGAAAGCTTACAAGCTCCATGTAAGCTAATTTTTCTAACTTGTTTAATTTTTAAATCTATGGTTTTCTTGATTTTCATGTTTTACTGTTGATTAAATTAAATTCAAATGCTATGCCTTTGAGGAAAAGGCGACCCCCTTCTCTTCTTTACATTCCAGCCTTTCTTAATCCTAGAAAGATTAACTAAAAGATTAATTAAACTTTTCTTATTGTTTACTCTTGAATTTTGAAAATTGTGTAGATTAAAGTCCTATACATCTAATTTGGGTTAATTTAAGTCAATTAAAGAATGATAAAAATGAGAAATGGTCAACCATACAAAGGAGGTTATGGTAAAATTTCCCAAAATTTTTGGAAAAGAAAGTTTGTTTTTATGTTATTCCAAAAGAGTAATTCCCACCAATTTTGCATCTAAAAGAAATATTCAAATTACTCCATGTACATATTCACCTATGAATATGCATGGATATCACTGACATTAATTATTAAAATTGATTTCTATGCACAGAAAGATGCATAATGGAAATTTTTTTATTATAAAAGTGTTATTTTTATTAAATTTAATTTCTATGCATAGAAAGATGCATAATGGAAATCTTTTTATTATAAAAGTGTTATTTTCATTAAATTTAATTTCTATGCATAGAAAGATGCATAATAGAAATTTTTTTATTATAAAAGTGTTATTCTCATTAAATTTAATTTTTATGCATAGAAAGATGCATAAAGGAAATTTTTTATTATAAAAGTGTTATTTTCATTAAATTTTATTTCTATGCATAGAAAGATGCATAATGGAAATTTTTTAATTATAAAAGTGTTATTCTCATTAAATTTAATTTCTATGCATAGAAAGATGCATAATGGAATTTTTTTAATTATAAAAGTGTTATTTTTATTAAATTTAATATCTATGCATAGAAAGATGCATAATGGAATTTATTTTTATTATAAAAGTGTTATTCTCATTAAATTTAATTTCTATGCTTAGAAAGATGCATAATGGAAATTTTTTATTATAAAAGTATTATTCTCATTAAATTTGATTTTTATGCATAGAAAGATGCATAAAGGAAATTTTTATTATAAAAGCATTATTCTTGCAAAAATTGATTTTTATGCATAAATAGATGCATAAAGAAATTCTTTTTATTTTAAAAGTGTTATTCCTGTTAAAATTGATTTTATGCATAAAGAAATTATTTTTATTTTAAAAGTGTTATTCCTATTAAAATTCATTTTATGCATAAATATATGCATAAAGAAATTCTTTTTATTTTAAAAGTGGTATTCCTATTAAAATTCATTTTATGCATAAATAGATGCATAAAAGGATTTTTTTAAGTATTATTCCCATTGAAGTTGATTTTTATGCATAAAGAATTTTTATATCAAAATTAGAATTCTCTTAAATTCTATGAGAAATTGATAAATGAATAATTAGATTCTCTAAGAGAGAAATTTCTATGGTTTTATACTCACACGGATTGTAAAAAGAAAATTCAAGAAATCTATCGAGATCAAAATATTCAAATAAATGATTAATTTATTCCTCATTGGAATTCGTAACTAATTTAGAAATCAGTTAAGTGAATATTCAAATAAAGAAATTCAGTAAAATAGTAACTGAATTATCAAACCTTTTCGAGAAAGATAATTCAGGAAAAATCTTATCAGACTCGAATCTTGAATCAGACTATGACCAAGACCAAACTCTTTCGTCAGTTTTTCGAGGAAAGAAGATGTGACCAGTTTAGAAAAATACCCTCAAAACTCCCGCCAAATCTGAGACTAAGTTTGAGACCCTTCGAATTGATCTGTGGATCAAGGTTACAGAATTCGAGGAATTCTGGTATGAAATTCAGAATACCAATCAAGAACTTTTGGGGATACTGATTCAAGATATACTCATTGTATTCAAAAGAAAATCAAACTGAAAACTTGCATAGAAACCTTGTTTCCTTAAAGGACTATCTTACGCCGCCAGAATGCTGGAGGGAGCATTTAGTATATGTTTTTGTAAGGGAAGTTCGGTTGCAACAGCTAGCGGGGAGTGTTCAAAGGACAACTCACGCGACCAGCCTCGGTACGGTTAAAATGGTACGCTTCTAGTACGATGGATGAGGGCTGATGAAGCGGTCCCTGAGTGAAGTGCCAGGACACCTGAGGAGGATCCTAGAGGGTTCTGACCAGGCGATGCACGGGCTCACGGTGCCTAGGACACCCATGCGTATGTCGTGGAAGATATGTATGATGGACAAAATGATTATTGTAATCTATTACTGGATCTCGTTTGCTGACCAGCAACACGGAGAGTCTAGAGTGATACTGTTTTTTTTTAGAAACAAGGGACTAGATGGAAATTTTGAGTTATGACATCTATAACCAATAACTGTTTGTCAATGGATTGTTTTATAAGTTAAAGTTTTAAAGAGGAGTGTGTGCGTATCTATATTCAAAAGCAAAAGTTAAGAAAGGCATTCAATTATGGGTGGGTGAGTAATTGTCTGGTTCTATCGATTCCAGTGGTTGGGTGGTGGCTAACCCATGGGCTGGATGGGGTTAGGCTGGAATCAATGGAGTATTAATAATGAAATTGAATAGGAATACGCTTAGAATTCGAGTAGTTAAATAAAAACCTGAAGACTTTCTCAAATGATTAGATCAACGGCTGTGCCTGATTTTGGTTAGGAAAAAAGCGTTGATTTCTTCAAGTTAAGTCTGTAATAGTTTTCCTTCTATCTGGTTTAATCAGGTGAAGGATAGTTTAGTTCTCTTGACCCCGTTAGAAAATTTGTTAAGAAAATCAAAAAGATGGAATCGTTCCCGTTTTCCAGGCAAGGAAAATTTTCTCGATTTCGGTTTCGGAATAACCACCAGATTAGTCTCGTGTCTGGACATTCGTGGGCGAGGCCTCGAGTGGGAAACCCTACCCCACGCAAGAGGAAGCTACTTCCACTGCTAACAACTGGGAATCCGGTGCGTGGAGGGGGCAGAGGGGTCTCACAATATTGGTAGTACATGCATCATAAAGAGAAATCTTGTGTCTATATGCTTCCCCTAAAAGCCAACTACCATGCTTGCTTTCTTCTAGGTTTGTTCTTGGGGTATTTGGACCATCATTACTTCTCTCTACTATCCACTGAGGAGTGACCCAAGGAAAAAGGCAAGACGTTGGCTAGACACGCACCTCCATCATCCATGTCTATGATAGCAATGCCCAAAAAGGGGTCATGGCCAAAGTGGGAAGGGTTTGACGATGATGAGGATGCTAAGGAGACTGCTCCTGCTGTGAGGATGATGAGCATGAGTCCCATGCACGTGTATCTCATGTCAAAAGATGGACGAGAAGAGGTGAGTGAAAGAGTGATTTTTTAAAAAATTGAACAACTATGATTTTCCTAACATACCTACACGTGTGTGCACGTAGGTCACTATTTTGGTCATCACCATCTTTATGCACCCCCATCAGAGTACGTCCAATTGGCCAAAGTATGATAGTTGGGGAGGTGAGGTAGCTATTGATCTTTTAGGTTTTGAGGTGGATGATGATAACTTCATAGAGCCTAAACCACAAGAGGGAACCTAGCCATACATGGTTGCAGATGGGAATCCCATTCGTTGTTGAGAGTAGCGAGGATTTTGCAAGTTAAGTAGAGCATTCACTTCATTACAATTCATTTCAAGTAGTGTAATCGTTATATATTCATTGTCTTTTCTATTGTTGTTTGTTCATTTATATATGTTAATGAAAGATTTTACTGTGGTAGGTGGTTACTCGGGATGTTCACTGATTGAGGAGATGCACTCCTAGATTGCTTTGTTGGAATTGGGACCCTTGCTAGAGCATGCAAAGGATCACATTGATATTGCATCACTGTGGAGTGCGACGAGGTGTGCTTTAGTTCTAGTATACGGTCGCTTTTGCATGTTCCCAAATATTTAGGGTAACAGTATTTCAAGGGTGACATCAGTGACTATGCTCGATGGGAGCAAAAGAGGGATGTGGGGACATTGTCTCCACACATTCCTCACCACCCTTCCCCACCCGCCCTAATAGCCATGAGACCAACAAGGTCAAGTGTCTCATCATGGCCACCGAGTGCTCCAAGGGAGCCCTGTTATGACTTGTTATACCACATATGTCCCCCTGGCTTCTTTTACAATGCCCTCATCAATCTCGAGCTTGCGAGGCCACTATTCCCACACCTATACCTACATTGTTTGATAGAGCTCCCTATATGTAGCCACCTTCCTTCTTCTATCAGTAGCCACCTTCCTTCTTCTATCAGTAGCCACCTTCCTTCTTCTATCAGTAGTCGTGGTGCCCTTTTTGAAGTATTTCATCTTTTGTAACGACAAAAATATATTGATTTACACATTATTGTGATGCACTTTTGTACACTTAAATTATATCTACGACATTGTTTTTTGGTTTTGTTGTAACCGTTAGATAATTGAATTAAGAATAGAGAGATATGGAGAAAGATAAATAGAGAGGGAGAGGGAGAGAGAGAGTGTGAGTGTGAGTGAAAGAGAGAAAGTTTGAGTGAGAGGGAGAATGTGTTGTTACCTTTGTAAGCGGTAAGTCACGGGCATAGACATTTGATATTTTTTATGCTTTCAAAAGTTATTTTTATATTAAATTTCTAAGACCTTATAAATAGAATAGAGATTGCCATGTTCCACTACTCTTATTTGAGGGATACATCCCATTGCACCCACCCATTATTTCTTTATATTGTCATAGGCTAGACAAACTCTATTATCATGGGTTCATCCTAATAATACGATGTTTTCAAGAATCTTAAGTAAAACACTTGCATCTTTCATGCACCTCAAAGAAAAAGAACCAAGATAAGATGCCCTATGGAAGCGTGGACTAATGCTATTACAATGACTACTCTCATAACATATCTAGAAGTACATCACTTGAGACTTCATCCTAATTTACTACCACACACTCTTGAAGCGAAAATCACCATAAGTATTCCATAGGACCATTATGAGTGCCCATCCAAGTATTCCATAAGTATTCCATAGGACCATTATGAGCGCCCATCCAAGTTGTAGATTTGGACACCATTGCTTCATATATTGTATGTATGACCTTTTGGTGTATCTACCTTGACTCCTTGTTGATATAAGATAATGGTAGTAGCTCTTGTTAACTCTAAGAATGGTTTAACATTCCCCCCTTCCTGATGCCGATCGTGTCCTTGTGATTACGTTGAAGACATTCTTTGTGTGTGGGGAGAATTGGCAAGTTGATGGCTTTTGATGTTGAGTGATGTTCAATGATCCGTGCTCCTCCTGAAGGAATAAGAAAGTTTAGTTAGTAAATGAAAAGGTTAGAGGTTAGCAGAAATTCCTAATGGGGTGGGGGGATTAGGGTATTTGCAAATGATTGCATGTTTATATTTTTGTGAGCCTCTTTTTTTTTCTTTTGGTTAATATTTTTTGCTCACTTTGTTTTTGTGAGCCTCTTTTTTTTTCTTTTGGTTAATATTTTTTGCTCACTTTGTTTTTGCTTTTTTTTGCAATCATAAGCAGTGTTACATGGGATTTTGTATTAGTTGGGAAACGAAGAGATGTTAATAATGGGGGAGAAGATAAGGAAGAATCCAGAGGAACGTAAACAAAATCATCAGAAGGAGATTGTGATCCTCAGTTCCTCATTTGATTCATTGAAGCGACATTCTTCATTTGAATAAATTGGCCTTCGATGAAGTCCCTTCTTATGGCAGGATTCTTGCCAAATGTTGTTGAGTAGGACCTATTCCTACATGCTTGTTCCAATGTGCCTTTTATGCTTTTATGTATATTTAAGTGCTCTTATGAAGTAGATATACATGCAGTACAAGAATTGAGTCATGTAGACTCTTATTGAGCTGCTCTTGTTGAAGTAACCACTTGTTGGCGAGACTTGAAAGAATTACATTGACTTGCGTGGCTTAGATAGATATCTTCACTAAGGATTATATATCATTGTGTTGTAAAGACTCAAGCTTTGTTTGGAAAGGTTTGTAATTTGAAAGAAAATTTTAGGCGATGAGTTGTACCATTGAGGCTAGGCTTTCGCCCACCATGGGGCCCCCCCATCCAGAGATATACTTGGAAGTTGTCGATGGTAAGGCCTTGGTGCAATTGTCCTCTAGTGCATGAGTATGTATACGTACTCATGGAGTAGCCGCTACATTAACATAGCCAAAAGAATAGTAAGCCATAAGCTTAACAAAAATGTAATGGCTATTAAAGATTGTTGGGAGTTGCTTGTGATATTCTACCATTTTTAGGTAGGATATATGTGTGGCTCCCTTGTGTGTATGTGTCTCTTTTTGTTTTGTTTTTTTTTTCTTCTCTTTTTTTTTGGTTGGCTACTACCTTGCGAACAACAGGTTCTTGTGGCTACTCTCCTTTATGAGAGAATGGGTTCTTAAGGCTGCCATGTAGTTCTACACCTATGTTTCAAATCCAGAGGGGTGAAAAGAGCATTGTGAGTTTGTCTTTGATGTGCTCATAAGTGTTGAAATTAGGGCAATGTGATGAGCTATGGTGGATCAAATACTAGAATCAACATCATTAACAAAGTGATTAGCAAATAATTAAGGCATGATTGTGGTGAGGGTGGTGGTTGAAGAGAGGTGGGATTCGGGGCTTTTTCTTTGAGTTCCTTTAGAGGTAGATGACTGCGCTTGGGAAACTTTTTCAGGAATAGTTGCTGATTAC
This sequence comes from Cibotium barometz, assembly GCF_041138505.1. Classification (NCBI taxonomy): domain Eukaryota; kingdom Viridiplantae; phylum Streptophyta; class Polypodiopsida; order Cyatheales; family Cibotiaceae; genus Cibotium; species Cibotium barometz. Next base: position 35,027,803 of record NC_141102.1, on the reverse strand, counting down.
AAGGTTGTGATATTAGACTTTTTTGGGGTGAGGATGGAGCTGAAGGGGTAGATGCCTTATCGGAGTCCGGTCATTCATATGCAGATGGTAAGTCATTGTGTAGAGGGGCTTCAGTGGAAGAGGCTTGTAACTTTTTACGTTTAGCATTATAGAAATCCATTAGGATTGGATCCTCTTCCTGGCAATAGGGTATTGTCAACTTTGTGTCATCGACCATCATGATGACCCTATCGCTAGCAAAGCACAGTGGTGCTTGGGCAGCAATAGTCCATTTATGCCCCAAGATCAAATTTTCTTCCAACACATAGTCAACCACAAAAAACTTGCAAGGGCGTTAGTTTCAATATACATTGTATTTTCAAAGTACCCCAAACATGGCATGTTCAAGTCTTGTGTGAATGGAACTCTTTCAAGATGAGCCATTAGTGTTGGTTGACCTAATAGATCCCATAACTCGAGGGTCATGAGATTGTGTTCTTTTTGTGGAGATAAATCTATGCTTAGATTGTGGTGATTTTATTGAAAAGTTCCAATGCAACCATAATTCTTGGGATATTCTCTGTAAGAAATGTTGGAAGTTCCAACTCTTCACAGGTCTCTTCCTCCCAGAATAGCAATTGCTCAATGCCTACAGGAGTGTTCAAGGTGACTGTTTGCATGGATTCATCAATTGAATACAACGAGTCATGTATCCAAGTTTCACCAAAGGATGATATCACACTAAAGGGGATTTGGGGTAACATAGAATCTAAATTGCACATCTCCACCGATTGTTTGAGTAGCATAGCTAAAGTAACCTGAAACTTTAATGTTTTGTCCATTGGCATCTCTTGCAAGACCATTGTCTTTAGAAATGATTTTAGGTTGTCCCAATGATACCCAAGTGTCTATTGTCATGATGTTATGACTAGCTTGAGGCCTAATCATTGTGCATTTGATCTTAACATCATTGCCTGTAGGGAAATCCAACCATACCAATATAGAATCTTCAAGAGGAACCATGGATGTTTCAGTTTTTGTTTCAGCTTTAGATCTCGTTTCTGTTTCATATTTCCATTCACTTTCATTTTCTTTTTGGCTCTTAGCTTCTTTAAGAGTACCCAATGTGTACAATGGTATGCTTGGTCCTCTGACAATTCTAATTGAGGTCTGTTTGGAGACTAGTGAATCCTCACAGTCTTATTCTATGTAGCTCTTGTGTCTTGGTATAACTCATGTTTAGCCTTTTAAAGGTGCAAGTGCTGATGCTATGTTGGCTTCACCATGAGAGAAGAGCACTCCTCCAAATGAGGATTTGAGAGACTGCTTTAATTTTGCAAGCGATTCATCGAATTCCTCACGTGCTTTTTCAATCGCATAATTCGTGCAATCTGTCTCTAATAATGACTCTTTACGTCTTCCTCTTGAAAGGGGAAGCGATACTCCTCTGGTTCTTGTATTTTTGTTGCTTTTTTAGGATTGGCATTATGAGATTCAATCACAACCAGTGATCCTATATGACACTCAACAATGCTAAGCATGCTCCCCTGAGCTTTCTTTTTATGTTCCACATATGTCATGTCATCATGATTTTCCATTTGGGGTGGTTGGGCGGCTTCTAGTGACTTGATTGGTCTCTTTCGTGCACTGAGTGACGAATCAGAACTTGTTTCATCCTCACTTAGTGACGTACTAGAACTTGTTTCATCCTTTGAATTTCTTTGGATTGTTAGGATTTCATTATGTTTTCCCATGCGACGAGAACAAACTTTATTTTTTTCTTCTTTGTTCTTTGTCTTACCCATGATGGGTTTTGTGGTTTAAGTGGTAGCCTATGAGGTGGATGCTTCCGCATCATATGTAGCTTTTGGCTCATTTGGGTTTATGTCCTCAACAGGCTCCTTTTCCCTATCCTTTAATTTAACCTTAGTGTCAATAGTTTGTTGCCCCTTGTTTTTCTTGGGTGGTTTAGAAGGTTTTTCTTTCTCTTGGTTCAAAGCATGTATTGGTGGTACCAAAAAGGAGTGTCTTGGACATTCCTTTTCACGTAGTGAATTTGGGGGGAAACAATGGAAATAAAGAAAAGAAAAAATTGTTGTCTGCAAATAGTTACAACTACGTGCCCATGACCTCCTTGTTGTTGGTAACGACCATCTTTACTCTCTCTCTCTCTCTCTCTCTCTCTCTCTCTCTCTCTCTCTCTCTCTCTCTCTCTCTCTCTCTCTCACACACACACACACACATGCAAGATAGCTTCCATCATTATGCGTCTCTCTCTCTCTCTCTCTCTCTCTCTCTCTCTCTCTCTCTCTCTCTCTCTCTCTCTCTCTCTCTCTCTCTCTCTCTCTCTCTCTCTCTCTCTCTCGTGTAGAGTCAAGACAAACAGTCAGCTTCCTTCCTTATGCATCTGCATCCCATGTAGAATAACCCAATGCCTAGATGCCATTCATTGTTGTTGGCCTGGCTCCTAAATGAGGCATCATCGTCTATCTCGCAGCCTAAGAATTTGGAAGATCTCTGTGAATATTCATCTAGTTCCTAGTACTGAGAGTCTTTGAGTTGTGGTGGTTAGTGACATCCATTTGTTACACTATACCAAGGACTTAGCCAAGTGCATGGAGTCACAAAGTCAAGAGGTTTCAATAGAATGGAGAGACGTCAGTTCTAGGATACTGAGGTGTAGAGATATAAACACATTGGAGCTACAGAGACTGAGCTAGGTACTTAGTTGATGAGATGTCAATAGCCTTAATTTTGCATTTGTGTCATGATTGCTTCATGCCATTAATGGATGGTTGTTTTCTACAGGTTTCACCAATGCCACCGTGGGTCCACATGTGAGCACTGCAACATAAATTTAACAAGAACTCATACCAAGTATGAGAGATTACTACACTGCAAAGAAGAGAGAACAGAGAAGTAGAGCAAAGGATATGGAAAGGATGAGAGAAAATGATTAGGTTGATGAAATCCAAAGAAAGAAGATTTGCAGAGTTGTGGCCAAGTGTTGTGCAAGGAAACACAAGGACTAACAGATGAAATTAAAACAGAGATTCTTGGGCAACTCCTCCTACATCCAACTTTCCGTGGGCTACAACCACCAACAATGGAATTGGAGAGAGCAATTTTCTCCAACATTTGCAAAACCTTGTCCGAAGGGTGAAGGTGCCTTACTCGAGTAACGAGTTGTTTTTCAAAAGGGCAACTGTGATGGCCTATATCAATGCCAATGATGTGGAGGATGCAAAGCTCTTGAGTAGCAGAACAGTTGCCAAGGCATTGGGTATACATAGGAGGAACATCATTTCTGCCAATTCACACTTGCAGTGTGAGGATGACAGTGGACTCTTCCCCCCTATTTACATGCCAATGACAGGTGCATCATACTACCGACATCACACCTGAGATTAAAGACTTGTATTTGACTTTTGGGCAATAGAGACCCGTGTCTCCCCAAACAAAAAAGATATATGTCGAAAGAGGATTGGTAGAAAGGCTTTTGTGGATGCATCCAATGCATCTACTTGACTTGGCTTGCCTCGAGTATGCAATCTATCCTTGAATGTGCTCTCAATTACCTTTAAAATCCTCTCAAACACTTTGCTAAGGTGGTTTGCACTTTGCAAAGCTCAAACACCTTTCTTATCCACTTTTTTCTCCCATTTAAGTACTTAAGTACTTTTTGGAGTTCTTTTAAGTATGCGCTCGCACGCACTTCCAAGTTCTTTTAAGTATGCGCACGCACTTCCAAGAACTTTCTAGAGTGCTCTTGGTATGGACTCCTATGTACTTCCTAAAGTCCTACCTAGTACCCCTAAGAACCCTCAATCAATGTCTAAAGTCCTTCTAAGTACTCTCAAGCACTCCCAACCACTATCTGGAGTACTCATTGACACTTTTTGGACTACTTTGGAGTGGTCTTAGCCACTCCCAAGCACTTTTTGGACTACTATCAAGTGCATCCTGGAATTCTTTCTAGCAGTCTCAAGCACTTTGTGAAGTACTCTTAGGTATTTTCTAAAGTACTCCCAACTACTCTCAGTTACTCATAAGTACTCTTAGATACTTTCTAAAGAACTTCCAAGTACTCTTAGGTACTTTCTAAACTATATCCATGTACTCTTAAGAACTCCCAACAAACACTTTCTGGAGTACTCTTAGGGACTTTCTAAAGTACTTTCAAGTACTGTTAGGTTCTTTCTAGATTACTTACAAATACTCTTAGGTACTTTCTAAAGTACTTCCAAGTACTCTCAGGAAACTCCCAAACACTTTTTGGATTACTCTTAGGTACTTTTTGGAGTACTTTCAAAAGGTCTCAAGCACTTTCTGTAATGCTTTCAAGTGGGCTCAGGCACTCCCAAACAAGCACTTTCTGGAAGTACTCTTAGGTTCTTTCTAAAGCACTTCCAAGTACTCCCAGGTACTCCCAAGCACACTCTGGGGTACTATCACGTAATATCCGGAGTGCTCTTAGATGTAAGTTGTAATTGCAATTGTAAACAATTCTTCCAAAGTGATCTCTTTGTTTAACTATGAATTTACACGGTGTCTTAGCATAGGTGAAACTCTATAGAAGATTTCAAGACAAACATCTTGACGTGAAGATTTCCCTTAGATGCTTTGAGGGTCTCAAGCCTTATTTTGTGCGCAAATTAAAGGATCGAAATACTTGCTCTGCTGTGAGTATAATGTGCAAGTTGTGTATCTTAAAGATGCCTTCAATCAAATGCGGCAAGGGAGGTTTAGATATCATGGATTGGCTTGCAACTGCAATTGTAAAATCTGTGTTCCCAAAATAGGTGGTATTACATGTGCAACAGAAAAATCCACATTTCATAGCCTCACAACTCTTTGGGAGTCCCTACTGTGTACAAGACCAGAGAATTCAGCATTCCACTCAAAGATATGCTTGTTAGGAATGTGTGGTCAATGTGGTACAGGAAGGATAGTATTGTGTGCTTTAGAGGAGCATGATGACAAATACTTGGTAACTGTCAAGCTTTTTGCTGATGTGGAGACACAAGAAGTGGATGAAGAGGGCCACAAAAAAGAAAGAAAGGATCTTGTACTTTGGCAAGTAGGGTATAAAAGTTTCATTTCTTTGTTCAAGGACAAGCTAACCACTTTATCAAGCATAACTATATTTACAGATGGCAGGCTAACCAATTCAAAGATGGCAGGCTAACCAATTCAAAGATTGTTTACAAAAGTTCCTAAATGATGTGGTGGTCTTAGTGATGGACTTTACAGAAAATTACTCTTTCAAAGTGCAGAATGAGATCCAATCAATGCATTGGTATTCAAACCAGGTGACCATATTGGTTCACATCTCTTACTACGTGTGCTTGGCAATGGGCGATATCAAACAGACCACCCATTTATATATCTTTGATGACAAGGTCCATGACACCTTGTTTGTGTAGCACTATTTTCTTTTGCATAACAGGTGGTTGAAAGAACAGAGTAGTAATCTAAAGCAGCATTGGGTGTGGTCTGATGGTGCGGCATCACAATTTAAAGCAAGGCACCTGTTCTACTTTGTTGCAAGGTACTTCAAACTCACTGGTCTTGAGATGATGCATAACTATTTTGGATTATGACATGGCAAGGGTGAGCATGACGGGGCTGGAGTAGTAATCAAAAGAGCACTGACAAGTGAGCAGTTGAAGCCAGATGGATGAACATTAGACAATGCAGCAAGTGTGGTGGAATTTCTCAATGCAATGAGAAATAGTGGAAACCACATTTCGTGAACCGGGTATTTTGGGAAATCAAGATTGGTGATGTACAAAGAGATATACATTGGGATTGCATGCGTGTGAATGGATCTCACTCTTTGCATTGTGTGAATGGTTACTCGAGTATAGATAGGCATGCATTGAGATGTAGAAACTTGTCTTGTTTTTGTGATGCTTATGTGCACGGTCAGTGGAGGAGATGCTAAAACAAAGCATATGTGGAAATGTGGCAGTACTTGAGGATACAACCCAAAGAACATTATGAAGATGCAAATGATGTGATGATGGTGGTGCTGATGTGTCTATGTATGCTAGTCACCACGATGATCTGAGCGATGCCCTATGTATAGGGCATAAATTTGCAGTCAATGCCGAGGAAGAGGGCGAGGACTTCTACATTATGAAGTGCTCTGCACCAAAGCGGTTGACACAACTACAACCAAGAAGGATGCATGGCACAATCGAATCAAAAAGGAATCCTTTATGGTTGAAGGACATTTCTACGATAGAGTGGAGGGTCATAGTGATCTATACATCCTACTTGACAATAAACCTCTTGCCATCCTTTATTCACACTTGATTACCCTTGTATCTTATGGAGGGTGAGCTAAATGTATACATATACAACAACATGCCTTTTAAAGACATGCCATAGATGTAATCTACCTTCTAGTTGTGTAAGGGAGCAGATAATTAATTGCATGTGCCTATTAAGTTTACTTGTCATCGATGCAATGGAATCATTTGTATCGTGGGCAGTATGTTTACTTGCCATTAACGTAGTAAGTTTACCTGTCATCAGCGTAGAAAGTTTACTACAAAATCAATTGTATCGTAATTCAAAGGGAGCTTAAGAAGCAAACAACAAGATCCACCCACTGAAGAGATCTTGACCACATCTGGAAGTTAATAAAGAAAACAAATGTGAGGACTGAGTGCAGCATCCATGTATAAAGAATACTATAAAGGAGAACCATTTTTTGACTTGCACCGAGACTACAAAGGAAAACTAGCAATATGCTGCACAAAAAGTACTACATCCATGTAAACAATTTACATATGTTCAGTGACAAAGTATTGTAGAGCACTGCATACATGACAACAAAAGTATTCAGTGTGACTAAGTGCAGTAGAGCACTACATCCATGTACAACAAAAGTATAAGCTGATATAGGGGAGCTGACTTTACATGGCACTTGGTCTACCACATTATCACCCTCTAACAACTCCCTTCTGCATCCACTCTCCATAGAACAATATGTGAGCTCCAGAGCATAAGTGTTCTTCTATGTACTGCATCGCTCGTACCTGATCAAGCTATGATCTTGCATTGAAAACACCCTCTTCTACAAGAGCCCTGCGCTGAGTTGACTCCAGCCACATGTGCACAGAATCCAAAACATCCCTTCCCAAAAAATTCATCCACTGTGACTCTGTCTGCTTCTCAAGAGGAGGTAGGTTTGTATAGTACTTGTAGTGGCTATCATCTAACAACAGTGTGTTCTTGTTGCTAAACTCTGGTAACAGAGCCCAAAATCTCCTCAAGGTCTTGAAAAAAATGGGTTTTCCCTGTACTAAAAGGAAGCAACCCCACATATTTCTTGGCCCACCACCACCCACTCGGCCAACCTGTCCTTTACAGATGGCAAACACAAATCAATCCTTCTTTGCAAGTTTGCAAGTTTGCAAGTTTGCCAACTTGCAACAACTCCATATGAACACCTTTTCTATTTGGCTCGTTAGCCAAGATGAAGAATGCATTATCCTTCCTCACATAGTGAACCACATTGGAGTCTTGCCTCACAACATCAAAATTGGCATATGATAAGTTGAGAGGCTCTTTGCTTTTGCAAATGTCATGGGTGACCATTACAACACCGTTTAAATCCAAGATCAATGCAGGAAGATCTGGCTTTCCTACATTTCCTCCAAGGTTCTTAGGCTGAGGTTTAGGTAGCACCTTTTCGATATGTACGTGTTCTTGGATGGGTGGGTCAGGTTTGCTACCAATCACTCGAATTTTAACTACAACAACAGAGGCACTTGGTCAAATGCCTTGAAAAAAATTTTACAATCATAAATAGTACAACACGCAGATACTAATGGAGAACAAAATGGTATGCCAAATGGTGTACACAATGTATGGCAAAAAAGTTTCATATTCATGCATAAAGTGTTACAACACAAGCTTCATTCCAGCCAAGAGTATGTTGTGCAAGAAGCTTAAAGCTTCTTGCATGCATGGGGTTTAGGAGGGTCAATAGATGTACTTTTTTGGGTTTTTGCCGGCTGCGATCCTTCAACCTATCTAGGTGCACCGTGACGCTTCTTCTTACATTGCATAGCAATGTCAAACATGGTCTCTTCCACTTGACCATCATCTTTGTCCTTCACTGTGCTTGCAGTTTCCACATGTCCAGGGGCATTTTCTAACATGACAACATAATCAATTTTTCAGCATGGTATCATCTACATCAATGCCGTTGAGGTGTTCAGTATATACCTTCATGCTGTTGTTTGTGACCCACTTCTACAATCTTGTCAACCTCTTCATCCACTTTGAGTATCTCAGCTCCACTTAGTAGTTCATGGATAAACTCTTATGTGGTTTTCGATTCCTCATAAGGATTTTCATTTGCATTCGTGCCTATGGCACTAGTCAAAGGATGCATGCACCTAAGTTACATGACATATCAATTCATTGTAACATCGTAGAGGCAAAGACTAGCAATAAACTCTTATGTGGTTTTCGATTCCTCATAAGGATTTTCATTTGCATTCGTGCCTATGGCACTAGTCAAAGGATGCATGCACCTAAGTTACATGACATATCAATTCATTGTAACATCGTAGAGGCAAAGACTAGCAATAAAAAACTCACCCGAGCGATCACATAATGGGCACCCAGCAACCCAGCACTTTGCAATTTCAAGAATTTCCTCCCTACATGTGTTATGAGCGCACGTCGATTTTGTCATACACAATACCAAAAAGCAAAAAGGGTGGTACTTGTGTCTACAAGCTAGAATGAAAAGTCCTGCCATGTGGTCACTTGACAAGGGTTCCCCACACACAGCACAGTCACAAGCAACACAAACAGACTTGTAACCAGATGCGCTTCTCACAGCGGGTGAGGGTACCAAACAAGAGAGCCCTCCCCTCATGTTGTATGAACTGAATTGCCATTCTAACCAATGCAATGTGGTTTGACAATTCCTCAACTTCAGATTCTACAAGATCATGTTTTTCCTTGTCATACCAAACACCAAACAAAGTTACACAAATTAGGTAAGATCATGTTTTTCCTATCATACCAAACACCAAAATTATGACTTGAAGAATATTAAAAAACACTTGAAGAGTGCTTGAAAAGTGCATGTACAGTACCAAAATGCACTTTGAGCACTTGGAGTACTTTGAAAAGTACTCAAAAGTTCTTGAATGAGTAGTGCTTAGAAAGTGCTCAGAGAGAACTTTTGAAAGTGCTTGCCAGTACGAGAAAGCACTTGGAGTGCCAAAAAGCACTTTTGAAAGTGCTTGCCATACCAAAAAACACTTGAAGGAATTTAAAGTACCAAAAAGTACTTGAGAGTAATAGAAATTACTTTATAGGACTTTACTACTTCAAAGTACTTTAAAGGACTCTACCACTTTACTACTTCAAAGTACTTTAAAGGACTCTACCACTTTAAAGTACTTTAAAGTAGCGAAGTACTTTAAAGTGGTGAAGTACTTTAAAGTACTTTGAACTACTTTTTAAAGTGCTTGAAATATAAACATTAGGCCTGGGAAACCACCAAGCACTTTGAACAGTGCTTGTGAAGCTCTAAAAAGCACTTTAGACACTTGACAACATCTTGAGTGCTTGCCTAAAATGACTGCACGTCCTTCTTTAGCTGCACCACATCTTCATTCACACTAACTCTGCAGGTAGTCTGCAAACCGCACTTATTTTTGCCTCCATCTTTAGCACCTCTGCTTCATCAGGGTTTGCCATTCCCTTCATTTCTGCCAATTGTGTGCTCAGTTGCTCGAGCTTACTGTGTAGTCCATTGTATGCAGAAAACAATCCTTCAGTGTGCAGCCACATGTCCCGCTTCTTTTGTAGTTCACCTTTGACCTGAGCAAGCTTTTCTTTCTCTGCATCTGCCCTCGCATTAACTTTTTTTTCCAACCCCTCTACCAACTCCATGTAGAGGGGGTTGCCAGTCCCATTGTAGGGCCTTGTCATTGTTATTGACATTGTATGTACAGATGTTGCACCATCCACGAGTGAAGGTTCTTCGCATGGCCCGTAGTCTGCTCGACATTTGTTTAGCTTTTGTTGAATCCCTCCTTTCTTCATTTTACAACTCTCCAAGACGTTCCTGACAAATTTTGCCCACGCAATGCGGTGCTTGGCTGGATCAGCTGAAGCTACTGCACATTTCTCATAGAGGCAAAGCCCCGTGCAAACTTTGTTGACAGCTCACCTTTTGGTAGAGGTGTTGGCACTCATCAAGTTGTTCGGACCTGACCATGTTAACATATATCTTCATCGTCTTTTGGTAGTCAGTCCTGAAAACTCACAACCACTGTTCTTTAGGGAGTTTGTCATTGATTAAATCCTTGGGTAGCTTGCCCTCAAGACTAAGCCCGTATTCTGCATATGGAGCTCCTCCACCACACTGAATGAAAAACTTTGTTAACTTTGGGTATGCACAATCACGAACATGAGCTGGCAAGACAAATGCAATCCGCCACTTTAGTGAACATCTTAATCCATATAGCAGGAGGGCACAGAGAACTAGAAACTTAAAGGGTGCTCACCTTTGATGGAATATTTTGTGGTGGGAGGCGGTTGTTCTGTTTCCGGAGATGCAATTGGTTCTCCTGCCACACAGACTTTCGAGGGGGGGGTGTTCCTAACTGAAGTTTGGTCTTCTCTAGTCTTAGCCACAAACTTACGACGACGAGGAGTCATCTTCATCCTGCGAGTTGTGTGTGGCGGGAAGGCGGTGTTTGTTTTCATAGATGTGCTTGGTTCTCCTCCCACACACAGACTTCCGAGGGGGAGTCTTCCCAAACTGTAGTGTCATCTTCTCCAGTGGGAAACTGGGGCTCTATCTTTTTCTCTCTGCAAATATGATTTGACGAGTGTGATGGGACTTGCGTCTAGATATGCGCGTCACTTAGGTAGATGCCTTTAGCTACTTCAAAGAGGTGCACAACTCCTCCAAATTTAGTGGGTGTGTGTGTAGAACTGGCACACGACTGTAGAAAGTGCCTAATCAACCATAGCAAAATGACCAGCCTGCAAGAGATCAACAACTAGTAGCGACGAGAGATAGCCTAAGTTGAGGTGATGTCATTGTAGCCCCTAGAGTTTGAGATCAACGTTGCTTGTTCCAATGGTTTACTTCCAATCAATGATTATCCACATCTAGCTACACCTTCTCTTATGGGTGCCATGAAGGCCAAGGCCCTACACATGCTTTGATATGGGCTCAAATCCCCTTTAAGTGCAGCGCCTTCCACTCTCGCTATTTTTTTGGTTTGTCGACTTTAGCTGGGGGGTGGGTTGCTGCCCTTCACGCTGCTATGTGTGAAACTTGGGCATCATCATCTCTAGTGGTGTTTGTGTTGCATCATGTACTCGAATGTAATTGGGTTTTTGGCTTGTGAGTTGTGTGTCGTGCTTTGCTGCCCAACACAACCCTATTTTTTTACTTGTCAAGCCTTGCTACCTAGAGCAACTTTATCGTGCCCTTTCTGTCCCGCTATGCAAAGTGTGCACCTCTTTCTTCGTGATTCTCCCCTTGCACATGTGCGTGCACTGATGTGCGGTTGGGTGGTGCCTCTTAGCTGGTGGCCCCTTGTATGGGTGTTGATCAAAGAAGAGAGAGCTCCTTGCTTCATTTTCATGTTTGCCACCCATTGGTTTTATTATCTAGCCAATGCTGCTAAGCTATTTTCAAAGCTAGCAAGCTTTTTGTTTTTGTGTAGGCCACAAAGGGGCGATTCTATATGCATAGAGAGTAGCTACACGGTTACCGAGGCACAAATGTAGGTTTCGTATATGAGCACAAAATTGACAATAATCTACTATGTGAAATGCAATCAATTATTTCAAATTTAGTGGTAGTATGCCATTTGCAAATCTATACTCTTGTTAAACACAACCTCTTTCCCTTCCACGTGGCAAAGGAGAGGAAGGAGAAGGCCGAGGGATAAAGGGGAGCGATTCACGCTGCCCCTTTCTTGATTTTGAATTTTCTCATCTCATCTCATCTCAATTTTTGAAAGAGTATCTATTCCTTCTTACCCTAATGATTTCCTTGAGATAAAAAATAGGGGCCTCCCTCTCAAAAGGTAAGCTTCATGTGATGAAAACTTGAACGTGTAGATGTGTGTGTCTTTCTCTCTCTTATAAAGAAAAGAAAAGACAAAAAATATTACACGTAAGACCTATGCATTTGTTGAGAGTGAGCACACCTCACCATGCATACCCACCCATTTAAATAAATTAAATATATATATATATGTGTGTGTATATATATTTATAAATACATATATATATGTATGTATGTATAGGTATATGTGTCTAAATATAATAAAACATAATATTATATATTATATATTTTTACATGTGGATGTGTGTGTGTGCGTGTGTGTGTGTGTGTGTGTGTGTGTGTGAGAGAGAGAGAGAGAGAGAGAGAGAGAGAGAATTTCTGTGCTTGGTAGAGTGTATGTGAGGGGGGGGGAGAGAATATGTGTTTATATTAGTACATATGTGAATGTGCATGTGCGTGTGTGTGTGTGTGTGTGTGTGTGTGTGTGTGTGTGTGTGTGTGTGTGTGTGTGAGAGAGAGAGAGAGAGAGAGAGAGAGAGAGAGATTCAACATTTGAGAGAGATTATGTGTGTGTGAGAAAGAGAGAGACAAAGAGGGTACATATGCATATGTGTGTGTGTGTGTGTGTGTGTGTGTGTGTGTGTGTCTATGTTGAGAGAGAGAGAGAGAGAGAGAGAGAGAGAGAGATTAAATGTAAGCTATTCCCCTTCCACATGTGCAAAGGAGATGAAGGAGAGGGCCAAGGGAGAAAGGGAGAAAGAGAGAGAGAGAGATTAAATGTAAGGTTTTCCCCCTTCACATGTGCAAAGGAGGTGAAGGAGAGGGCCAAGGGAGAAAGGGGAGTGATTCACACTCCCCCTTTCTCAATTTTGAAATTTCTCATCTCATCTCAATTTTTAAAAGGAGAGCTATCCCTTCTTACTTAATGATTTCCTTGAGATTAAAAATAAGGGCCCCCCTCTTGAATGAAAAGCTTTAAGATGAAAACTTCAATGTATAGGTATTTCTCTCTTTCTCTCTCTTAGTGTAAAGAAAAGAAAAGACAATGTAAGATAAATTTATTTGAGAGTGAGCACACCTCACGAGGCATCCCCACCCATTGAAACCTAAATTAAATTTTAATTAATTAAAACTATATGTGTATGTGTATGTGTATGTGTATGTATATATAAATTGAAATTATATATGTATGTATGTGTAGGTGTCTCTCTTTCTTAAATGGTGAGCTTTATGATGAAAACTTCAATGTGTAGGCATCTCTCTCTTTTTCTCTCTTATTATAAAGAAAAGAAAATACAATGTAAGATGTATTCATTTAAGAGTGAGCACACCTCACGATGCATCATTGCCCATCAAAATCTAATCTAAATAAAATTTTAATTAATTAAAATTATATATGTATGTGTGTATATATAAATTTATTTATATTTATAAATGCACATATATATGTATGTATAGATATATGTGTTTGAATATAGTAAAACATAATATTATATATAATATATATTTGCATGTGTGTGTGTGTGTGTGTGAGAGAGAGAGAGAGAGAGAGAGAGAGAGAGAGAGAATTTATATGTGTGAGAGAGTCTCTGTGGGGGGAGAGAGTGTGTGTTTACATTAGTCCATGTGCGGGTGTGTACATGTGTTTGTATGTGTGTGTGTGTGTGTGTGTGTGTGTGAGAGAGAGAGAGAGAGAGAGAGAGAGAGAGAGAGATAATTTAAATGTGTGAGAGAGTCTATGTGGAGGGAGAGAGTGTGTGTTTACATTAGTCCAGGTGTGGGTGTGTACATGTGTTTGTATGTGTGTGTGTGTGTGTGAGAGAGAGAGAGAGAGAGAGAGAGATAAGTCCATGTGTGTGTGTGTGTGTGTGTGAGAGAGAGAGAGAGAGAGAGAGAGAGAGAGAGAGAAAGAGTTGTCCATGTGTGGGTGTGTACATATGTGTGTGTGTGACATAGAATTTCTATGTGCAAGAGAGTGTATGTGGGGGGAGAGAATATGTGTTTGCATTAGTGCATGTGTGGGTGTGCACACACGTGTGTGAGATTCCTCCCTCCAGCTTTTGAGGTGTACCTCCCCTTCTGTTCTTGTAATTATTCCCCTCTCTGAAATAGAAGAAAGATCTTGTTTTACCCTGTTTTGATCTAGAGAGAGAAAATGTATAGAGAGAGATAATCCAAAATTGAGATATCTTTGGATATAAAAATTCTCCTAGTGTCTAAAATGGATTCCCCCTGAAACAGAAGTTTAAAATGAACTTTCCAATGTGCATTAGGAATAAATTAAAAATGGTATAAGGGACCTTAGCCTAAGGGTCTACATTTTCAGAAATTTTTGGATTATGGTCCAATTAAGGTTCCAATGGGCCAATTGGATTAATCCAAGTGTTGGGATGAGATAAATCCAAAGAATAAAAGAAATTACCCAAAAATGAGTAAATGCTCACATAAGATGAAGAGTTGATTGAGTACAAGGTTTATTAGTTAAAAATTATGAGATAGTACTAAAAAATGAGATATTTTGGAATAATGATACATTTTTAACACCTTGGTAAGGAAAGGGGGACTCTTGAGGTAGGCGCCTCTTTCACATGTGTGGAAGGATTTTTAATTCAAAAAAATTGTGATATTTTTATCTCTTCTCTCTCTTGGATCAAACCAAATCAAAAAGGGAGCCAAACTGGTCCAAATCTTGTCCAAATTGAGTCAAACTTAACCTGAAAAATTCTAGAACCCAGTTGGACTTGGTTAGTGGCCTCCCTCACCTATAAATAGACCCTCAGTCATTTGTAATAAAATATTGGAGCTATATTATGCCAGTATTATATTAAAATAATCATATTTTCTATTATCCTTTAAATTTTTCTCTCTTGGGAGCTTGGAGCTCTCTCTCTCTACAACAACTCTTGGAGTTGCTCTTCTCCTCTTGGTGGACCAATTGATTGATCGGGGGCTTCACTGCAATTAGAGAATCAAGCCAAACTTGGAGATAAAATCAAATTTTATGGTTTTTTCCAATTTTCTCAATGACTTTCTTCTTCTCAACCCCTCTCAAGCTTGAGAAGCTTTCAAAATGATTGTTTTAATTCAAATCAAGCTTTCCCTAAGAATCTTAATGTTTAATTAAGAGAAAGTTAATCTTTATGCTTAATTGTAATGCTTTCTTTAAGTAAATCTCTCTCTCTAAAAGAATAGCCATCTGGCTAAATCCCTTGGAAAAGGATGCTTCTGAATGATAGTCTCTTAATTCAAAGCTAAACTCTAGGCTTGATAAGCTAGAGATTAAGAAAATGATATTTTCATGATTTTGTGCTATTAAAATAATGGTAAATTCTTTTAGATTATTTATGAGTAGTTAAAAACTACTTTAATTCATTCTAAATGAGAAATGGATTATCCTAACAAATTGGGAAAAGAGGAATGTTGAAATTAGATCAATCTAGTGGGATAATCATAGTTATGTTTAATTTTATGGTTAAAATTATGATTTAAATTCATAGTTTGAATTTAAGCATAAAAGAGGAACTACTATCATATTTTCATTACAAGCTTTTATTCTTTAGAAAAAAATTTAAGAATTATCAGTAATAGCAGCGAAGCTATGGTAAAATTTTCAGAAAATAATACATATCTTATTTTTATGCATAATGCTAAAAGAGGACTTCCTACCATATTCTAGGATTGGACGTCCTATGCAAAAAGAGTGATTTTCATCATATTCATGAGAAATAATTAATTGATTATGAGAAAAGAGTAATTTTTGGTAAATTTACTTTTATGCAAAAAGAGGAATTCCCATGATAATTGAGATCCAAGAAATTAAATGGTAAAAGAGGAATTTTTGACATAATTCAAAAGTGGAATTTTGAGCATCACTAATTTTATTGGGAAATATGGGTAGAATTGATTTTTGTAAATTCCATGAATCTTTTACTCGAAAAGAAGAATATTGAATATATTTTAATTGAGAAATTTGAGAAAGAATATGAAAATATCCATCAAGAAAACTTGGATAATTCTTATTCAAAAAAGGAAACTTAGAATCCCTCGGGGAGGATCGAGGATCCAATGAGTAAAAGGAAGTTTAGAATTAGTTCTCATTAATGATGTTTAAGGAATGAAAATACAATATGTAAATAAATGTGATGGGATGTAAATGGATGCGATGTGATTAGATGAGATGTGAATGTGATAAGAGGAGATGTGAATGGATGTGATGTGGATCGGGGTAGATGTGAATGGATGAGATGTGATGTGATATGGATGGAATGAATGCGATGTGATAAGGATAGATGTGGATGAAATGTATGTGATGTGATGTGGATGCAATGAATGTGATGGATGTGAATGGGTGTGATGTGATGTAAATGCATGTGGATGTGAATGTGATGAGATGTGGATGAGATGTGATGTGATGTAAATAGATGTGGATGTGAATGTGATGATATGTGAATGGGTGTGATGTGATGTAAATGGATGAGAATGAGATGTGAAGTGATAGATATACATGTGAATGAATGGATGATGCATGTGAATGAATGGATGGATGTGGATAGATGTGAATGTGAATGAATGGATGGATGTGGATGAATGTGATGAGATGTGAATGGATGTGATGAGATATAGATAGATGTGGATGTAATGTAAGATGGATGAAATAAATATGATGTGATAAGGATAGATGTGGATGGAATGTATGTGATGTGATATGGATGCAATGAATGTGATGGATGTGAATGGGTGTGATAGATGTGAATGGGTGTATGAGATGTGAATGTGATGTGATGATATCTGAATGGATGCGATGAGTTGTGAATGGATGTGAATGTGATGTGATGATATCTGAATGGATGTGATGTGATGTGAATATGATATGATGAGATGTAAATGGATGTGAATATGATGTGATGAGACGTGAATGGACGAGATGTGATGTGGATGGATGTGATGTGATGAGATGTGGATGTGATGTGATGAGATGTGGATCTGAATGAATATAAATGGATGTGATGTAATGTGAATGGATGGATGAGATGTAAGGTGGATGAATGTGATGTGATGTGGATCTAGGTAGATGTGAATGGATGAGATGTGACGTGAATGGATGTGATGTGACGTGATGTGGATCGGGGCAGATGTGAATGGATGAAATGTGATATGAATGGATGTGATGTGGATCGGGGTAGATGTGAATGGATGAGATGTGGATATGGGTAGATGTGAATGGATGAGATGTGATGAGGATGGACGTGATGCGATGTGATGAGGATCTGAATAGATGTAAATGGATGTGATGAGATGTGATGTGGATGAATGTGATGTGATGTGGATAGATGTGATGAGATGTAATATGATGAGATTGGATGAGAATGGAGGAAGGATGATGGGAATAGATATGACTGGATGAGGAATGAGCAAAGTGAACTGATTTAGAAGAATGTGGAATAATGAGAAATGATGTGGAACAATGTGGAAAGATGAGAGTTCGTTAAAAAACTGTATTTATGACCTGTTTTTAAATGATTGTTTTATGTCAAGAGTGCTGGGGAAGCGTTTTGACCATCTTGTGAATGAGGTCGTGGAGACCTAAGTGATAAAGTTGCAACAGCTGATGACGGAGAGTCTACGGAGGATGTCTCGCATAGCAAGGTCGGTCGAGAGGTCTTGACTAGCCTCGGTTCGATTTAAATGGTGAGCTTCTGGTACGATGGATGAGGGACCAAGGAAGCGGCCTATGAGTGAAGCGCTTCACCGAAGATACCCACGCATGCGTCGAGAAAGAAAATGGAACAAGGTGTTAGAGTTGTTTTCTGAACTCGGGCATAGATCTGGTTGATTGGCCTTGCTGGTCCTAAACGGATGAGTCCATGACTCTTTTATATGGATTTGTTGGTTGATATTGCTAATCTTCAATGGAGTGTCCATCTGGATCTTTCCTATGTGATTATATTTCCAGGTACTATGAGCTAGGAACTTTCGAAAAGGCCCCTGAGTGAGCAGGTGGTGAGCGTTCTGGTTGCCAATGATGCCATAGGTACGCTGGGGAAGAAATGAATGTAATACTTGATTATATTTTCGGGTACTATGAACTAGGAACTATCGAAAAGGTCCCTTTTCGGGTTCGGTTTTGGAAGAACCGAGGGATTAGTCTCTTGTCCGGATGTCTCTGTGGGCGAGGCCCGAGTGAGAGGCTCTGTCGGCACAAGAAGTGCTACTTCTGCTGTGCTAGCACTCCAAAATTCGATGCGCAGAGGGGACAGGGATCTTTCAGCTGGTATCAGAGCGAATTGGCTAAAGAGGATCAACCGAGAATCAAGAAATGTCAAAAATTTATGAAGTACCAGTAAAAGATTGCAATTGTGATGAAATTCATACAAATTGATATTCAGAATGAAGATTCATAAATTGGAAATTAGGTCTTCAGATGGAAGTACCGCAATTGTGTGGAATCCTTGACTTGCTTGAGGCCTAGATATGATGATATTTGCCTTATAACTCCAAGGACAGTGACTACCCGTATATACTGTGGGTATATCTACAGCTCTTTACTGACAATATATACAAGTAAATCTAAGACCTTGAAGTTATAAGCAAAAATGCTATTTAGAGGATGAATTTGAATGCTGGTTGATATGATTTTTGAATTCTGGTTGAGAATTGATGAATTGATTTGGATTTTGATTGAAAGATGATGATTTTTGAATTCTGGTTGAAAGAAGATAAGTTGAACAAAGCCACAATGAAGATAAATGGGACGAATCCCAGTGATGATGGTAGTAACTGGAAGATGATTATAACTCCCAGCAGATCACTATGAGATTAGTGGATTGTGCTGACAGATTGATGATGTCTGACCTTTGATCCAGTGGATCTAATTAAGGAATGAAAAATTGAGAACTTGCATAACTGAAATTTTCGTGGAAAATGTTAATATGGAATTTCCGGTCAGATGGACCATTATTGTGTTAAGGATATGAATGATATGTTCTGAATGAATTGTTCTCTGATAATGAGTTATGTATGCTCTTCTTGTAGAAGGGATCTTTATCCCAAGATTCTGCGTGGGTTGACCAGACTATAAGAAACCCCATAATTAGTTGGATCTTAAGGTGAAAGAGTTTATCCTCCAGTTGTTGCGAGATGAGGACATCTCGCATTTTTTAAGTGGGGTAGGATGTAAGATTCCTCCCTCCAGCTTTTGAGGTGTAAAGGTGTAAGAACCTCCCCTTCTGGTCTTATAATTATTCCCCTCTAAAATAGAAGAAAGATCTTGTTTTACCTTGTTTTGGCCTAGAGAGAGATAATCCAAAATTGAGATATCTTTGGATATAAAAATCCTCCTAGTGTCTAAAATGGATTCCCCTGAAACAGAAGTTCAAAATGAACTTTCCAATGTGCATTAGGAATTAATTAAAAATGGTATAAGGGACCTTAGCCTAAGGGTCTACATTTTTAGAAATTTTTAGATTATGGTCCAATTAATCAAATTTTATGGTTTTTTTCAATTTTCTCAATGACTTTCTTCTTCTCAACCCCTCTCAAGCTTGAGAAGCTTTCAAAATGATTGTTTTAATTCAAATCAAGCTTTCCCTAAGAATCTTAATGTTTAATTAAGAGAAAGTTAATCTTTATGCTTAATTGTAATGCTTTCTTTAAGTAAATCTCTCTCTCTAAAAGAATAACCATCTTTATGGTGGCTAAATCCCTTGGAAAAGGATGCTTCTCAATGATAGTCTCTTAATTCAAAGCTAAACTCTAGGCTTGATAAGCTAGAGATTAAGAAAATGATATTTTTATGATTTTGTGCTATTAAAATAATGGTAAATTCTTTTCAGAAAATAATACATATCTTATTTTTATGCATAATGCTAAAAGAGGACTTCCTACCATATTCTAGGATTGGACATCCTATGCAAAAAGAGTGATTTTCATCATATTCATGAGAAATAATTTTTTTTGTAATTATGTATAATTAATTCATTATAAGAAAAGAGTAATTTTTGGTAAATTTACTTTTATGCAAAAAGAGGAATTCCCATTATAATTGAGATCCAAGAAATTAAATGGTAAAAGAGGAATTTTTGACATAATTCAAAAGTGGAATTTTAAGCATCACTAATTTTATTGGGAAATATGGGTAGAATTGATTTTTGTAAATCCCATGAATCTTTTACTCGAAAAGAAGAATATTGAATATATTTTAATTGAGAAATTTGAGAAATAATATGAAAATATCCATTGAGAAAACTTGGATAATTCTTATTCAAAAAAGGGAATTTAGAATCCTTAGGGGAGGATCGAGGTGAGTAAACGGAAGTTTAGAATTAGTTCTCATTAATGATGTTTAAGGAATGAAAATACAATATGTGAATGAATGTGATGGGATGTAAATGGATGCGATGTGATTAGATGAGATGTGAATGTGATAAGAGGAGATGTGAATGGATGTGATGTGGATCGGGGTAGATGTGAATGGATGAGATCTGATGTGATATGGATGGAATGAATGTGATGTGATAAGGATAGATGTGGATGGAATGTATGTGATGTGATGTGGATGCAATGAATGTGATGGATGTGAATGGGTGTGATAGATGTGAATGGGTGTGATGGATGTGAATGGGTGTGATGAGATGTGATGTGAATGGGTGTGATGAGATGCGATGTGGTGTAAATGGATGTGGATGTGAATGTGATGAGATGTGGATGAGATGTGATGTGATGTAAATGGATGTGGATGTGAATGTGATGATATGTGAATGAGATGTGATGATATGTGAATGGGTGTGATGTGATGTAAATGGATAAGAATGAGATGTGAAGTGATAGATGTGCATGTGAATGAATGGATGGATGTGGATGGATGTGGATAGATGTGAATGTGAATGAATGGATGGATGTGGATGAATGTGATGAGATGTGAATGGATGTGATGAGATATGGATAGATGTGGATGTGATATGGATGGAATGAATGTGATGTGATAAGGATAGATGTGGATGGAATGTATGTGATGTGATGTGGATGCAATGAATGTGATGGATGTGAATGGGTGTGATAGATGTGAATGGGTGTGATGAGATGTGATGATATCTGAATGGATGTGATGATATCTGAATGGATGCGATGAGATGTGAATGGATGTGATGTGAATGTGGATGTGATGTGATGTGAATATGATATGATGAGATGTAAATGGATGTGAATATGATGTGATGAGACGTGAATGGATGAGATGTGATGTGGATAGATGTGATGTGGATCTGAATGAATATAAATGGATGTGATATAATGTGAATGGATGGATGAGATGTAAGGTGGATGAATGTGATGTGATGTGGATCTAGGTAGATGTGAATGGATGAGATGTGATGTGAATGGATGTGATGTGATGTGGTGTGGATCTAGGTAGATGTGAATGGATAAGATGTGATGTGAATGGATGTGATGTGATGTGATGTGGATTGGGGTAGATGTGAATGGATGAGATGTGATGTGAATGGATGTGATATGATGTGATGTGGATCGAGGTAGATGAATGGATGAGATGCGATGTGAATGGATGTGAATGTGGATGTGGTGTGATGTGAATATGATATGATGAGATGTAAATGGATGTGAATATGATGTGATGAGACGTGAATGGATGAGATGCGATGTGGATAGATGTGATGTGATGAGATGTGGATCTAAATGAATATAAATGGATGTGATGTAATGTGAATGGATGGATGAGATGTAAGGTGGATAAATGTGATGTGATGTGGATCTAGGTAGATGTGAATGGATGAGATGTGATGTGAATGGATGTGATGTGATGTGATGTGGATCGGGGTAGATGTGAATGGATGAGATGTGATGTGAATGGATGTGATGTGATGTGGATCGGGGTAGATGTGAATGGATGTGATGTGGATTGAGGTAGATGAATGGATGAGATGTGATGTGAATGGATGTGATGTGGATCGGGGTAGATGTGAATGGATGAGATGTGATGTGCTGTGATGTGGATATGGGTAGATGTGAATGGATGAGATGTGATGAGGATGGATGTGAATGGATGAGATGTAATGAGGATGGATATGACGCGATGTGATGAGGATCTGAATAGATGTAAATGGATGTGATGAGATGTGATGTGGATGAATGTGATGTGATGAGATGGATGTGGATGAATGTGATGTGATGAGATGTGATGTGGATTAATGTGATGTGATGTGGATAGATGTGATGAGATTGGATGAGAATGGAGGAAGGATGATAGGAATAGATATGACTGGATGAGGAATAAGCAAAGTGAGTTAATTTAGAAGAATGTGGAATAACGAGAAATGATGTGGATTAATGTGGAAAGATGAGAGTTCGTTAAAAAACTGTATTAAGGACCTGTTTTTAAATGACTGTTTTATGTCAAGAATGCTGGGGAAGCATTTTGACCATCTTGTGAATGAGGTCGTGAGACCTAAGTGATAAAGTTACAACAGCTGACGGAGAGTCAACGGAGGACGTCTCGCGTAGCAAGGTCGGCCAAGGTCTTGACCAGCCTCGGTTCGATTTAAATGGTGAGCTTCCAGTACGGTGGATGAGGGACCAAGGAAGCGGTCTATGAGTGAAGCGCTAGGTGACCTAGGAAGGAGCCTAGAGGGTGCTGACCATACGGTGCTCGGGCTTTGGGTCGCCGAAGATACCCACGCGTGCGTCGAGGAAGAAAATGGAACAAGGTGTTAGAGTTGTTTTCTGAACTCGGGCATGGATCTGGCTGATTGGCCTTGCTGGTCCTTAACGGATGAGTCCATGGCTCTTTTATATGGATCTGTTGGTTGATCTTGCTGATCTTCAACAGAGAGTCCATCTGGATCTTTCTTATGTGATTATATTTCCAGGTACTATGAGCTAGGAACTATCGAAAAGGCCCCTGAGTGAGCAAGTGGTGAGTGTTCTGGTTGCCAATGATGCCATAGGTACATTGGGGAAGAAATGAATGTAATACTTGGTTATATTTCCGGGTACTATGAGCTAAGAACTATCGAAAAGGCCCCTGACGGAGCAGGTGGTGAGCGTTCTGGTGCCAATGATGCCATAGGTACACCGATGAAGGAATGATTGTAAATTGGAATTCAAGCTAGATATTTTGGAGGATTATGATCAGTGATACTATGGTTTCATTAAAAGATTGTTTCAAAGACAACTGAATCTATGAAAAAGGCAATTTCATATTGGGTGTGTAAGTGGTGTGACTATCTTGAACTTTGCTTGAAGCGCCAGTTAGAGGGCCTGGGAACTCTTTTCCATGGTACCCGGGGCAAAACATAACCAAATTCCTAAATGGATCCTATCACTACACTGGTTGGGCGGTTGGCTAACCCATGGGATTGGATGGGGTTAGGCTGGACTGATGGATCCCTAAAATGAGACTCAATTCTGTTGAATTACAATAGTTGAAGTAAATCCCGGATAACCCTTGTTCTATGGAAAAGAATCAACGGATGTGCCTCTTGATGAGGAAAAAAGCGTTGGACTATGATCCAAGTGCAAGTCTCTTCCTTTATCTGATCATGAGACTTTACGGGTTCGGTCGGATCAGTTTGTTTAGCGAAGACCTTGACTACATTAGAATAAAATATCTTGGAGGAATCGCCTATGTCTGTTGGGCGAGGGAAGTTTTTCCGGGTTCGGTTGGAAGAACCGAGGGATTAGTCCCTTGTCCGGATATCCGTGGTGGGCAAGGCCCCGATTGAGAGGCTCTGCCCGACGCGCAAGAAGTGCTACTTCCACTGCTAGCACCCCAGAATTCGATGCGCAGAGGGGGCAGGACTCTTTCAGCGCGCGCGTGTGTGTGTGTGTGTGTGTGTGTGTGTGTGAGAGAGAGAGAGAGAGAGAGAGAGAGAGAGAGAGAGAGAGAGAGAGAGAGAGAGAGAGAGAGATTACACGTAAGATACATTTATTTGAGAGTGAGCATACCTCACCACGCATCCTCAATCTATTAAAATTTAATCAAAATTAAAATTAAATATGTATATTGTTGGAAATAGGGTTGCAAGAATGGACACATACACACACAGTGGAGAAACTCAAGGGAGCACACAATGAGATGATAGATAAATAATGAATGTGTACTGTACAAAGATGATGAGTATACCCCAAGATGGGTGTATACTAGCACAGGGGAAAAACTTCCTAAAGAGGGAAAAAGTACCCCGACTAGTCCTATTGTGTTCACAAACATCACTACCAAATATGGCTACAAATCCCCCTGGGAGTGATGATGTGAACAAGGGGTGAGCTGGCATTAAAAGTACAGAGATATGCAGCCTCTTTGGACTGTGAGAGGGAGCCTAGACTAATCCCCAAAGGGAAGTAAGTTCAAAGATTCAAACTTCTTTCATGAGAGAGCCTTCGTGAATAAATATGTCGTGTTGTCCTGAGTTGACATATAAGCCAAGGTGATGGCTGCTGCAGAGCATCTCTTCCTGACATAATGCACCTCAATGTGCTTTATGCGAGCATGAAAAACTGGATTCCTTGCCCATTAAAATCTAATTTAAATTAAATTTTAATTATATATGTATATGTGTGTGTATATAAATTTATTTATATTTATAAATGCACATATATATGTATGTATAGATATATGTGTTTGAATATAGTAAAACACAATATTATATATAATATATATTTGCATGTGTGTGTGTGTGTGTGTGTGTGTGAGAGAGAGAGAGAGAGAGAGAGAGAGAGAGAGAGAGAGTATGCATGTGTGTGCGTACATGTGCTTGTGAGAGAAAGAAAATTTCTATGTGTGGGAGAAGAGGGAGGGAGCACGTGTGTGTGTGTGTGTGTGTGTGTGTGTGTGAGAGAGAGAGAGAGAGAGAGAGAGAGAGAGAGAGAATTTATATGTGTGAGAGAGTCTCTGTGGGGGGAGAGAGTGTGTGTTTACATTAGTCCATGTGCGGGTGTGTACATGTGTTTGTATGTGTGTGTGTGTGTGTGTGTGTGTGTGAGAGAGAGAGAGAGAGAGAGAGAGAGAGAGAGATAATTTAAATGTGTGAGAGAGTCTATGTGGAGGGAGAGAGTGTGTGTTTACATTAGTCCATGTGTGGGTGTGTACATGTGTTTGTATGTGTGTGTGTGTGTTTGTGTGTGTGTGTGTGTGTGTGTGAGAGAGAGAGAGAGAGAGAGAGAGAGAGAGAGAGAGAGAGAGAGTAGTCCATGTGCGGGTGTGTACATATGTGTGTGTGTGACATAGAATTTATATGTGCAAGAGAGTGTATGTGGGGGGAGAGAATATGTGTTTGCATTAGTGGATGTGCGGGTGTACACTCACGTGTGTGTGTGTGTGTGTGTGTGTGTGTGAGAGAGAGAGAGAGAGAGAGAGAGTTTCAACGTTTGAGAGTGTGTATAACTGTGTGTGTGTGTGTGTGTGTGTGTGTGAGAGAGAGAGAGAGAGAGAGAGAGAGAGAGAGAAGAGAGAGACATTACACGTAAGATGCATTTATTTGAGAGTAAGCACACCTCACCACACATCCTCAACCTATTAAAATTTAATCAAAATTAAAATTAAATATGTATATTGTTGGAAATAGGGTTGCAAGAATGGACATGTACACACATAGTGGAGAAACTCAAGGGAGCACACAATGAGATGATAGATAAATAATGAATGTGTACTGTACAAAGATGATGAGTATACTCCAAGATGGGTGTATCCTAGCACATGGAAAAAAACTTCCTAAAGAGGGAAAAAGTGCCCGGCTAGTCCTAGTGTGTTCACACACATCACTACCAAATATGGCTACAAATCCCCCTGGGAGTGATGATGTGAACAAGGGGTGAGCTGGCACTAAAAGTACGGAGATATGCACCCTCTTTGGACTGTGAGAGGGAGCCTAGACTAATCCCCAAAGAGAAGTAAGTTCAAAGATTCAAACTTCTTTCATGAGAGAGCCTTCGTGAATAAATATGTCGTGTTGTCCTGAGTTGACACATAAGCCAAGGTGGTGGTTGCAGAGCATCTCTTCCTGACATAATGATAATGCACCTCAATGTGCTTTATGCGAGCATGAAAAACTAGATTCCTTGCAACTACCATAGCATCTGAATGTTAATAAAGATGGTAGTGGCTAAGGAATCGCCAATACCCAAATTAACAATA